>NC_035441.2:83117438-83426188 GCF_002127325.2 Helianthus annuus
CCCACCAGGCTCAAAAATACAAAAGTGGGCAACTGACAAACAGACCCGCGTATTGACCTTGCTCAGGTCTGGTGGAGAAGTGAAGATAATATCAAGGGAACAAGCTCTTGGCCTGAGTCTTGAAGATTTACAGGATCTCCTTGATCTTCCACTTAGCAGGGATGATGAAGATACAGATGCCCTGAACTTTGAATTACAATTTAAAGGTCAAATAAGGGAACTGTTGATGAGGCAATAAAATATCCACAATAATGAAGAGTTTTGGCATTATCTGTTCCAGGGGGAGATTGTTGGGATTGAACCCTATCAGAGGAACAGATAATGTAAAGCCAAAACTGGATCAGCTCAGTGGATCCAGAATAAGCAGATGTTGATGTACAAAAACTCTCCCCTTGAAAGTGATTGCAACATCTGATGACCTCCTATCTGCTGATCTTACTAACTGCTGATCAAAAAAACTGCTGCTCAACTAAAGATCTGATGAAGACTAAAGATCTGCTGATTCAATCTACTGCCTTGAGTCAAGCACTGCTGATCCGGACAAGTGCTGCTGGGTTCACAGCAGTAGAAGGTTGCAGCAGTTGTTCTATAGTCTGTTATGTAATAGAATGTAATAGCAGTAGTTAACACAAGCAGTGTCTGTATAGATCAAAGGTTAGAGTTTGTTAGGAGGTTAGATGTCACTTTCATGGCGACGTCAGCTAAAGATGCTCAGTAGTTTGCAAGTGCTTATAAATAGTACAGTACTTTGTACTGTTCTATTAGCTCTTCACATCATTCGTCTTCTTTGCACGAACAAACTGCTGAGCTCTGGCTGAGGGGGAGTTTGCATTCATTCATCATCATTGTAATCGTAATTGAAATAAATTCAATCATTCGGTTCTTTGTGTAAAGATGTTTGATTAAAAGTATTACTCTCATTTGATTGTATACAAAGTTTGTGTTCATCTTAATTTCCGCTGCACACTCATTCATCTCCATCTTATTTTACAAACAAAAATACAATCAAAAGGAAACTCAGATCCAACATTTTTGAATATTACGATTTTAAAATAATCAAAGGAGTAAACTTAATTAAATAAATTAAAGAAAATAAAAGTTATTTGTTTTTTCTTACCGACCAGAGCTAGGGCTGTCGAAAAAGCTCGCGGCTCGGAGCTCGCTCGGATTTAGCTCAGAAAAAGCTCGCTCGTTGTGGTTTGGTTTGAAAGTGAGCCGAGCCAGCTCGGCTCGGTTAGCAAGTGAGTCTAGCTCGGCTCGGCTCGTAAAGAGCCAGATTGGCTCGGTTTGGCTCGCATACCAGCTCGGCTCGGCTTAGCTTGGATTATTTTACTTTTAATATATTTTAGAGTAAATTACAAGTTTTGTCCTTTATGTTTACACAAAATTGTAGGCGGTGTCCTTTGCTTTTAAAATTGATAGGTTTTGTACTTTATGTTTTAAAATCCTACACGTTATATCCTTTAGGCCTAGCACAGTTTATTTTTTCAATTAAATAAGAACATGTGCAGGTCATATGAGGGTAGATATGTCATTTGATAATCCATTATTTTTCCCTCAATATAAAACTATCCTAAACCCTAGTCCTTCACATTTCCCCCAAATTGAAATCAGACCTGCCACAAAATAAACTGGAATTTTGAAGTTGAAGTTAAACTTGATGAATTTCGAATGAAGCTAAAATAACAAAATATCACTGACTTTCACGAATTTAGAGACATCGAAGAAGAGGACTTCGAGTTCTCCTTGGAGTTCTCCGGCGAGAAGTTTTCAATAAAATACCTCGCTTTCGAAGGCCGGATACTTGTACCGATTTTCAACACCGATCTGGTGACAAAAGATGAGATTGATCATGAAGACATCATTCCGTTAGAGAACCTGCTTGCTGGTGGCATTGAAGAAACTGATATGTATTCGTCATCATCATGAAGACATCTTCTGGAACATTCCGTATGACGTGGGGCAAGTCTGAACCCAGATCGCCGGGTCCCGGTCAGGTTAAGAAGAACAGGTCCACTGGATCTGAAGAATCTGTATCGAGGAGGTGGAAGATTAAGGATATTTTTCGACGGAGCAATAGTTCCGGCGAGGAGACGATGTTCTTCTTGTGTCCTAAGAGATTTGAAGCTTTGTGTAAAAAAGGGCTAGTTAAGTCTGGTGAATTTGAAACATATCATCTCTAAATCTTGTCCCATTTTGAAGAAGTTGGATCACAATATTATCATCACAGCCTCTTAAAAGTTGTTAAAGAAAGAATATGAGGGAGTGGAGGTGGTTGTGGTGGAATGAGGATTACGAAGACGAATAATCAGTTTCGCATCTTGTAGGAGGGTTGTTGATGGTAATCACCGGCTGGAGAGCGGCAACCACCCTCAGAAACCAAGCTCACCAGCCTCATCAAACTTCTGTAAACGTAACTCTAATTTTCTCCCGCTTGATGAATTTGGAATGAAGCTTAACTAAGAAAGATGATTAGATTATGTGAAAATGAATGGATGTTTGGTGTAGAAATGGTGGTGAAGATGATTAGGTTTTTTGTTTTATTTATTAAAATGTTTTTTAATAAATAATTAAAAAGACTAAAATACCCTTATGTTATTTGATTTAACAGAAAAAACAAACTGGCTTAGGGTCAAAGGACATAACGTATAAGATTTTGAAACATAAAGTACAAAACCTATCAATTTTAAAGGCAAAGGACACCGCCTGTAATTTGGTGTATAGATAAAGGACAAAACTTGTAATTTACTCTATATTTTATTTTTATATACATTATAATATATCACAAAAACTTATAATTATTTACATGTGATTAGGAGTGTAATTTGATATATATACCACATTTAAAGGTTGATTACCATGCTAGTGAACTTATATTGTATTTCATTAAAATTAAAAACGTATTTTGTGTTGTTAAACTTGATTTTGTCTTGTAATGTATTAGGTCGAGCTTATTTTAGATATTTTCTTTTGAATTATTGAATAATATTTTAGATTACTGAATTTTGACAGCTATATATTAATTTTTCTTTTCAAAATCGAGCCAAACCAAGCCGAGTCGAGCCAACTCGGTTTAAAACTAAGCCAAGCCCAAGCTTAAATTTCCAGCTCGGTTTCAAATCCAAACCGAGACAAGCCAGCTCGGTTTTATAATCGAGTCGAGCCCGAATTTTGCCCTAGTTCGGCTCATGAACAGCTCTAATAACCAGAGCTAGGAATCCGAATTCGGTGGTGGAATATCGGGTCGGAATATTAGATGACTGCAAGGCTCACGCCTCTGGCCAAAAGAATAATAATAATTCTGAGACACAAACAAAAGAAAAAGAAAAGAAAAGAAAAGCCCTAAAATCTTGATCCCCAATTTGAAGTACCGGATATCAATTTTGGTTCATTCATCATCATCATCGTCGCAAAGTGGAAGGCGGATGCGTGGTCGCTTTACATAGATGCTTGTTGGAAGGGATCTAGGGCTTCCAAAGGTGGTGGTCCTGGTGGTGGTGCTGGTGATCGGGTTTGTTATCCGCAGCAAATGGCGGCAGGCGGCCGCCAGGAGAGAGGAGATAAAGAGATTGTTGATTTTTGCATCGGAGGAGGCTGCTACGGCTGAGATGTACACCACTCCAAAATCACCACCGCCTACTACTGCATCCTTCAAGCCACCCTATAACTGTGCGGTTTGCTTCTCTCCCACCACCACACGCTGTGCCAAGTGCAAAGCTGCTCGTTACTGGTAACCTTAATTCATCATCTTTCTTTTAGATTCATACATTTTATGTGCTGTGTGCTTGTTAATTGTTATATGCTGCCTGCCTCATTCTATTCAACTCATTTTGTTGATTGTTGAGAATCTCTTTGAAGTGAAACACTAATTGTTTGGGAGTTCTGAAAAAGTTTTCCTATAAGCTTGTATTTTCGTTATCTGATTCACTAGGATCAAATGAATGAATGCATGCCATATGTGCCCTGAAGCTTTTAGCATAGTGTAACATAGGTTTTTAAGGTATGGGCAGCTGGCAACTTCGCGGTTACAACCTTTTTTGGCACATTTTTAAATGAAGCTTGCATGAGCAGTGGCATGCAAAAAAGGACCGTCATGGTAGATTTCCTTCCTTTTCAGTTATAGTGAAAAGGTTAGAATGTATGAAATGAAATCTACACATATTGTAACTGACTTTGTATGCTATACGTTTGTGTAACAAGATGGTATATAGTCCGGCACATGCTCTTACTTTCACCTCTTAACTATAAGTATCGCCGAAGTTGTATAGTTTGTAATACTTTGCGGGCGATGGTATTTGATACCTGAAGCAGCGTATAGGAAATTACTGATGAGTCTGTGTCTTGTCTAAATTGCAGATGTATCTGTAAATAGGTCTTATATTAGTTAATTAATTAAACCATACAATTCTGTAAGACCAAATAAATCTAGTTACACTTGTTCTTTACGCTAGATCTGTCTTTATTATGGTGGTTTTCTTTCGCCTTTTTTCTGTCTTTTACGTTATTCTATTTTTTTTACCTTGCATGAACCGAAAGGTCCGGCTACGTAATCTAGCATTTAAAACTTATCTTAATTAGCGAATACTACCGAACTTGAGATGTATTTTATTATCATCGTTATATGACTAACCCTTGTTAGATGCATTTATTGACAAACAAGGACTTGGACCATCACGTCCTGCCTTGGGGCTGGTTGTTATTGATCATTTGGTGTTAATGGACATTCCTTTTTATGTCATGCATAGTTATCGATAGCGGCCATAGTGACCGCTATTGCAGATAGCGGGGCGTGGCGAGACATGGTCGCTATATGGTGTATAACGCTGAATAGCGTGAAAATAGCGGCCGGAAACCTGCAATTTCTGCTGGAAACCTGCCGGAAACTTGCTGGAAACTATGAAGAAGAGAAGAGCGGCTGCGTTTTTGTTTTTGTTGCTCCGGCCAGAAACCTGCAATTTCTGCCGGAAACTTGCTGGAAACTATGAAGAAGAAGAAGAAGAGAAGAGCGGCTGCCTTTTTTGTTTTTGTTGTGTCTGAGCCTTTCTAGGGTTAATTAAGTTTATGGATTTTAACATTTAACTCCTCTATTTTTCATTAGGTTACATTTAGTCATTAAAACTTGTAAAATTTACATAAAAAGTGTAAAATTAGTTTGTGTATTTTAACGTTTAACCCCCCCTATTTTCACTAGCTTACATTTGGTCCTTAAACTTATAAATTTATAAATAAAAGGTATAAAACTAACGTTATATATAAAAAAAAGTTATGTAGATAGCTATTTTTTATTTCTTAAATTTTTAACTACCTTATCGCTAAACACGAAATAGCGGGCGCTATCTCATCGCTATCGCTATGTAGCATATAGGTACGTTGTCGCTATTTGTCGCTATTCGCTATCGATAACTATGATGTCATGTGTTTGTAATTGTTTAATTGATGCTTAAAGCTTCTCAGTTATGAGCCATGTAACATTTTGAACGTTTTAATTTAACTGCAGCTCTGGAAAATGTCAAATTATTCACTGGAGACAAGGTCACAAAGATGAATGCCGGCCTTATGTGGCTGTTAAAGATGCTTCTTCGAAGCAAGAAGATGGTAAAGATTCCAATGCCACCTCAGCAGATGGAAATCGACCTGAAATTGGATCATCATCGTCTGAGGAATATTCTACTTTCTCTACCCCTAGCAGATCCTCTGTTGAAGCCTCTTCAATCAGTTCAGAGGATTCAGATGTTACCTCTGAAAAGATTGATCAGAACAAATCCAATCATAGTGATGAGGACATTCAGCCCAGGCTTTCAACTTCATCTTCTCACGGCTCTATCGGGTCTTCTGAACCTACGACAACCTCTTATAAGAACACAACCATATTGGATAACTCTGTTACAAAGGGGCCTTCTCGTGTTGTTGATGGTTCTAATGGGCTTTCATCTTCTGAATCTTCAACTGGCTTTTGGGGTGGGACCCTTCATTCCAAGAAATCCACCATCGATGAGCTTGATAGTTCCAATAAGAACAAAACCGTATTGGATCCAAATGGGTCAGGGAGTAACAAGTCAAATGATGCTATCTCCTTGTCAAAAGAAATCAAGTCCATGAAGCCACCAAAATATAATTCAGAAATATTAAAACATAAGGATGCAGTCGGTGACAGTGACGTGTTTAAGGAAACTAAAGTTTCTTCTAAAGCATTTGATGAGAAGTCAACTCATGTGGTCAACACCAAGAGCGTTGCATTAAATTCTTCCAGCAGGCTTGCATCTCAATCTACAAAACCTGTAACTGTTGTCGAGGAAAAAAATAAGGTTTCTATTTCTTCATCCAAACATTCTGGTAGTGGTAGAAATGAAAGAACGCTGAAGGTTGTTGACCAGCCCAAGACCTCCAAGTTGCCTCGTCACTGTTCACAAAAAGCAGAGAGTGATACAGCAGCACATAAATACAGCTGCAAGGTATCTTCAAACATGGAATTTAAGAGATTTATAATTACAAACCAACACTTACTAATTTTTTTTTAAACCAGGGTCTCTTCTCGTATGAAATGTTTGTCAAGCTCTACAACTGGAAACAGATTGAGTTGCAGCCTTTTGGCCTCATTAATTGTGGAAACGGGTACACCAAAATGTAATTATTATCTACCTTTAACGTTTCTATATTTATGCCTAAATGTTTTGCAGCTGTTATGCTAATGCGGTGCTTCAGTGTTTGACACACACACCACCTTTAAATGCTTATTTTCTTCAAGGACTCCACTCGAAAGCATGTGAGTTGTTTCTTTATTGAAAATACTTCACTTGTTTGCACTGGCTTATATGTTTTACTGTTAGGCAACAAGAGGGAGTGGTGTTTCACATGCGAGTTTGAAGGCCTTGTTTTGAAGGCAAAAAATGGGAGCTCTTCACTGTCTCCTGTTGGTATACTTTCGCAGATAGAGACTATTGGAAGCAGCCTCAACCAAGGGAGACAAGAAGATGCCCATGAGTTTTTAAGGTGCAGTGGCTCGTTTCCTGTCGTTCTTAATTGTTGTAATCTGTTGCTGAGTTGTCATGTTGTTACAGGTATGCTATTGATACTTTGCAATCCGTTTGTCTAAAGGCAGCAGGAACAAACACTGCCAACTCTTTAGAAGAAGAGACAACTTTAATTGGACTTACCTTTGGGGGTTATCTGAGATCTAAGGTAACATTGTTGTTGCTAAAAGAAATTAATTAAGCTTAAAATGTGAGTGCCTAAACTTGGTTGTGTAGATAAAGTGCATGAAATGTGGAGGCAAATCAGAGCGAAATGATCGGATGATGGATCTCACAGTTGAAATCCAAGGCAATATTGCGACATTAGAAGAGGCTTTGGATAAGTTTACATGTACCGAGATACTGGATGGTGAAAACAAGTATAAATGCAGCAGGTTAGTTCAGAATTTGCTATATCTGAATCATAGTCACATAAATCGCTCAATAGGCCACGATCTACGATCCGGATCGAGCGTACCGATTCGCGGTATGAACGCGTTCCGGGAACGCTCCAAATCGTGAATTCGACCGTGAAATTAGCATTCCGAACAATTAATTGAGTCATACCTGTTGATATAGGAATCACGAATTCCTAATTTGCAAAACACGTTTCTTGAGTATTCTGACTTCCGACTTCCCTCATTCCCATTCTCAATTCGCAATTCTGATTTTTTATTGAAATGTTGAACCATTGTATTTGGAAAGAAAACCAAAAGGTGGAATGAGGAAGACGATGAAAGTGACGGCAGTTGTTTTTTTTAGGGTTTACAATACATCCTGTTATTTCCTTTATGTTACAGTTTAATCCTTAATGTTACAGTTTTGGTCAAATTTGACCCTAATATTTTCTAATTTGTTTATTTTCTTCTTTTTTGAGTTTATTTATTGTACATATAGCTTGGTTAGTTGTACATTGAATGTATTAAAGAGTTTTCGTGCTTCTTTATGTTGTAATCGTACCACATTATATGGTATATCGTACCGAAGCGATCCGAAATGAGCCTACCCCTCCTCGTACCGAATTTTAGGGACCTAGCGAATTGCGATCCCGTTTTACGTTCCCGTACCGGAGCGTACCGCGAACCATGTGACTATGATCTGAATGCTATTATATAAATGGTGTATTGATTTTGTTATTATATACAGGTGCAAATCCTATGAGAAAGCCAAAAAGACGTTGACATTGTTGGAAGCTCCAAACGTGCTTACTATTGCCCTAAAGCGGTTTCAAGTAACATTCTATACTTTATTTTATTTTTACCGAAACTGATATTTGACTCGCGGGTCTGAGAAATTTCTATTTGAATGATTACAGTCTGGAAAATATGGGAAGCTTAACAAATCAATTCGCTTCCCAGAGATTTTAGACATGGCTCCATATGTGAGCGGGACAAGTGACAAATCCCCGGTTTACAGGCTTTATGGAGTGGTGGTTCACGTGGACATAATGAATGCTGCGTTTTCTGGTCATTATGTGTGTTATGTTAAAAACGTTGAGAATCGGTGGTTCAAGATTGATGACAACAGGGTATGTTTTATCTTTCATTTAGTTTCATGGTTTCTTATGAAAAAAACATGTCACTTTTTTTCTTCAATTCTTATGAAAAAACATGTCACTTTTTTTCTTCAGGTAAAAGAGGTGGATGTTGAGAGCGTCTTGACCAAAGGAGCATACATGCTTCTCTATGCAAGGTATCCATCCTGATTGTTGATTTATTAGTTTGAAACGAGCTAACAATGATTTATGCAACCACTAGATGCTCGCCACGTGCTCCACGGTTGATACGCAGCTTATTAGCCCGCCACCACCATGATCCAAAGAAACACAAAGTGTCAACATCATTTGGGTACTCCACCCAACCATGGGATGTTAACCGTGATCATCTAGCCGTGCGTCATCGGTCTCTTGAAGAGGAATCATCCTCTTCAAGTGACGGTTCTGCAATCTTGTCGGAATCTTGTTCTTGCAGCACAGAGAGGGATTCAAGCAGCATAGATGATCATATTTCATGGGATTGGGAGCATGAGAACAACAGCATCAGCAGCAGCCCTTTATGGAGGAACTTGCATTCAAACTCATCAGATTCGGATACATCATCGTCGTCATCGTCTTCCTTCCCTTCTCCTTTGTACTCTAGGCATCATCCTACCTTGTACCATAATGATGATGAGCGTAGAAAGGTGAGTGGTAGTGATAGTTTTAGCGTGGATAGATTAGGGGGGCGGCCTTTGGAAACCTCAAAACCAACTTTGAGAAGATCAACGATCCGAGTGAGATCCGAGTGATTCGAGTCAGGGTGGTGGTGGGAGTTTTTTGGGGTTAGGGGGTGGCTGTATGTATTGTACTACTTTTGCTCATGTAGGCGAGGCTCTTGTTAAAAACAGTTAAAAGAGTGAGCCTTCCAACATTTTGTCATCCTCTTCCCTTCTATATATATATGGTATTAAAATGCTATGTTGGCGTATGAACAAGATCTTTCTGGTCAATTCTTGTAATGTACAACCAACTGTTAATGCATGTTAAAACAGAGCTGTAAAGCTACAAATATTATAGTTGTCTTCTCTATTGAATTATCATCCTCACACTCACACTTAGATTAAGCCATATGATCGACTTTGACATGGATGAGAAATGGGATCTACGAATCCGTCCAGTACAAACTTATCTAACCAGTTAAGGAATATGGACATCCAAACGCTTCCAAATAGAGTATGTATGCTCTCTCCTAGCCAGTTAAGAAACATGGACGTATTTATTTGTTTATATCTAATGAATAAATGGAGGTTGAAAGAACACACGAAAGAGCATCGCGGTACAACTGGCCTTAGCCGTGTCGGCTCCCTTATCCCTTTTCCATGAGTACGTGATTTATTTCACATCAACTCGCAGGCTGTGTGGATTATAAACCCGCGGCCATCTCACCAGCATTCTTGGGGACTAAGATGGGTTACCAACTAAGCCAAAATTTGTCATCCCGGAAACACGTAATGGTGAACAGAAAAAAAAACTTGGCTGCTTTCATAAACTAAACAATGTAAAACAAATGAACAGAAAAAAAAAAAAAAAAGAAAAAATTACACCGTTGGTCATTATGGTTTCTGCCAAATTTCAATGTCGGGTACTAATAGTTTTTTGTTGCAAAATCAAGTATTAATGTTCTAATTTGTTACGATGTTGAGTACTAAGGCCAAACCTTGTTAACTTTTTTTGTTAAGACTTACTAAAATGACTAAAATACCCTTTAATATCTAAAGAGTCTATTTTTTAATTAATTATATTTGACTAAAATAATTTAAAGTTTTATTTATATTTTTATATTTTTCTGTTTTATTTATATTTCTTATAAAATTAAATGTATTTGAAGTTTATTATTTATAAACTTTGAGTTTATATATAATAATATGCTAGTTTAATAAACCATTTAACTTAATCTAAATAATATTATATATAAACTCAAAGTTTATAAATAATAAACTTCAAATCCATATAATTTTATAAAAGAATACAAATAAAACAGAAAAATGTAAAAAAAATATAAATATAAATAAAACTTTAAATTATTTTAGTCAAATATAATTAATTAAAAATAAACTATTTATTAATTAAAGGCATTTTAGTCATTTTATTAAGACTTAACAAAAAAAGTTAACAAGGTTTGACCTTAGTACTCAACATTGTGACAAATTAGAAAGTTAATACCTGATTTTGTAACAAAAAACTATTAGTACCCTACATTGAAATTTGACAAAAACCACAAGGACCAACCGTGTAATTTTTTCAAAAAAAAAAAAAAAACTGGCTGCTTTCATAAACTAAACAATGTAAAACAAACTACATCGCAATTCCTAATAAAATTGTATTCCACACCCAACATACAACGAAGATATAATGCTACATTCCTACCAAAACTGAACACTGTAACCAACACACAAAAAGAAACCATATATACACACACACACAAAACCTAGCCATGATACTAACCAACTCATGGTTGAATATCGTGGTAAGGTGGAAATTTATCTTAGTCTCGGACTCCTTGTTTTGGACTTCCAATGAGTATCTAAGCAAGATATATTTTTATGTATTTTCGTGCATACAATTTCCCGAATATTTTCCGTTATCAAACTCCCATAAACTCACACAGCTTTGTTTATCCTTTTTAGGAGAACTTGGTGATTCCATCCTCCAAATCGCTCACTCATTCCTTGTGGATTATCTTCGCAAACCGTGAGTATACTTGACCCATTTTACGTTTTAAATCACTTTGGGTTGCAACATTTACCCTTATTAAATTCTCAATCACACATACAATAAATCTTATGCAACACTCAATCCTTAAACATGTCATTTGTTATGTTATTTGTTTACGCATACTAGGACAATCTTATGCATGTTATCTATCATTAACTTTGCAAGCCTTCCTTAACATGTATAGCGTTATAGGAGTAGCACACCGCCCGTTTGTGGTCATTGTTAAGTATTCAATCAATACGGTCTTATCACTTCATTGATAAGATACGCTAGTGGACACTTTGGTTTGATTTATAGTTGATTCATGCTAGTATGATTATATAACTTAGCGTATAAATTAACATATGGATTTGAGACACTTTTCGTACTTATGATATGTAGACAAAACTTGTATGCTCACCGACCTTTTTGTGTTGACAGATACTTTATATACATGTTGCAGGAAATTGATGATAAAATCGCAAGAAACACAACTTAGTGTGGATTAGAAATGCACCCAAATCTTATTTATGTACTTTGATGTTATGTTTAGACTTGCAATACATTAAAACCTCTATAATTAATAATATTAGGACCGAGATATTTTATTAATTTAGCGAGATATTATTATATCGATAAATTAATAATTTATTAAGTTAGTGTGGTTTTATGTATGACCTTTAAATTTCAAAGTCCAATGTACATTCACAAATTAATTGAATTTTTCAAGTTCATTGTTTTGCGTACAAAAAGTTAATTCATGGTACCAAAAAATAAATTAGAAAAACAAGTTTTAATGCACATTTCCTAAGTACAATGCAAGCGGCAACAACTTTTCACAATTTTTTGTTGTAATACGAGAAGACAATGCCCCAACTCTTATGTGCAATGAGAAGATTTAAAGATGAACTCAAGATAGATTTGAAGTTCAACAAAAAAACAAATAGATTCATTTTTTTACTAGACAATCTTAGAAGTTGGATTATTTTAGTGATTATTAATTTATAATTTCGTTAGGACCAATATATATTGTCGCAACCCCCGACCCCTGCCCGGGAGCGGGCGGCCGCGAGCTACTCAGAATGGGTGGTATCGGTGTTTATTAATTTGGCAGCGGAATACATCAGGACCGTAGTTAGGAAATATTGTATCAGAGTAAAACACCTCATTTTATAATTAATAAATATATCAGGATAAACCCAAGTTTCCATTACAAACATGTTTATAGGGATAAACCCTATTTATTGAAAACAAAATGTCTTGTTTATTTAGGTAACTTTTATAGCCAGTATTCCAAGCCTTCAGTGTTCTCCAGCTGGCTTCTATTGGGCTTTCACATTAAGTTACCTGAAACGTATTTTAAAATATTTTGTCAGCAAGAAATACTAGTGAGTGCATCCAAATTTAATCAAAACGGTTTTAACACTTTAACATAACTGAGGGCAACCGCAATTACATTTGCTTGATCTAATCAATTACCCAAATGGCACTATCAACCCGACTTGTGGGTCATATTACTCATTGGCCAACTCTTTGTCCAACGGTAACGTCTAACAAATTTTGTATACAAAACCCCAACATACCGATAGTAATTGAAGACTTACAAATACTCAATTACTGTTAAATATAATTTAAAACAATTGAGGTTTTGTGAAAACAATTTATAAAAAGTAGATGAACTCACATTGTAAGTTTAGATAATACTAAGGCTTCTTGAGAATCTCCTGGTTATTATCTAGTAAATCAAATAATGCACACGTGTTAGTAAAATAACCCAATTTTTATTAACCGTACAACTCGAGACAGAATTCCAATGACTGAGTCGGGCAGAGCCGACATGCATTACAGAATCGTAAATCAATCGGGTGTACACACAAGACAGAATTCCAATGACTGAGTCGGGCAGAGCCGACATGCATTACGGTTCCTAAATTGATCGTGTAGGGTAATAGCAGGGTTATAGTACTTACAACGAGGCAGAGCTTCGCTATATAGTGGGTATTAAGCTCGGGCAGAATTTCTACTACTAGAGAATTGAGAGAGAATCAGAAAACTGAACGAATTGAAATGAATTCGTCGACTGCTATTTATAGGCTCGGATTAAGGCGGCTCGCGCGCCGCGAAGAAGAAGGTTAGGGCCTTCGCGGCCCGCGAGTGACTGTGATGCGTGTTGAGTGTAATATGTTTTTATTAATAATTTAAGCCCATTTTACACATTAGTCAAGTTTTAAATTTATAAAACACGATATTCTACTAACACTAAACACACATATGGGCAGTGTACCCATCGTGAGCGTAGTATAGCGTTGGTAAGATACCGAGGTCGTCCAAGGACATAAGAGCTTTTAGTACTGGTTTATCCTCAACGTCTAATCAAATCAAAATTTTTAGAAAAGGTTTTAAACATGAAAAATAAAACTAAAATGCTGAAAATAAAAATAAAATAAAAACAGATAGACAAGATGAATCACTTGGATCCGACTCGCCTTTAATGTAACCTTTGATGATTTCTGCACTTTTGCACTTTTTAAGAGATTATCTTAGTTATAGTAGTAGGCCCTTCTTTTGAAGGTGACGTTACCCTCAACCCAGTGGTTTTAGTCAGCAAGGATACAATCCCAAAGGGTCGAAATATTGAAAGATAATTAATTAAGTTATTAATGTGTAAAGTGGTAGGCCCCTCTTTTGAAGGCGACGTTACCCTCGGCTAAGTGGTTTGAGTCAGCAGGGATACAATCCCAAGTAGCCGGGTTAATGTATTAATAGTAGTTTACATATGAGGGGATCAAGCCATTCACACCCCCGCCATCCAATACCAGTGGGTATTGAAGGAGGTCCTAGTAAGCTTGACCCAGGTCCTTGCAGGATCTATACACTGAACAAGACAAGAACCTTACCAAACCATTCCCTTAACCCCCGACCAGGTAGCCAACATATCTCTATATAGATCGTAGAGATATGAATGGTGAAAATCTTTTACTTTATATAGACAGTAAAGTAATGCCAAGACACCACGGACAAATGATAAAGAAGTTTCACCTTCAACATAAGAAACTAGTTATTAAAGTCATTAACACAAAACCAAATAAAAAGTGCGAAAATAATAAAAATCAAAAGTATTACATTAAATGCTTGTCTTCACCAAGTGATGTAAGAGACTTAGCCAAACATGGCCATTGATTGAAAAGAACTCTTACGATCAATCTTGGATCCCGAGACTACTACACACACTCTAAGGTGGATGATGGATAATGGTGGTGGATGTGGGTGTTGTAGTGGTGGTAGAGTGGTGGTGAAGTGGGAGAGAGGTGGTTTGCCAAGGGATGCCTTTGAAGTGAACCAAGCACCCCTATTTATAGCCTAAACATAAGCCCGGCCACAACCCCGTGTCCGCTGGACACGACCCGTGGCCATCATTTTTCTCTTTCTTAATTAATTGCAATTGTCTGCATTAGGCTCCACACGGCCCCGTGTGTGACAACTCGTATTTCAAACCCGTCTTTGTATTGTATGCAACGTATGTGAACTTGATTGAATCATTGAATGATTGAATTATTGAATGTTATGACGTTATGATAGGTCATATGAATATGTATATGTTTACTTAATCCGAACCGCACAACACATAGCCGATCGCACAAGCCAATGGGCTGACTTGTGACACTCTCGGCCCACTCTCTTTTGAATCCGAAACACATAGACAACCCATGAAGGGATTCGGCCCACTACACTTATACGAATAACAATTAGAGAATATTGGTAACCTCCTCATTTGTTACAAAATACCCTACACGCACAAACCCTAGCTCTCCTCTCTCCCTCTCTTTCGCGAACCGAAGGCAGCCAAGCAATCCCCCATCATCTCGGATCTTTCCTGTTCGGATCATTCTCTTTTCTTAACCGGTTAGTGTTTCATTATTAGGTGATGTTATGATTCCGTTTAATGATTAAGTGTTGCTTGTATGATGAACAATGATGTTTATGTGAGTATGTTTAAGTGAATCGCATGTCACAACTAAGAACTGAATAGATGATAATCCGTTGTTATGCTATATGGTTGGGATTGTTAGCTTGTTGATGTGCTAGTATATCGGGTTATGTTCATGTAATCGGCCACAGGTTCATGTGAATCAATAGCTTAGTGTTCATGCTTGGATTAGGGTTTATGTGAATTGGTTGTAACAACCTGTTTTGATCGATCATTGCTAGAATGGAAGTTGTTAATTGTTAAATGATAAGTTTGGAAACCGAGTAATTGTTGTTTGATTGTGTTAATTGATAACAAATTGGAAACTATTGATTAGCAAGATTGATGCTTGTAACCGACTTGGCATGATATCCGGAATTCAAAACTAATCGCACAAGGGGTCTTAATCACACAAGAAGCCCAAACGCATAAGCTAGTCGACCGCACAAGCTTCCTAATCGCACAAGCCTTGTCAGTCGCACAAGGTGCTTTCACTCGCACAAGGGATTACTGGACCGCACATGTGTTAATGTTGTTAACTGTTGGGCCGGGTGAGTAGACTTGGGCTGGGTAATAAAGCTGATCGCACAAGGTGTAGTTAGTCGGATTGGGCCGGACAAGCCCAAGTCACATCGCACAACCCACCCAGCCGCACAAGATTGTTATTCGTTCATTCGTTATTGGGCCGATATGTTAATTGAACTTGTTATTGTTATTTTGGGCCGAAGTATAGGGATCGCACAACATGCTGTGGATCGCACAAGGTTGTGCTGATCGCACAACATGTTGGGCCGATTACCAGTGGGCTTATCTAATCGCACATTGTTTGATTGTTAAAGTGTTGCCATGACCTATACGTGTTTGTAACGTGTTAACTTTGTGTGAAACATACGTGCTTTACCTGAACCAAAACTGACTTATATGATAATCCTGTTAGGACGTGATTGACTACTTTTAATTCAAGTAACTTTTGGTATAATCTGCCGAGCAAACCAAGGTGAGTTCAATGCATTTTCTCAGGCATGCGTCCCGGTGGTTTGGGACAACTGGTAAACATTGGAAGGGAAACTTTGGGTAAACAACTTAATCGGTTTTGGGTATTGAACATGGAATCTATCATCGGATTGCCTGGAGGGCAATGGGGGTAATTAGTTGATAGCGCTATTAGGTGGGAAACCTCACACCGGGCCGTAAGGACGGGGTGAACTAATTATCTGGGTTTCACTATGGTTGTTAAGAGGCACACTCCTCGGTTACGTAAGGGCGTTTTCCCTAGGGTAACTAGCGTGAACAACATAGTGGGTTGCTAAGAGGCACACTCCTCGGTTACGTAAGGGCGTACTCCCTAGGGTAACTAGCATGAGCAACATCGTAACACAACATTGAATCGCATTAACATACATCTGGTAACACAACACGTTAACAAAACCTTGAACTCACCAGCGTAGTCTGACACACTTGTTTGCATGCTTGTAGGTCGTTAACCTTGGAACATGGACTTGCTATCTGGGAGTGCTGGAGTGGTCATGGATCGAAGCTATTGGATTACTTATAATTGATACATTGGTTTTGAGTTTTATTATGAAACAACCGCTAAACGACTTATCATATGCTTCCGCTATATAACTCTTTGTGAAATGAAATTATGTTTGACATTTAATCTTGGCAATTAATGACATGTTTTATTTAAATATTTATCGTTGGTTCAATGTGATTGGTGGCTCAGACTCTGATGTGTAACAAGCCTCGCGGGGTTTCCGCAGGTGGTATTTTGGGGGTGTTACAGTTTGGTATCAGAGCCACTGGTTATAGTGAACTAGGTTTTAAAACGTTTTGTAAAACCAGACTATAACCGAACACCTTCGAAAATCGATCATGAAACTCAGCTCCAGATTGCAAGGTTCGTCCCTCTCACTTTATACATTACTTGCTTAGCAGTCACACACTCACAACATATATATGAAATGAGACATTAAACATCATAGTGACTTGATAGTGTGACACTACTCTTCGACTCATGTGAACCATAGACCTATGATACCATCTTTAGTGTTGTTTGAACGGGGGAAACTTTGAGCGCAAGCTAAGAGGCACTGAGATAAGCATGCAAATTGCCTTATTATTATGGGTGCACACTTAATAATAATGCGGGGTGCATGCAAGTCCCAGTGAGGCTTATCGAGCGTGAGAAGGGTTCTGCCTCACTATGTGTAAACTTGGTAGTACATATATATCAGTATGATACTTGACTTCCATCTCGTTTCGAATTTCTAAATCGGTTCATCTCCACATATAGAATCATGAGTAGACGAGGACACGGACGTGGCAACATCAACATGACTCAGGCTGAGTTGACTGACTTAATCAACACCCGTGTGGCTGAGGCCTTAGCAGTCTATCAAGCTGGTATGGAATGTACCAAGTACTCTTTACTTCTATACCACGTACACGACTTTTCACTTCTATAATGTGTTTCCTTCCGTCATTTAGGTCAGCAAGCACAACCCCACAACAACCAGCCTGTGTGTACGTTCAAAATGTTTATGGACTGTAAGCCACAGACCTTCACCGGGACTGAAGGGGCTGTGGGACTTCTGAGATGGTTCGAGAAAGCAGAGTCTGTGTTTGCTATCTGTAACTGCCCCGCTGGGGACAGGGTGAAATATGCTGCGGGTACCTTGGCAGATGGTGCCCTAACGTGGTGGAATGCCCAAGTCCAACTGTTGGGCATCGAGGCAGCAAATGCTACAACTTGGGATGACTTTAAAGAGCTGATTCGGGAAGAGTATTGTCCTCGGGACGAGGTCCAGAAGTTGGAAAACGAGTACTACGACTTGAAGATGGTTGGATCTGGAGTCGAAGCGTATGTGAAGCGATCGTATGAATTGGCCGACATGTGCCCGAACTTGTCCCGGCCTATGTCTCGGAGGATTGAGTTATTCATCAAAGGGTTGCCGCCGCGTGTGAAGAGTTTGGTCACTGCAGCCCATCTCAATGATTTAACACAGATTGTTCGACTGACTCATAAGATTGTGGACCAAGAGGTCGAGAGCAATTCGTTACCCCCGCGCATTTCAGCCACTGCTGCTGCGGCACCCACTGCTACTACATCTGCTAATGATAACAAACGGAAGTGGAGCGACTACGACAAAGCACCCAGTGCTGGTCAGACTCAGAAAAGGCCAGACAACAACAACAACCGCAGCATCAGCCAGTCGTCTTCTGTCAATCAAGGCCAGGGAAGTGGCCACAGCCAGGGTTCGTATGCAGGGAGGAAGCCACGGTGTAACAGGTGTGGCTATCATCATTTTGGGCCGTGTGGTCGGATGTGTAACATGTGTGGTAAGCCGGGCCATGAGGCCAGGGATTGTAGGACCTCGCAACCCAAACACCAGCAGCAACAGAACCAGCAAAACCAGAGACAACAGGGACAACCACCCCAGCAGAACCAGGGTTTCAGGAAGGGGTGCTATCAGTGTGGTGACGAGGGCCACTTTAAGCGGGATTGCCCTCAGCTAAACCAGAACGCTAACGACAACAACCGCCCGAATAATAACAATGCTGGAAACAACAACAACAACAACGACAACAATGGGGGAAATGGTGCTCGAGGCAGAGTGTTCCAGCTTGGAGCAGGGGATGCCAGGAATGACGGCAACGTTGTAACTGGTACGTTTCCTGTTAACAATCGTATTGCTTCTGTATTACTTAATTCGGGTGCCGATTGGAGTTATGTGTCCCTAGAGTTTAGTCAACGATTAGGGATAACCCCAACACCTTTAGAAGTTAAACAAGTAGTAGAATTAGCAGATGGTAAGACGATAGAAGCCTCGAATGTCCTTTTCGGGTGCAAACTAGATCTCGTGGGTCAGGTGTTTGATATTGACCTCCTTCCCGTTACGCTCGGTAGTTTTGATATAGTAGTAGGCATGGATTGGCTGTCTAAGCACCAAGCAGAAATTTTGTGTAAAGAGAAAATCGTGCGTATCCCTCTCCCTGATGGGGAGACATTACTAGTTCAAGGGCATCGTAGTGGGACGATGGTTGGTATTATCTCGGCCATGCGTGCACAGCAATATCTGAAAAAGGGGTATCCTGCAATGTTAGCGTTAGTTACCAACGCTCAGTCTGAAGAAAGTAAGATCGAGGATCTACCAGTGGTGCGAGAATTCAATGATGTGTTCCCAGAGGAGCTGCCAGGGTTACCTCCTCACCGTCAAGTAGAATTTCAGATTGATCTTGCGCCAGGAGCGGCTCCAATTGCTCGAGCTCCTTACCGGCTAGCACCTGGAGAGTTACAGGAGTTGTCCAATCAACTACAGGAGTTGTTGGATAGGGGTTTCATTCGACCCAGTTCGTCGCCTTGGGGAGCCCCAGTTCTGTTCGTAAAGAAGAAAGACGGGTCATTCCGTATGTGTATCGACTATCGAGAGCTCAACAAGGTGACCATTAAGAACCGCTATCCGTTACCACGCATCGACGACTTGTTTGACCAGCTGCAAGGGTCAAGTTTCTATTCCAAGATCGACTTAAGATCGGGGTATCACCAGGTAAGGGTTAGGGAAGAGGATGTTCCCAAGACGGCTTTTCGAACACGCTACGGACACTATGAGTTTTTGGTCATGCCGTTTGGATTAACCAATGCACCAGCGGTTTTCATGGATCTCATGAACCGCGTATGTAAGCCATATCTTGACGAGTTTGTTATAGTGTTTATTGACGACATCTTAGTCTATTCCAAGAACAAGGAAGATCACGAGCGCCACCTACGTCTCATCTTGGAACTTTTGAGAAGAGAACAGCTGTATGCGAAATTTTCAAAGTGCGACTTTTGGATTCGAGAAGTGCATTTCCTTGGGCACGTTGTTAACGAGAAAGGGATACATGTGGATCCTGCGAAGGTGGATGCAGTTAAGAATTGGGCGGCACCAAAGACTCCATCTGAGGTGCGACAATTTCTTGGTCTCGCAGGATATTATCGGAGGTTTATTAGAGATTTCTCGAAAATCGCACAGCCTCTCACCTCGCTGACACAGAAGAACACGGCGTACTCTTGGGGGACGAAGCAGGAAGAGGCCTTCCAGTTGTTAAAGCAGAAACTTTGCAGTGCACCGATCTTGTCGTTACCAGAGGGTACCGAAGATTTTGTGGTTTATTGTGATGCTTCGATTCAGGGTCTCGGTTGGGTGTTGATGCAACGCGAGAAGGTGATAGCTTATGCTTCTCGTCAGCTGAAGGTGCATGAGAAGAACTACACGACACACGACTTGGAGTTAGGAGCGGTGGTATTTGCGTTGAAGATTTGGAGGCACTATCTGTACGGTACCAAATGCACCATCTACACCGACCATAGGAGTCTCCAGCACATCTTCGACCAGAAAGAGTTGAATATGCGACAACGACGATGGGTGGAATTATTGAACGATTATGAATGTGCCATCAAGTATCATCCGGGCAAGGCAAACGTCGTAGCCGACGCCCTCAGCAGGAAGGATAATGCACCTAGGCGTGTGCGAGCATTGCAACTCACAATCCAGTCCAACCTTCCTTCCCAGATACGAGACGCTCAGTTAGAAGCGTTGAAACCAGAGAACGTTCGAGCTGAAGCTCTACGTGGCTCGAGGCAACGACTAGAACGAAAGGGAGACGGTGCTTACTACGTAACTGGACGCATTTGGGTCCCATTCTTTGGCAACTTACGGGAACTTGTAATGGAAGAGGCACATAAGTCACGTTACTCCGTACATCCTGGATCAGATAAGATGTACCATGACTTAAAAACTACGTACTGGTGGCCCAGCATGAATGCTCATATAGCAACCTACGTCAGCAAATGTTTGACTTGTGCTAAAGTCAAAGCGGAACATCAAAAGCCCTCAGGTCTACTGTAGCAACCAGAGATACCCACATGGAAGTGGGAACAGATCACCATGGATTTCGTGACAGGACTACCAAGAACTCAGGCTGGGAATGACACCATTTGGGTGATTGTTGATCGCCTCACGAAATCAGCACACTTCCTAGCAATCGAGGAAACAGACAAATTTTCTCAGCTGGCAGCAGTGTATCTTAAGGAGGTGGTTTCTAGGCATGGGGTGCCTACTTCTATCATTTCAGACCAAGATCCGCGTTTCACTTCAGAGTTATGGCAGTCAATGCATAAGTCGTTCGGTTCCTAACTCGACATGAGTACCGCTTATCACCCGCAGACGGATGGTCAAAGCGAGCGCACCATCCAAACACTTGAAGATATGCTTCGGGCATGCGTACTCGATTTTGGGAAAGGGTGGGAGAAACACTTGCCGTTGATAGAGTTCTCCTACAACAACAGCTACCACACAAGTATTAAGGCAGCTCCGTTCGAAGCACTGTACGGACGGAAATGTCGTTCACCTCTCTGTTGGCATGAGGTGGGGGATAGTCAGATCACAGGCCCTGAGTTTGTTCTCGAGGCATCAGAAAGCATTGTGCAGATCCGAAACCGTATGGCCGCAGCTCGTGACCGCCAGAAAAGCTACGCTGACAACCGTAGTAAACCGTTGGAATTTGAAGTTAATGATCACGTTATGTTAAAGGTTTCACCCTGGAAGGGTGTGGTGCGTTTTGGAAAGCGCGGCAAACTAAACCCTCATTATGTAGGACCATTCAAAATTTTAGAACGGATTGGAAAGGTGGCTTACAGGTTGGAATTACCCGCTGAGTTGGGTAATGTCCATGATGTGTTTCACGTATCACAATTAAAGAAGTGTTTGGTTGATGAAACACTAGTGGTACCATTTCAAGAACTGAAGATAGATGACAAATTGCAGTTTGTCGAAGAACCAATTGAGATTATGGATCGGGAAGTTAAAGTTCGTAAACACAGCCGTATACCGATTGTGAGAGTTCGTTGGAACTCAAGACGTGGTCCAGAGTTCACGTGGGAACGCGAGGACCAGATGAAACTTAAGTATCCACATTTGTTCCCTAAAGACCAGTCAAAACCTAGCAAACCCAGTGTTGATGCAACTAGTGAATTTCGGGACGAAATTCCCATTCAAGTGGGGGATGATGTGACACCCCAGGAAAGCCAGTGAGTGAACGATATAACTTAACTAGCTTCCTCAGTGAGTGCATACCAAATTTCGGGACGAAATTTCTTTTTAGTTGGGGATACTGTGACAACTCGTATTTCAAACCCGTCTTTATATTGTATGCAACGTATGTGAACTTGATTGAATCATTGAATGATTGAATTATTGAATGTTATGATAGGTCATATGAATATGTATATGTTTACTTAATCCGAACCGCACAACACATAGCCGATCGCACAAGCCAATGGGCTGACTTGTGACACTCTCGGCCCACTCTCTTTTGAATCCGAAACACATAGACAACCCATGAAGGGATTCGGCCCACTACACTTATACGAATAACAATTAGAGAATATTGGTAACCTCCTCATTTGTTACAAAATACCCTACACGCACAAACCCTAGCTCTCCTCTCTCCCTCTCTTTCGCGAACCGAAGGCAGCCAAGCAATCCCCCATCATCTCGGATCTTTCCTGTTCGGATCATTCTCTTTTCTTAACCGGTTAGTGTTTCATTATTAGTTGATGTTATGATTCCGTTTAATGATTAAGTGTTGCTTGTATGATGAACAATGATGTTTATGTGAGTATGTTTAAGTGAATCGCATGTCACAACTAAGAACTGAATAGATGATAATCCGTTGTTATGCTATATGGTTGGGATTGTTAGCTTGTTGATGTGCTAGTATATCGGGTTATGTTCATGTAATCGGCCACAGGTTCATGTGAATCAATAGCTTAGTGTTCATGCTTGGATTAGGGTTTATGTGAATTGGTTGTAACAACCTGTTTTGATCGATCATTGCTAGAATGGAAGTTGTTAATTGTTAAATGATAAGTTTGGAAACCGAGTAATTGTTGTTTGATTGTGTTAATTGATAACAAATTGGAAACTATTGATTAGCAAGATTGATGCTTGTAACCGACTTGGCATGATATCCGGAATTCAAAACTAATCGCACAAGGGGTCTTAATCACACAAGAAGCCCAAACGCATAAGCTAGTCGACCGCACAAGCTTCCTAATCGCACAAGCCTTGTCAGTCGCACAAGGTGCTTTCACTCGCACAAGGGATTACTGGACCGCACATGTGTTAATGTTGTTAACTGTTGGGCCGGGTGAGTAGACTTGGGCTGGGTAATAAAGCTGATCGCACAAGGTGTAGTTAGTCGGATTGGGCCGGACAAGCCCAAGTCACATCGCACAACCCACCCAGCCGCACAAGATTGTTATTCGTTCATTCGTTATTGGGCCGATATGTTAATTGAACTTGTTATTGTTATTTTGGGCCGAAGTATAGGGATCGCACAACATGCTGTGGATCGCACAAGGTTTTGCTGATCGCACAACATGTTGGGCCGATTACCAGTGGGCTTATCTAATCGCACATTGTTTGATTGTTAAAGTGTTGCCATAACCTATACGTGTTTGTAACGTGTTAACTTTGTGTGAAACATACGTGCTTTACCTGAACGAAACCTGACTTATATGATAATCCTGTTAGGACGTGATTGACTACTTTTAATTCAAGTAACTTTTGGTATAATCTGTCGAGCAAACCAAGGTGAGTTCAATGCATTTTCTCAGGCATGCGTCCCGGTGGTTTGGGCAACTGGTAAACATTGGAAGGGAAACTTTGGGTAAACAACTTAATCGGTTTTGGGTATTGAACATGGAATCTATCATCGGATTGCCTGGAGGGCAATGGGGGTAATTAGTTGATAGCGCTATTAGGTGGGAAACCTCACACCGGGCCGTAAGGACGGGGTGAACTAATTATCTGGGTTTCACTATGGTTGTTAAGAGGCACACTCCTCGGTTACGTAAGGGCGTTTTCCCTAGGGTAACTAGCGTGAACAACATAGTGGGTTGCTAAGAGGCACACTCCTCTGTTACGTAAGGGCGTACTCCCTAGGGTAACTAGCATGAGCAACATCGTAACACAACATTGAATTGCATTAACATACATCTGGTAACACAACACGTTAACAAAACCTTGAACTCATCAGCGTAGTCTGACACACTTGTTTGCATGCTTGTAGGTCGTTAACCTTGGAACATGGACTTGCTATCTGGGAGTGCTGGAGTGGTCATGGATCGAAGCTATTGGATTACTTATAATTGATACATTGGTTTTGAGTTTTATTATGAAACAACCGCTAAACGACTTATCATATGCTTCCGCTATATAACTCTTTGTGAAATGAAATTATGTTTGACATTTAATCTTGGCAATTAATGACATGTTTTATTTAAATATTTATCATTGGTTCAATGTGATTGGTGGCTCAGACTCTGATGTGTAACACGCCTCGCGGGGTTTCCGCAGGTGGTATTTTGGGGGTGTTACACCGTGTTCGCTGGGCACGGCCCCGTGTGCAAAAGCGTATCTGTACTATTAAGATTTGCAAGATTCTGCGAATCTTAGCGTTGACCACGCCCCGTGCTGAGCTGGGCACGCCCCCGTGCTGGGAATAGAACCTTCTACAGCTTTGTCATTTTCTGCAGACACCTAACCACGCCCCCGTGTCCGCTGGGCACGGGCCGTGGTTAGCCTTCTGTTTCTTGTTTTTGCTTGGGGAGATGCTGCCGAGGAGTCGGGCATGCCACGTTTATTCCTATTCTTTGTATTTATGTTAGTTTTTGCTGCATATTTGTACCTTTTGTTCATTTAAGCTCATTTGGTCCTGAAAATACAAAAGGAAGACAAAAGCACACTTTTTCCAACATTAGTACTAAAAAGTGGTTAGTTTTATGCCTCATTTGATACAATTTATATATTGCATTTTACACACATCAATTGTGTGTCAACTATAGCTTCGTGACTTTTATTCAAACTAAGCATTTTCAAACAAAGTTTCTTTGAGGAACTTGTTTGTTTATTGCTAGACTTCATTTTTTTTATAAAGAACGTCACTAGAAAACGAGCTTTTTACTAAAATAAAGGGTTTAAAAGAAAAAGGTTATGGTGGGTAAAGGGTGTTTGTTTTGTGGGTTTATAAACGAAAAGGTTTAGGCTCAAAGGGGTTAACTAGGGGGATTTTGGATAGGTGATAAAAAAATGAAAAATAATGGTGTTGAAAGAAAAATGGGTTAGTCCTAATGCCTCCACTATTTACTTACTTGGGTTTAAGTTGGTAAGGACCGGGAATGTATCGTCGTGGCAAGTTATAGAGTCGTAAGAAACCAAGCGGCTATTCACACAAGAAACGAAAAATGAGCATTTAATTTAAAGATGTATGCTTGTATGCTCAATAAAGGCTCAAAACTCTCTTTTTGTGGGAATGGGTTTATGATGTGATCAAGTATATATAATCAAATTTTAACTAGATTTGTCATGCCGTTTCATAATTTTCTTATGTTGGTTCTTTTTATCACGACGCTATCGGTTGTAAATTTGTAAAAATATAACCTTTTTAGAACTTGTTATTCCCAAATTAAACCAAGACAAGTAAAAAAAATGAAAAGTTTTTGAAAAAAATTGGGGTGATTAGCGGTTCCAATAGAGTTTTGTGTAAGTCTTGTTATTAGGACTTACAAAATTCAAGGTTTTCGCATCCCCCCACACTTAAATTACACATTGTCCTCAATGTGTCCCAAAAATAAGTTTTTAGGTTGATTAAATGTGTAAAAAGGTGTTTAAAAATAAAATTTTATGTTACTAGGCGTCTGGGCACGGGTCCGTGTTGGTCCGGGCACGGCCCCGTGCTCAGATTGCCAGTATCATATTTAACAGAAGGCTGGGCACGGGGGCGTGTTCTGTGAACACGACCCCGTGTCCAGTTACCTGAACTGGGCGTTTTCTGCAGAACCTCGGGCACGGGGGCGTGTTGGGCTGAGCACGGCCCCGTGCTGAACTTGCTGTAATGAAGAAAAATTATCGGCAGGCTCTGTTTTTGTGCATGGGGTGCGGGTTCAAGGTTCCCTTAGTAACCTCCATAATTTCGAGTGTGTTTAACCATTACAACATCATCCAAACACCATTTAATACTTAGAAACCATCATTCATTCAAGAGTTAATTACATAATTTCCTAGAAAATAAAAAGCATAAGGTAACACTAGATAAGTAGGTCATGAAATACAAGAAATCTCAAACCACAAAGAAGTCCTAGCCTAGATATTTTTATTTTAAGAACAAAATTTCCGAAAAGATGATTTTTTTCCGGATGGAAAATGGCTTGTAGAACTTCTTTTCCGGAAAGGGCCCCTCACACATCGTTAAGCCATTCTTCTATCTCGCGAGGGAGAAGGAAGGCGGGCTCATTGTCTTCCTCGTTTTGAGGGGGTGCGACTTCCACCGGAACCTCTAGTAAGGCGTCAAGATGAGGTTCCGCGGAGATGTCATCCCATCTGGTGGGGTTCATAACTTCCTGTGCCAAGTTCCAATCTTCTTGGGGGAAGATTGGTTCCATAGGAGGCATTACAAGAATATTCAACCTTTGGTGTAAAAGGTTGATTTCTTGGAAGCTATTTTCTAGTCCCACTGTTAGATAGTTGATACGGTCGATTAGGACTTCTTCTATGGATGTCATCTCGTCGAGAGCTTCTCTCAGTGCCATCACGTAACGCACAAGGGTTACTTCGATCGAAGGCCTTCGTTCTCTGCGAGTGTTCCTTGAATAAGCTGAAGAGGTTCCGCTATTCTGGCTTGACATTCTAAGAAAACAAGTCGAAAGGTTCAATTTAATGAAACAGTAACACCGGCCACGGCCCCGTGGCCACTGATCTGTAGGTTTTTGAAACAAGGAATCTTGAAGTTTTAAATTATTTTTCTGGTTTTTGAAACATTTCTAAGCAGAAATAACTTAAAACAGTGTTGTAAAACTTATTTTTGATAAGATTTCTTGAATAAAAACCTAACAAATATCACAATAAAGATTGAGAACATAGAGATTTCAAGCTTTAATGGAGGTTTTGAGGAGTTAAGGAAGAAGAAGGCTATAGACAAAAGTAGTAAAGACAAGATGGTTGTTGAGAACCTTCTTTAGAATATACCTTATAGGGTATATGTGAAGATCCCACCAGATCTTTGTCTTTGGAATGGGTCCAAGAGTGCAGGAACCTTGCTGCATTTATAGAAAACAACAGCACTCTGACCACGGCCCCGTGTCGGCTGGACACAGCCCCGTGGTCAGACAAGAACCTGACACTTTTTGTCCGTATTCTGACTTAAATTCAGACACAAATCTTTAGGTGAGCACGGGGGCGTGTTGACTTGGACACGGCCCCGTGGTTAGAGGTTTTTATGAAGTTTTGTCTTATTTTAAGGAGTTTATCCAGATCGGGTGGTTCCTTACTGGACGGAACAACACCGAAGTGCCTGAGGTACCTTAATTGACCTAGCTTTAGACAAGAACGCAAGAGGTTATCAGAAAGGGTGAATCCTAAGCTAAATACTGGTGGATGAGACCAACCTTTATTTCCCTTATCCGGGCTCTCGTTAAAGAAGGTATATTTCGAATCACTCAAGTCTATGTATGCATCGGTGGAGACCGATGGAGAGTCCTTTATGGCACCATCGACACAGGGACGACTATCGCTCATGTCCTCACAAGAGTTGGAGGTGCTTTCGGGAGCAACGATGTTGTTATAATCCGAATACGATCTCAATAATTCTCCTTGATCATCGTCTTGAGATGAATTAGCTATTTCCATCTCAAGTTCTCATATCAATTGGAGAATTACTTCTTCCATTTGAAATAATTCGTCGCGAATCATATCATCTAGAAGAGATGATTGAGAGAATTCGAGGGAGAGATAGGGATTGATTTTACTTTCGCCCATCTTAAGGTTACAGGAAAACGATGGGTCTATATAGTGGGGAGTGTAATTTAAAAAATAACATTTTAAATTTTCATGAGATCCGCCACATATTTGATACCACGCACCATAAGAGGAGCGAAAGTAAAAATGAACAGTATCACTCATGTTTGTGTCAGAAATTACCAACTGTCGGGATCTTACGGTTATGTTTTCAGTATCTGAAGCTTGGGCACGGGGGCGTGTTCAGTGGGCACTGCCCCGTGTTCAGCTACTGTCTGACTTAAAACAAGATTGCCAGTACCAAAGATCGAGCACGGGGGCGTGTTCAGCGGGCACGACTCCGTGCTGAGCTCTGCAGAAGCTGAAAAATCTAGAAATTTTTTTCTAAAAAAAAAAGAAAAACAAGAAAAAACGATTAGGCCGTCGATTCCTAACTGTCACACCCCAACCGATGGCGGAAACATCGGGGCGTGACACCGAGCGAAATAGATTGTCCAGAAGTTTCCATAACAACTATAATTACCAATTATTTAAAACATCATGTCCCATACCATGACATAAAAAGTAATACAATTATTATAGACAAAATCTAGTCAAATTGTTCTGTTTCGATAGCTCAGATTTCAAGTATAAACAGTTCGTTTATTCGTTTCTAGACCTTTCCTAGCCTCGATTTCACAGCAAGCAAAGCATTCAAACATCTTAAGCACTTGCCACATACGTTAAAGTAAAAGTCAATACACATAGTGTAAAGGTGAGCATACAAGTTAAATAGATATAATAGAGTTCGAAAACGTTTACGCATAACCAGCACGTACACAGTGTGAAATGAAGCACATTAGTTATCGATTACATATTACACAAACACATAGGCACATAATCACATATTCACGTAAGCACAGAAGCACAATGTAAGGCACAGAAACACAAATGCATAGAAGCACATAATCACAAGAGGCAGTCAGAATACAGAAACCTATCATTCAAAGTCCGCGAGCGTTCGAGAATAGCGATTGAGATTAGCGAGTACACAGCGAGCAACATGGCGTACAGTTGTTCCTCATGTAGCAGCGATTTGTCAGCGTTTTGAGATAGAGGTGCAGTGCAAGTCGTGTGTGTCGATCAAAAGCGAAAATCGAATAAATTCCAAAAATCGTAACATATAAACAGATAAAGTCACATAAAACACATAAAGTCCACATAAAATTGACAAATATCAGAGTCGGCAGTAGCGAGCTCAGAATCGAAACACATAAAAATCAAGAAATAGATTGTCTGCGGCTGTTTAGACGTCGACTAACCAAAGTGGTTCGACTATTCACAAGGACTCTGGTTCACACTTTAGCCTTCGGGACTACGCTCTCGCCTCGAATCTGGGCGAACGGCGCTCATCCTTCCAGTTATAGTGCGTCTTCAAGTCGTTGGAGTCCATCGGGACTTTGGTGAGGGTTTTGTAAAACAAAGATAGAGATCGGAACAAGTCGTCATGGTTTGGGTTTCACCCCTGACTTAACAACTTCGTTCCTGTTTTGATAAAAATAGAGATGAAAGCCTGTGTTAAAGTATGGATTTCACTCCTGATTTAACGCAAATTATCGTGTTTATAGATAAAAGTACGGGTCGAACAAGAAATTTAGTCAAGAGTTTGCGGTTTTCACACCTAATCTCGACCTAATCACTTGTTCAATTTCGAAAATTAGAGTGCAGTGATAGTGTAGCGTGCGCGAGAATAGTGAGAAATAGCAAGTAAGTTCGTACAAAACCCCTAAGGGTATGTACGAGTCGGTCTGTTGGTACCTAACTATATACTAGGTCGTTTCTAAGACGTCGACCCGGACTAGGTCGAGTCTTGCCTAATTCCGTATAGTTATGGCTCTGATACCAATCTGTCACACTCCAACCGATGGCGGAAACATCGGGGCATGGCACTGAGCGAAACAGATTGTCCAGAAGTTTCCATAACAACTATAATTACCAATTATTAAAAACATCATGTCCCATACCATGATATAAAAAAGTAATACAATTATTACAGACAAAATCTAGTCAAATTGTGCTGTTCCGACAACTCAGATTTCAAGTACAGACAATTCGTTTATTCGTTTCTAGACCTTTCCTAGCCTCGATTTCACAGCAAGCAAAGCATTCAAACATCTTAAGCACCTGCCACATATGTTAAAGTAAAAGTCAATACACATAGTGTAAAGGTGAGCATACAAGTTTAATAGATATAATAGGGTTAGAAATCGTTTACACATAACCAGCACGTACACAGTGTGAAATGAAGCACGTTAGTTATCGACATAAACCTATCGATACCAATGACTGCGGGTTGACTACCCAAGGCAGTTCGTAATACACGCTCACCACTGTGAGCCATGTAACAAATTGTCCTTAACAACCCCTGAGTAAACAGGCGCTGAGTCCAAACTATAGTACTATCGTTGCTAAGGCAGGTAGACAGCATTCCATGTGTAAACATAACAAACAAGCATTCATTAAGTCACGTACAACATGTGGTAACGGTTAGCGTTTAAGTACAGCATAGTGTGTTCGATGTGATTTAGAATAAGTAATGTATGTAACACCCAAATGTGCATAAAGCAAAAAGGGATTGAGTATACTTACAGCGATGATGAATTGAAGGGAGCGCTTAGAGCGAGTTTAGCCTGATCAGAACGATAGCATAAAAGATAAGCGGCGCGTAAAATGGAGTAAAGTGTCATTGGATCGGACGACAATCCGATCAGGTGACAATCCGATCGGGTGGCCGGACGATCGGGTGACAATCCGCTCGGATGGTCATCCGATCGGGTGACCTTTCAAGTGGATTGTTACCTCGTTTGGGAAGGATGTGTTTGTGTATGATGGCTTGTCTTTTGAAGTTTTCGTTGTAGCATTTTGAAAACATAGAAGTATCTCTACCTTTCAGGTCGATCGATCGAACGGTCGTTCGATCGGGCGACAATCCGATTGGTTGGACACTTTAGTGAGAACAAGTTCATAGCAGTTTGTCACTCGATCGGATTGTAGTCCGATCGGGTGGCAATCCGTTTGTATTGAACATGTTGGAAATTGTTTAAGTGTTGAGTTCAAAACATCATAGGGTCGGATGGCCGGTCGATTGGGTGGTAACCCGATCGGGCGGCAGTCCGTTCGATGTTCAAATCTCTTGAAGTTTGAAATAAAAGCTAAGTGTGGGGCCAAGGTGCAAGCCGATCGGGTGGCAACCCAAGTGGGTGGCAATCCGATCGGACGACAATGCGTCCTTGTCGACCTGATCGTCTTATACTTGGTTGTTTTGATAGTTTTCTAGTTTTATCGAGACGGTGTGACAACGTGCTAATCAATAGAACCCCATCTTGACCCCAATGACCCAATCGAACAGGAATCACCCAAGTTTAACCAGTTAACCGGTTCAAGACGGTTGTTCTTGGTTAACCTGAAATCGGTGGTCTCGTGGATAGAATCCAGATCTTGAACCAACACAACACTAAGAAAGAGTAGAGGTCAGAACGAGATCTGACTTCATCGGTTTTGAGTGCATTTAGTGTAAAAGAGGTGAAAGAAAGTTAGAACCATCTTTCAATCCTTTTTCACCATGAATATGTTTAGATCTATGCAAGATCTTTGTTTATTGTGTGGAAATCGTTCAGATCTAAGTTGTTCTTGGTAGATTGAAGCCAAAACATGAAGTTCATAAGAACACCATGATGACATCATCCTAGAACACCTCAAATCTAGTGATTTCACGGTTAAAAGTTAAGATTCAAAAGATAGAAAGGTGCAGGATTGCGTGTAGATTAAGAAAGTACAAGATTTAGGTCGAAAACTTACAAGAATTGCAAGAAATCTGAAGAAAAGTGGGCAAGAAGCGTTGGTCGGACGAGAGGTGCAGAAAAGGTAAGTTTATGATGTTGACAGGGGTATTTATAGGGTTTCCATAAAAGGAAAGGGGGCAAAAGAGGCTGGTCGATCGAGTGGCAGCCCAGTCGGGTGGCAGTTCGACCGAGTGGCACCTCGATCGGGTGGCAGCTCGGTCGGCTGGCCACTCGATTGGAGTGCACGGCGCGACGAGTTTTTGCAGTTTCGATTCTCGGGACGAGCGTTGCGATGCGATAGAGTTTCTCATTCAAATTACTTTTAATCCTAACTACTATATTGTGACACCTGTGTCACCACGAACACCAAACAAATGCCAAACCTATGAAACATTGTGTTTCATACCTGGGATTTGTATAAATATGTGTATCCTTTGCACATATCAATTCTTGTTCAATTCCGAGCTTTAAATCGCTTTCTGGAAAGTTATATGCGCACTGGTGCGTAAACGTAATCAGTTTAGCGCGACAAACACTCCGGAATAGTGAAATAGGCTTAACATACCTTAAATGACCTTTACATAACTTAGAAATAAGTTTTGGAAGGTTTGGTATGGCAAAAACAAGTTTATTCAATCGCGGGGACTATTTGCGTCAAACTGCGAAACTATACCGATTCGTAAGGTAACGAATAGTCCGGAACTTGATCATAAGTTAAACATACCATATATAACCTAATCATAGCTTAGAAACAAGCTTTGAGTGGTTCGGTGTGCGAAAACATGCTTATACGATCTTACAGGGACTAAAAGTGTCAAAAAAAACGACGTAAGTTTGCATTTTCGCGCATATCTTACGTTCTGGACACATCTGGACATCCAAAATTTTTGTACACACTAAAATATTTTTATTTTAGTGATCGCCATGCAAAAATTCCATTCGTCGTTTAATTTGGATCGATTTTGCGTTCGTTACAACTTCCGTCGTAATTAACCGAACAACGCGATTTTACGATCAAACGAACCGACATCCGAGATGTTTTTGAGCATGTTTTGAGTTCCCTATGCTTTAACTTCATTTTAGAGCCTTGAAATGAGGTTAACGGGGTTTAAACGCATCGAAAAAGGCTTTAAACGCGTGCAGGGACCATTTCTGCCATTTTTGAAACTTTGCTGAATCAGACACGCCGTAGCGTAGCGCGAGCCCTAAGGCCTATGCCGTCGCGCTACGCGAGTGCCTCATCTGGGCAGAATATGTGTTTTCAGCAACAGTTTGTAATTTCAGGGGCCAATCTTGCAATTTCTTTGTGTGGTAACCAAGTTACCACCTCTCCAAGGCTTTGCACCTGCTCCTAACACATGTATGGCTAGGATTTATGCTTAATGACTAAGAAAAACACATGTCTTGATCTTGTTCTTCATCAACAAGTATAAATAGCAAGCTAAACCTCCTCATTCTTTGCTCATTTCCTCTTATTCTCTTCTCTAACCTGCTTTGGGGAGCTTTCTCATCTGATTGGGAGCTTGTTTTCTTAGTAGAAAAGATAGCAAGGACTATTGTGAGTCTTCTTTTATTCTTTTTCATGCTTTTTCCTTATGTAGTGCAGAAAGTCAAACAGTGTTTGACTTTCGGTTTTGACCATCAATTGGTCAAGTCAAAGTTCAATTGAACTTTGACACGTGATTGTAATCACGATAGTTATAATCCTTCGTGATTATAACCGCTGATTACCACGTTATCTAGTTGTAGTGTCGAGTCAAAGTTTCGGTCAAAATGCGTTTTAGCACGCATTTTGCAACGGAACTACTTTAGGGTATCAAAACGCTTTGTTTTGATACCAAATCAGTAGGTTAGACATGTTTAACTCGACACTATTAGTTTGTGCTTGTTTAGGGTCGTAAGGTAAGCGGTCTAAACAACCGCTTATACTTCCGAACCCGACCCGTTTGGTCGATCTTTAGGATCCGACCAAGCTTAGTTAGTGATCATAATTTCATAAGGAATAACCACTGAGGTTATACCTTATAATCACATAGGATTGGTTAGTCATTTGCTAGTTAGCTTGTATGCCCATAGTAAATGACCAAAATGCCCTTTTGAAGCTAAAATCCGTATTTTGATTATGTGAACATATTTTTGACATATAATCTGAATTAGTAACATGTTTAGGGATAATTGGGCATGTAAGACTTGACATAGCACATAGTTAACCATCCGAACCTAGTTTACGCTAACGACGCATTATAGTGGCTTATGTTACCGTAATGGGTCGAAACGGGTCAAAAGCACTTAGGTAGGCCTTTCAATCAGAATGTTGGGACTATTAAATCATACCATATGAGTTCAAATACTCATTTGATTTATAGAACCTCATTCTATCCTATCTTCCGATTTAGGATCCGATTGTTTAATATAGTGATCCATACTAGGTGCCACTTGATTCCTTGATTTCCCGAGCTTTGTTAGGACACTTAATCAAGGATACTTGCAATCTCAAGTGAGTACATAGTCCCCTCTTTTACTGTTTTCAATTGTTTTGGGGTGAAACATATATGCCTATCTGTTATTTTCCTGATTTTAAACTATATGATTACACATGCTTAATACATATTCTTTTGACAAATTAAACGATTTCCTATGGTTTAAACACTGATTTTCCAAACTTAATAAACAAATTGTTGGATTGTACCATTTTTATACATTCACCCAGCCGATTGGTAGTATGATATAGCGCTATAGGACTAGACACCCCATTCCTGTTGTATGGAATGTCAGAAACCAAATTTAAACCAAATAGAAATTGCCTTCGTGGTATTTCTATAGTCTCCAAAGTGTAGTTTGATACACTAAGGCTTTGTTGAATACCAAATCACACTCTCTTTGTATATGTTGATATACTACAAAAGTACAGTTTGATGTGCTCTCAAATGTGATCTACCAAAGTATATTTTGATATACTATGTACAAAAATCCAACATATGTTTTAACACACCCACTTTGTTATTTGAACCAAAGCATAGTTGATATGCTATTTTTAAACCAAAGCATAGTTTGATATGCTACTGTTTATCAAAGTATAGTTTGATATACTACCAACTTTGTTATTTTAAACTAAAGTATATTTTGATATACTATCTAAAGCATAGTTGATATGCTACTTTTAACCAAAGCATAGTTGATATGCTATTTACAAACCAAAGTATAATTTGATATACTACCAATACTTTTATTCTTAAACCAAAGTATACTTGAGATATACTACCGAAACTATTATTTTAATTACTAAAGTATATTTTGATATACTATCCATTTAACTATTTCAAAACTAAAGTATACTATGATATACTATTTGTACAAACTTTTCAAAAACAAAGTATATTTTTGTCTATACTATAAACCCGTTTTCCAAAACGACACATTTTCAGAAACAAAACTTTTACATTAGATTCATGGCTATTTTGAAAAAAAACATAAAACCTTTTCTCATATTATCCAAAGCCATGAATCTAATACACAAAACCCTATGTTACTCACAGGCATTTTTATGCTGACGTACCTATTTTCATATATGTTTCAGGTACTGCTGTGTGATGATTATTGATGCACGCTACATATAGGATGGACTTGTGCCTTAGCGACTTAAAACTGAGAAACAATAAATTGTTTTATTTTAAATTGTACCAAAACATTGAATTCAACAATTCAATAAAACAAAACTATTTAATCCATGGTTGTGAAACAATGATTCTGTTACAACACTCCCCGACGTTTCCGCCACGTTTTGTTGTTTTACGTGGTCGGGGTGTGACAGAAAAGTTGGTATCAGAGCCAATGGTTATAGGGAATTAGGTTATTAGTAATGCTTTGACCTAGACTATAACCTTCCTAGGACCCTATCACAAGTTATCTTGTGTTTAGTCTTAAAACAATACATGTCACCTATCCTTAGGTGATAACCACAACGAGAACACAATAACAAATCCGCTTCGAAAATTAATCATCTATCCTTGGATGATTGATTACTAGGTTTTGAACCCTTCCAGTTTGATTCATCATTAGCTTTGTGCCTTTTGAGTTTTCAAAATCCCGTCAAAGTTTGGGTCTAAATAATGTGAACACGTGCAAACTGGAAGAGTGAATGCCTGTACCCTGAGTTTTCTGTCTAAGGCTAGAGTGTTCGTACAAATCCGCAGTATCGGACCAGTCACTCTTACCTGGGAACTCTTGGGGTGAGTGTTCACTTATAGGCGAGCATGTCTTCAGTGATACATTATGTTGACCCATTTACTTTGATTTGTCATGGTGTCATTTGTTTGCTTTAAGTAACGAACAAATGGTCACAATCCTTATGCCTTGTCGATATTCTTAACATCTAGTTTTGAATATCCAATGACATCTCACTTGTTTCTCCCTCATGTTTCTTTGCTCTTTTAGAATATGCCTCCTCGACGTGATCAAGCTCAGGATGCCGCCTTGGCAGCCTTAATCGTTCAGCAATTCGCTGCTGTACTCCCGAACCTTATCACCCAGATAAATCAGGCAAACAATAACAATAACAATGTTCAGTGCACCTTTAAAACATTCAACTCAGCTAAGCCACTCACATTTACTGGGTCTGAAGGGGCCACAGGGCTCCTACAGTGGTTTGAGAGTCTCGAAAGCACGTTTCGTCATGTGCAATGCCCAAACGAGCGAAAAGTTGAGTTTGCGTCGAGTGTATTCCAGAAAAGAGCACTCACATGGTGGAATGGCATAATGAGGGATCGAGGTGCCGATGTAGCAATGGCACAAACCTGGGAAGAGCTTCGGGCTCTAATGATGAAGGAATTCTGTCCTCGTCATGAGCTTAGGGCTTTGGAACGGGAATTTGATGATCTCAAACAAGACAGCGGTGAACATCGAGCATACACTGATCGTTACGAGGAATTGAGTCTGTTATGTCCTACCATGGTTACGCCTTTGGATAAGGCAATTGAAAGATACATCGATGGCCTTCCTGATCCAGTTCAGGATATTGTTACTGGCAGTAACCCTACTACCGTCAGACAAGCCATTGAACTATCTGCCACCCTGACTGAATCTCAAATCAGGAAGGGTAAGCTTTTCCGAAAAGGCGATCCAAGACCATCTGATAAGACAGCACAAGATAAACCAAAGGATAAACAGACCGAGTCCTCTAAGAAGTTGAAGAAGCGTAAGGCTTCACAAAACTTCGCAGTAGTCGCTCAGAATGATCAGGTTGCACCAAATCAATCAGCACAGCCTCGTGCTAGGAAGAACTATATTGGTACTGCACCTTTGTGCAACAAATGCAACCGTCATCATGTGAATCAGACACCGTGTCAGAAGTGTACCCACTGTGGGCGATTGGGACATTTGGTCAATACATGTCGCCATGTTATCCAAAACCAAAATGTTGCAAATCCTGCTGTTGTTCGAGCACAGTTTCCTCCTGGATCGTGCTATAACTGTGGTGATCTTACTCACTACCGGAACAATTGCCCAAGACTTGTTAATGCAAATCCAGCTCGCGGACGAGTATTTAACATAAACGAGGCAAACGCGAATGACAATGCAGCAGTGAACAATTAGTCTTTTGTATTTCCTTTGATGTTATCTTTTGACATTTGAGACAATTCAGTTATTATAAATAAAATGGTTGTTCCAAATTTTATTTCCAAAACTGATCCGATTGTGTGTTGGCATACCCTACAATACCGACACCAAAGAACCATGTTCTTTCCAGAACAAACTACTCGTATGGTTCCTTCATTCTATGATCATTTGCGATCTCCCCAAAAATCCTAAGTACTAGTTTCTTTTAAGAAACAAAGTACAGGTGCAATTCTTAATCAGATACTTGAAGTACCATTTCAAATCTTTGATTTGATAAAGGTGCTATCGTAAGTCCTTAATTGGATTCTTTATTTATCCTAATACGAATGTTATAAAACGACAGAAACAAATTCCAAATCCTTATAAGATCTTCCTATCTTCATAGTTAGATTCTTGAGGATATTTTAAAGTACTAATTGAAGTCCGTGATTGGATTTCTAGTGTACTTCAAATTCACAAACGAGCTAATAACTAAATTAACGAATACACAATTTGGTGATTTTATGTTTATGTGTAACTCCAAAGCTCGTTATCTAAGTCCTGGTAGAATCTTCCGTATTTTCATATGTTAGATTCTCAGAAGGGTACTCAAAGTACTGTCTTAAATCCTTAAGGGGCTTCTATGCAAATAGTAAGAACCTTGGATTCCAAAGTGCTGATTCAAAACGATTATTTGGTTCCGAGTTATAAAGATCCCTTAAGTGGTCTATTTAAAGAGATCATACAACGGTCTAGTTAAGGAAGATCATGTGTTGATCTGGTTAAAAGGATCGTTCATTGATCTAGTTAAAAAGATCCTTTGGTGGTCTAGTCAAGTCATTTCATGGTTATTCGATTGATTTTACCCTACACATTATGAGATGAACTGTGCGGACTGTGCAAGAAATTACGTAATTATGGATGCATACGTAATTATGGAATTCAGTGCACAGAAACCACAGCAAGTTTTGTCATGTGTTAAGACCTATAGTGATAAGAATAACGAGACGGGAACAATGTAAAAAGGGCATGGTGGATACGCCGCTGGTACTTCCTATATATAAGTGTTCCTTATTACATTGCGAAAGTAGCGTTATTTAAATTACTAGAAGTCCTGGACCTTGACCAATGTCAATCTTATTTTGCATTCTCCGACTCTGATTTCGAGCACACACAAGTTTCCTATAATAGTCTTCATAGGAAACATTCTCCTATCCGTTGTTCAAAACCCCATGTTTTTGGTACTACAACAACGACATTTTGGCAGTTAACAGATTCGCTAAGAATCCAAACGTGACCTAGAGTTTTACTTGGGAAACGGAGGATTCATTTGAAAGCGAAACGATCACAGTTGTCTTCACAAGTTTCCTCTAGAATTAAATTTCGGGACGAAATTTCCTAAAGTAGGGGAGACTGTGACACCTGTGTCACCACGAACACCAAACAAATGCCAAACCTATGAAACATTGTGTTTCATACCTGGGATTTGTATAAATATGTGTATCCTTTGCACATATCAATTCTTGTTCAATTCCGAGCTTTAAATCGCTTTCTGGAAAGTTATATGCGCACTGGTGCGTAAACGTAATCAGTTTAGCGCGACAAACACTCCGGAATAGTGAAATAGGCTTAACATACCTTAAATGACCTTTACATAACTTAGAAATAAGTTTTGGAAGGTTTGGTATGGCAAAAACAAGTTTATTCAATCGCGGGGACTATTTGCGTCAAACTGCGAAACTATACCGATTCGTAAGGTAACGAATAGTCCGGAACTTGATCATAAGTTAAACATACCATATATAACCTAATCATAGCTTAGAAACAAGCTTTGAGTGGTTCGGTGTGCGAAAACATGCTTATACGATCTTACAGGGACTAAAAGTGTCAAAAAAACGACGTAAGTTTGCATTTTCGCGCATATCTTACGTTCTGGACACATCTGGACATCCAAAATTTTTGTACACACTAAAATATTTTTATTTTAGTGATCGCCATGCAAAAATTCCATTCGTCGTTTAATTTGGATCGATTTTGCGTTCGTTACAACTTCCGTCGTAATTAACCGAACAACGCGATTTTACGATCAAACGAACCGACATCCGAGATGTTTTTGAGCATGTTTTGAGTTCCCTATGCTTTAACTTCATTTTAGAGCCTTGAAATGAGGTTAACGGGGTTTAAACGCATCGAAAAAGGCTTTAAACGCGTGCAGGGACCATTTCTGCCATTTTTGAAACTTTGCTGAATCAGACACGCCGTAGCGTAGCGCGAGCCCTAAGGCCTATGCCGTCGCGCTACGCGAGTGCCTCATCTGGGCAGAATATGTGTTTTCAGCAACAGTTTGTAATTTCAGGGGCCAATCTTGCAATTTCTTTGTGTGGTAACCAAGTTACCACCTCTCCAAGGCTTTGCACCTGCTCCTAACACATGTATGGCTAGGATTTATGCTTAATGACTAAGAAAAACACATGTCTTGATCTTGTTCTTCATCAACAAGTATAAATAGCAAGCTAAACCTCCTCATTCTTTGCTCATTTCCTCTTATTCTCTTCTCTAACCTGCTTTGGGGAGCTTTCTCATCTGATTGGGAGCTTGTTTTCTTAGTAGAAAAGATAGCAAGGACTATTGTGAGTCTTCTTTTATTCTTTTTCATGCTTTTTCCTTATGTAGTGCAGAAAGTCAAACAGTGTTTGACTTTCGGTTTTGACCATCAATTGGTCAAGTCAAAGTTCAATTGAACTTTGACACGTGATTGTAATCACGATAGTTATAATCCTTCGTGATTATAACCGCTGATTACCACGTTATCTAGTTGTAGTGTCGAGTCAAAGTTTCGGTCAAAATGCGTTTTAGCACGCATTTTGCAACGGAACTACTTTAGGGTATCAAAACGCTTTGTTTTGATACCAAATCAGTAGGTTAGACATGTTTTGACATGTTTAACTCGACACTATTAGTTTGTGCTTGTTTAGGGTCGTAAGGTAAGCGGTCTAAACAACCGCTTATACTTCCGAACCCGACCCGTTTGGTCGATCTTTAGGATCCGACCAAGCTTAGTTAGTGATCATAATTTCATAAGGAATAACCACTGAGGTTATACCTTATAATCACATAGGATTGGTTAGTCATTTGTTAGTTAGCTTGTATGCCCATAGTAAATGACCAAAATGCCCTTTTGAAGCTAAAATCCGTATTTTGATTATGTGAACATATTTTTGACATATAATCTGAATTAGTAACATGTTTAGGGATAATTGGGCATGTAAGACTTGACATAGCACATAGTTAACCATCCGAACCTAGTTTACGCTAACGACGCATTATAGTGGCTTATGTTACCGTAATGGGTCGAAACGGGTCAAAAGCACTTAGGTAGGCCTTTCAATCAGAATGTTGGGACTATTAAATCATACCATATGAGTTCAAATACTCATTTGATTTATAGAACCTCATTCTATCCTATCTTCCGATTTAGGATCCGATTGTTTAATATAGTGATCCATACTAGGTGCCACTTGATTCCTTGATTTCCCGAGCTTTGTTAGGACACTTAATCAAGGATACTTGCAATCTCAAGTGAGTACATAGTCCCCTCTTTTACTGTTTTCAATTGTTTTGGGGTGAAACATATATGCCTATCTGTTATTTTCCTGATTTTAAACTATATGATTACACATGCTTAATACATATTCTTTTGACAAATTAAACGATTTCCTATGGTTTAAACACTGATTTTCCAAAACTTAATAAACAAATTGTTGGATTGTACCATTTTTATACATTCACCCAGCCGATTGGTAGTATGATATAGCGCTATAGGACTAGACACCCCATTCCTGTTGTATGGAATGTCAGAAACCAAATTTAAACCAAATAGAAATTGCCTTCGTGGTATTTCTATAGTCTCCAAAGTGTAGTTTGATACACTAAGGCTTTGTTGAATACCAAATCACACTCTCTTTGTATATGTTGATATACTACAAAAGTACAGTTTGATGTGCTCTCAAATGTGATCTACCAAAGTATATTTTGATATACTATGTACAAAAATCCAACATATGTTTTAACACACCCACTTTGTTATTTGAACCAAAGCATAGTTGATATGCTATTTTTAAACCAAAGCATAGTTTGATATGCTACTGTTTATCAAAGTATAGTTTGATATACTACCAACTTTGTTATTTTAAACTAAAGTATATTTTGATATACTATCTAAAGCATAGTTGATATGCTACTTTTAACCAAAGCATAGTTGATATGCTATTTACAAACCAAAGTATAATTTGATATACTACCAATACTTTTATTCTTAAACCAAAGTATACTTGAGATATACTACCGAAACTATTATTTTAATTACTAAAGTATATTTTGATATACTATCCATTTAACTATTTCAAAACTAAAGTATACTATGATATACTATTTGTACAAACTTTTCAAAAACAAAGTATATTTTTGTCTATACTATAAATCCGTTTTCCAAAACGACACATTTTCAGAAACAAAACTTTTACATTAGATTCATGGCTATTTTGAAAAAAAAACATAAAACCTTTTCTCATATTATCCAAAGCCATGAATCTAATACACAAAACCCTATGTTACTCACAGGCATTTTTATGCTGACGTACCTATTTTCATATATGTTTCAGGTACTGCTGTGTGATGATTATTGATGCACGCTACATATAGGATGGACTTGTGCCTTAGCGACTTAAAACTGAGAAACAATAAATTGTTTTATTTTAAATTGTACCAAAACATTGAATTCAATAATTCAATAAAACAAAACTATTTAATCCATGGTTGTGAAACAATGATTCTGTTACAACACTCCCCGACGTTTCCGCCACGTTTTGTTGTTTTACGTGGTCGGGGTGTGACATATATCTAACATACAATCATCCTAAATTACTTGCGTTTAGCGTTTGCGATTCAATTACGATTGAGTTTCGATTGCGTTTCGATTAATCATCACACATAAGCATAAATAAACATGCACAAATAACACATAAAAGGCACACACACTTAAGAACAATAACCAGAACGCGTAATTCGAGTTGCGAGCGCGATTGTGATAAACGATAAAGCGATAAAACATGCGATAAACATCGATTAAACCTTAATTATTAATAATTACTCCACATAATACAACTAACGTAAAAGCATAAAAAGACTAATTACAAGTCAAAGAAGTAAAAACAGGAATTGAGCAAGGAGTGACAGATCGCAATTTGCAAGCTTGTCTTCCTTTGACTTCAATCTTGACTTTGAATTTGACTTTCGAAACACGGGGTGTTACATCCTCCCCCTGTTTAGGGAATTTTGTCCCGAAATTAGGCTTCAGCCGTAACAAACAACTGCAGGTACTTCGCCTTCATGTCGCTTTCAAGTTCCCAAGTGAACTCTGCGCCTCGTTTGCGTTCCCATCGAACCTTCACAATGGGGATGCGCGAGCGTCTGAGCTGCTTGGTTTGGCTATCCATGATTTCGACAGGCTTCTCCATGAAGTGTAGTGTCTCGTTTACTTGGAGATCCTCTAGAGGTACATACAGATCATTCTCGGCCAAGCACTTTCTGAGGTTGGACACATGGAAAGTCGGGTGAACGTTGCTAAGTTCTTCCGGTAGTTCGAGTCTGTAGGCCACTTTTCCGATCCTTTCCAGAATCTTAAAGGGTCCAACATATCGAGGCGCGAGTTTCCCTTTCTTGCCGAATCTGACCACACCCTTCCAAGGTGATACCTTTAGGAGTACATGGTCACCAACGTCAAATTCAAGGGGCTTGCGTCGTCTATCGGCGTAACTTTTCTGACGACTCCGAGCTTTCATCAAGTTGTCTCTTATTTGGAGGATTTTGTCAGTTGTTTCTTGAAATAGCTTAGGACCGGTTAATTACGAATGCCCGATCTCGTGCCACACAATAGGCGACCGACATCTTCTTCCGTATAATGCCTCAAACAGTGCCATTTGGATGCTGGAATGATAACTGTTATTATACGAGAATTCGACTAAAGGCAGGTAAGCGTCCCAATTACCACCAAAGTCTTTGACGCACGAACGGAGCACGTCTTCAAGGGTACGAATCGTTCTTTCAGTCTAACCGTCGTTTTGGGGATGAAAAGCGGTACTTAGATTAAGCACAGTACCGAGAGCCGGTTGAAACGTTTCCCATAGACGCGAGGTAAACCTAGCATCACGGTCAGAGATGATATCGCGAGGCGTTCCATGTCGACAAATGATCTCGTTGGTGTAGATTCGGGCTAATCTTTCTACCTTGTAGTCTTCTCGTATTGGCAGAAAATGAGCAGATTTGGTCAAACAATCAACGAAAACCCAGATGTTGTCGTGACCTGATGGCGTACGTGGAAGTTTCGTTATGAAGTCCATAGCTATACTTTCCTATTTCCACATAGGGATCGGGGGTTGTTCAAGCAAGCCAGAGGGTCTTTGGTGCTCGGCCTTGACTTTCGAGCAAGTCAGGCATCTTCCAACGTAGAAAGCGATATCCCTCTTCATGCCCGGCCACCAATACTTGTAGCGAAGGTCCTGGTATATTTTGTCCGCACCGTGATGAATAGAATACCGATATTTGTGGGCTTCGTCCATCAAAATCTGTCGTAAATCGGTCCGCTTAGGGATCCAAATTCGGTCCAGATAATGGAATATCCCATTCGACTTATTCACAAGATGGGCTCCATCGTGGTAGATCCTTTCCTTTTTCAAGGTTCGCTCGGTAAAGCAAGCATGTTGGGCTTCGCGGATGAGGGTTTCGAGATGATGCTGGGCTGGAACATTATGGGTGCTATGCAGATAGCTTCGTCGGCTTAGGGCGTCGGCAACGACATTTGCTTTGCCAGGGAGATAACGAATCTCACAGTCGTAATCATTGAGAAGTTCTACCCATCGGCGTTGACGCATATTAAGTTCCTTCTGGCTGAATATGTGTTGTAGGCTCCTATGGTCGGTGAAGACCGTACACTTTGTACCATAAAGGTAGTGTCGCCAAATCTTCAATGCAAAAACAACTGCGCCTAGCTCGAGGTCATGGGTCGTATAGTTCTTCTCGTGGATCTTGAGCTGACGAGATGCGTAGGCGATAACCTTGTCTCGTTGCATGAGGACACAACCAAGACCAAGGTTCGAGGCATCGCAGAAGACTACAGAGTCATCGTTTCCGTCGGGTAAAGCAAGGACATGAGCATTGCAAAGCATGCGCTTGAGGGTTTGGAAAGCAGAGTCTTGTTCAGTTACCTTAACAAAGGATATGTCTTTATGCGTGAGAGAGGTAAGCGGCACGGCGATTTTAGAGAACCCTTCGATAAATCGGCGATAATATTAAAAGATAATTAATTAAGTTATTAATGCGTAAAGTGGTAGGCCCCTCTTTTGAAGGCGACGTTACCCTCGGCTAAGTGGTTTGAGTCAGCAGGGATACAATCCCAAGTAGCCGGGTTAATGTATTAATAGTAGTTTACATATGAGGGGATCAAGCCATTCGCACCCCCGCCATCCAATACCAGTGGGTATTGAAGGAGGTCCTAGTAAGCGTGACCCAGGTCCTTGCAGGATCTATACACTGAACAAGGCAAGAACCTTACCAAACCATTCCCTTAACCCCTGACCAGGTAGCCAACATATCTCTATATAGACCGCAGAGATATGAATGGTGAAAATCTTTTACTTTATATAGACAGTAAAGTAATGCCGAGACACCACGGACAAATGATAAAGAAGTTTCACCTTCAACATAAGAAACTAGTTATTAAAGTCATTAATACAAAACCAAATAAAAAGTGCGAAAAGATTTAAAATCAAAAGTATTACATTAAATGCTTGTCTTCATCAAGTGATGTAAGAGATTTAGCCAAACATGGCCTTTGATTGACAAGAACTCGTACGATCAATCTTGGATCCCGAGACTACTACACACACTCTAAGGTGGATGATGGATGATGGTGGTGGATGTGGGTGTTGTAGTGGTGGTGGAGTGGTGGTGAAGTGGGAGAGAGGTGGTTTGCCAAGGGATGCCTTTGAAGTGAACCAAGCACCCCTATTTATAGCCTGGACAGAAGACCGGCCACGACCCCGTGTCCGCGGGACATGGCCCCATGGCCATCATCTTTCTCTTTCTTCATTAATTGCAATTGTCTGCATTAGGCTCCACACGGCCTCGTGTTCGCTGGGCACGGCCCCGTGTGCAGAAGCGTATCTGTACTATCAAGATTTGCAAGATTCTGCGAATCTTAGCGTTGACCACGCCCCGTGCTAAGCTGGGCGCGCCCCGTGCTGGGAATAAAACCTTCTACAGCTTTGTCATTTTCTGCAGACACCTGACCACGCCCCCGTGTCCGCTGGGCACGGGCCATGGTCAGCCTTCTGTTTCTTGTTTTTGCTAGGGGAGATGTTGTCGAGGGGTCGGGTATGCCACGTTTATTCCTTTTCTTTGTATTTATGTTAGTTTTTGCTGCATATTTGTACCTTTTGTTCATTTAAGCTCATTTGGCCCTGAAAATACAAAAGGAAGACAAAAGCACACTTTTTCCAACATTAGTACTAAAATGGGGTTAGTTTTATGCCACATTTGATGTAACTTATATGTTGCATTTTACACACATCAATTGCGTGTCAACTATAGCTTCGTGACTTTTATTCAAACTAAGCATTTTCAAACAAAGTTTCTTTGAAGAACTTGTTTGTTTATTGCTAGACTTCATTTTTTTTATAAAGAACGTCACTAGAAAACCGAGCTTTTTACTAGAATAAAGGGTTTAAAAGAAAAAGGTTTTGATGGGTAAAGGGTGTTTGTTTTGTGGGTTCAGAAACGAAAAGGTTTAGGCTCAAAGGGGTTAACCAGGGGGATTTTGGGTAGGTGATAAAGAAAATGAAAAATAATGGTGTTGAAAGAAAAATGGGTTAGTCCTAATGCCTCCATCATTTACTTACTTGGGTTTAAGTTGGTAAGGATTGGGAATGTATCGTCGTGGCAAGTTCTAGAGTCGTAAGAAACCAAGTGGCTATTCACACAAGAAACGAAAAATGAGCATTTAATTTAAAGATGTATGCTTGTATGCTCAATAAAGGCTCAAAACTCTCTTTTTGTGGGAATGGGTTTATGATGTGATCAGGTATATATAATCAAATTTTAACTAGATTTCTGATGCCGTTTCATAATTTTCTTATGTTGGTTCTTTATATCACGACGCTATCGGTTGTAAATTTGTAAAAATAAAACCTTTTTAAAACTTGCTATTCCCAAATTAAACCAAGACAAGTAAAAAAAATGAAAAGTTTTTGAAAAAAATTGGGGTGATTAGCGGTTCCAATAGAGTTTTGTGTAAGGCTTGTTATTAGGACTTGCAAAATTCAAGGTTTTAGCATCCCCTCGCCCCCACACTTAAATTACACATTGTCCTCAATGTGTCCCAAAAATAAGTTTTTAGGTTGATTAAATGTGTAAAAAGGTGTTTAAAAACAAAATTTTATGTTACTGGGCGTCTTGGCACGGGTCCATGTTGGTCCGGGCACGGCCCCATGCTCAGATTGGCGGTATCATATTTAACAGAAGGCTGGGCATGGGGGCGTGTTCAGTGAACACGGCCCCGTGTCCAGTTAACTGAACTGGGCGTTTTCTGCAGAACCTCGGGCACGGGGGCGTGTTGGGCTGAGCACGGCCCCGTGCTGAACTTGCTGTAATGAAGAAAAATTGACGGGAGGCTCTGTTTTTGTTCATGGGGTGTGGGTTCAAGGTTCCCTTAGTAACCTCCATCATTTCGAGTGTGTTTAACCATTACAACATCATCCAAACACCATTTAATACTTAGAAACCATCATTCATTCAAGAGTGAATTACATAATTTCCTAGAAAATAAAAAGCATAAGCTAAAACTGGATAAGTGGGTCATGAAATACAAGAAATCTCAAACCACAAAGAAGTCCTAGCCTAGATTTATTTTAAGAACAAAATTTCCGAAAAGATGATTTTTTTTCGGTTGGAAAAAGGCTTGTAGAACTTCTTTTCCGGAAAGGGCCCCTCACACATCGTTAAGCCATTCTTCTATCTCGTGAGGGAGAAGGAAGGCGGGCTCATTGTCTTCCTCGTTTTGAGGGGGTGCGGCTTCCACTGGAACCTCTAGTAAGGCATCAAGATGAGGTTCCGCGGGGATGTCATCCCGTCCAGTGGGGTTAATAACTTCCTGTGCTAAGTTCCAATCTTCTTGGGGGAAGATTGGTTCCATAGGAGGCATTGCAAGAATATTCAACCTTTGGTGCAAAAGGTTGATTTCATGGAAGCTATTTTCTAGCCCCACCGTTAGATAGTTGATACGGTCGATTAGGACTTCTTCTACGGATGTCATCTTGTCGAGAGCTTCTCTCAGTGCCATCACGTAACGCACAAGGGTTGCTTCGATCGAAGGCCTTCGTTCCCTGCGACTCTTCCTTAAATAAGCTGAAGAGGTTCCGCTATTCTGGCTTGACATTCTAAGAAAAGAAGTCGAAAGGTTCAATTTAATGAAACAGTAACTCCGGCCACGGCCCCGTGCTCGCTGAGCACGGCCCCGTGGCCACCGATCTGCAGGTTTTTAAAACAAGGAATCTTGAAGTTTTAAATTATTTTTCTGGTTTTTGAAACATTTCTAAGCAGAAATAACTTAAAACAGTGTTGTAAAAATTATTTTTGATAAGATTTATTGAATAAAAACCTAACAAATATCACAATAAAGATTGAGAACATGGAGATTTCAAGCTTTAATGGAGGTTTTGAGGAGTTAAGGAAGAAGAAGGCAGTAGACAAAAGTAGTAAATACAAGATGGTTGTTGAGAACCTTCTTTAGAATATACCTTATAGGGTATATGTGAAGACCCCACCAGATCTTTGTCTTTGGAATGGGTCCAAGAGTGCAGGAACCTTGCTGCATTTATAGAAAACGACAGCACTCTGACCACGGCCCCGTGTCGGTTGGACACGCCCCCGTGGTCAGACAAGAATCTGACACTTTTTGTCCGTATTCTGACTTAAAGTCAGACACAAATCTTTAAGTGAGCACGGGGGCTTGTTGACCTGGACACGGCCCCGTGGCTAGAGGTTTTTATGAAGTTTTGTCTTATTTTAAGGAGTTTATCCAGATCGGGTGGTTCCTTACTGGACGAAACAACACCGAAGTGCCTGAGGTACCTTAATTGCCCTAGCTTTAGACAAGAACGCAAGAGGTTATCGGAAAGGGTGAATCCAAAGCTAAATACTGGTGGGCGAGACCCACCTTTATTTCCCTTATCCGGGCTCTCGTTAAAGAAGGTATATGTCGAATCACTCAGGTCTATGTATGCATTGGTGGAGACCGATGGAGAGTCCTTTATGGCACCATCGACACTGGGACGCTATCGCTCATGTCCTCACAAGAGTTGGAGGTGCTTTCGGGAGCAACGATGTTGTTATAATCCGAATGCGATCTCAATAATTCTCCTTGATCGTCGTCTTGAGATGAATTAGTTATTTCCATCTCAAGTTCTCATATCAATTACTTCTTCCATTTGAAATAATTCTTCGCGAATCATATCATCTAGAAGAGATGATTGAGAGCATTCGAGGGAGAGATAGGGATTGTTTTTACTTTAGCCCATCTTAAGGTTACAGGAAAACGAGGGGTCTATATAGTGTCATTTTCTGCAGACACCTGACCACGCCCCCGTGTCCGCTGGGCACAAGTCGTGGTCAGCTTTCTGTTTCTTCTTTTTGCTTGGGGAGATGCTGTCGAGGGATCGGGCATGCCATGTTTATTCCTTTTCTTTGTATTCATGTTAGTTTTTGCTGCATATTTGTTCCTTTTGTTCATTTAAGCTCATTTGGTCCTGAAAATACAAAAGGAAGACAAAAGCACACTTTTTTCCAACATTAGTACTAAAAAAGGGTTAGTTTTATGCCTCATTTGATGTAATTTATATGTTGCATTTTACACACATCAACTGAGTGTCAACTATAGCTTCGACCAGTCATCGTTGTAGCCCCGGTGAGTCATGTGCCACGTAGCACTATGACTTGCCCGACAATTAAAGGGAGTCGCGGCCCGCGACAGACCTAAGTAAGGTTGTCGCGCCCCGCGAGCGACTCCTGAACTTCGTTTTTTCTTGAATTTAATAAGTGTAGGTTTATTTCGGGTCCGGTTTTCACGTACGATGTATATTTTAGGACATTTCGGGTGCCCAAAATATTTTTAGGAGGGTTGTTATATCCTCCCCACCTTGTTTTGGATCTCGTTCTCGAGATCTACTGGAACAGGTGTGGGTATTTCCTTTGCATCTCTGATTCGAGCTCCCAAGTGTATTCCGGTCCTCTTTTGGAATCCCATTTCACTTTGACCAGAACTAATCTCTTGTGTTTGAGATTCTTAATCTTTCTATCTTCAATCTGTATGGGTTTCTCGATAAACTTGAGTTTCTCATTTACCTCTATGTCCTTAAGAGGTATTACTAGAGATTCGTCTGCTATACACTTTTTGAGATTACTTACATGAAATACATCATGTATTCCTGCCATTTCCTCTAGCAGTTATAGCTGATAAGCTACAGGTCCTATTTTTCTAATAATCTCAAAAGGTCCAACATACCTAGGGCTTAGCTTTCCTCTCTTAACAAATCTGACGACTCCTTTCCATGGAGAAACTTTTAACAATACTTTATCTCCTACTTGAAATTCCGATGGTTTTCGTCTGTTATTGGCATAATCTTTTGACGATCTCGTGCTGCTTTTAGTATTTCCTTGACTTGAATTATCTTATCTGTCGTTTCCTGTACTATTTCTAGTCCAGATAATTGTTTTTCTCCAATCTCTGCCCAGCAGACTAGAGTTCTACACTTTCGTCCATAAATTGCTTCAAATGGTGCAGCATTAATGCTAGTATGATAGCTGTTATTATAGGAAAATTCTATTAATGGTAAATGATCGTCTCAATTTCCTCCGAAATCAATTACGCAAGCTCTAAGCATATCTTCCATAGTCTGGATTGTCCTTTCTCTTTGCCCGTCCGTCTGTGGATGGTAGGCTGTGCTTAGATTCAACTTGGTTCCCATTGCTTTTTGGAAACTTGTCCAAAAATGAGAAGTAAAACGGCTATCTCTATCGGATACGATAGACAAAGGAATTCCATGTAATGAAACTACTTCATTTACATATAGCTTGGCTAATTGTTCCATACTGAAAGTTTCCTTCATAGGTAAGAAATGAGCAGATTTAGTCAATCTGTCTACAATCACCCAGATTGTATCATTTCTTTTTTATTTTTGTCTTGGGTAATTTAGTAACAAAATCCATTGTTATCAATTCTCATTTCCATATGGGTATTTCTAACTGTTGCAATAATCCTGATGGTTTTTTATGTTCAGCTTTAACTTGAGAACAAGTTAGACATTTAGCAACATAATTAGCTATATCCTTTTTCATTCCTATCCACCAGAAATTCTTTCTTAGATCTTGATACATCTTATCACTTCCAGGATGTATCGTATACTTAGATTTATGAGCTTCTTCTAGAATTCTGTGGCGTAGGTTTCCTTGTTTAGGTATCCATATTCTTTTCTTATGGAATTTCCTCCATCTGTTCCTTGTTCTAATTCCTTAATTACCTTCAATTTTTCAGCATCGTCCTTGATTGCTGATTCCTGTACTGCTCTGATTTGTTCATTTAAATCTACTTGTAGATTTAATCCGAGAGAACGTACTCGCTTTGGTTTTTCATGATACTTTCGACTTAAAGCATCAGCTACTACATTGGCTTTCCCAGCATGATACTGGATATCACAATCATAATCACTAAGAACTTCCATCCGGCGTCTCTGTCTCATATTTAATTTCTTTTGCCCGAAAATATACCTTAAACTTTTATGGTCAGTGAAGACAACAAATTTATTTCCATATAAATAGTGTCTCCAAATCTTAAGGGCAAAAACTATGGCTCATAATTCTAGGTCATGGTTTGTGTAATTCTCCTCATGTTTCTTAAGTTGTCTAGAGGTATAGGCTATAACCTTTTGACGTTGCATCAACACACATCCATATCCTAACTTAGATGCATCACAATAGACTATAAAGTCTTCAGTTCCTTCTAGTAATGCAAGTATGGGTGCGTTGGTTAACTTTTGCTTAAGAATCTTAAAATCTTCCTCCTGTTTCGGTCCCCATTCAAACTTAACTGATTTTCAGGTCAGTTTTGTCACACCCTGGCTTTGCGGAAGCGTGGTTAATTTTGGTGTGACTTCTTAATACCATAGCTTAATCATAACAAAGCTATATGAAATAAAAACCATGCAAGATCATCCATAGGATTAAGTTTTAAAAACCAAATACAACAACATTGTCTTAGGACGTTGACTCAAGCAACTGAAACTACAACCTGATAACATATATCATTGTTCAGAAAACACAAACATTGACATGAAACAAACACAGTTTAAGGACTGTGACTCGTCCAGGAAAAAGTCACATCCCCTAAACCCGGATGACCTCGTAACACCTTGCAGCGGGAAAACATAACATACCGCGCCAGATCTTTAATTCCCTGAAATACATGTAAGTTGAAAAGTCAACAATAATGTTGAGCGAGTTCATGTGTAAGTGAGTAGTAAAACCTTTGTATGTATAAAATCCTGGTATGTAGCAAATAAGGAAAAAGAGATCACCAATGGTTTGCAAGGCCATTGATATGTGTGAAGTGCAAGTAGGAAGACTCAAACCTAGCGGATTTATGCGTTGGGCACAAAGTCACCCCGAGGTCCGTACTGTTGGGCCTGGGGCTGGGCTCGCTACACCCAGATAGATCTACCGCTCCTGTCCCTCGGTCCTACCCTGAGGATTAATGGCCTCAAGTTTCCGCCTACCCACTCACATGATCTAAGTAGTAAACCTCCTTACGCTAACCATACCATGTATAAAGTACTCATAGATAAAGTAACATGTATTTCACCCCCGCAGTTTAGAAAACTGAAAACAGTTAAGAGAAAAGGGGGACATGAACTCACAGTGGTGCGTCTCTACAAAGTATATCTCCTGATCAAGCAGCTGTGCGACGACCTACACGTACTATCTCTATTAGACGGACGGTCGTGCCTTAGCTTAATGGTTTAAGTTTTTTGGGAAATAGTTAGACAACTATTTCGTGTTTTCATTTTGTAAAAACTTGGTAATTATTTTCCTTCCCAAGGATGGGGGATTTAATACATGTGCGTTCGTAAAATTCGAAATATATTATTAACACTCACTTAAAATATATTTTATTTCTAACTCCAAAATATAAATATTCTTCCCAAAAATATTATATTTTAATACATATGATTTTCCCAAAATAATACCTTGACCAAAATACGCGTTCATAAATATTTCTTAAAATGCGTAAGTTACGTTGTAAAGATCGAGTGGTAATAATAATTACCGGTGTAACTTAAATATTTATCGTAAAGGCGTTCGTATTATTTTGGAGTTGTTAACCTTTGGTAATATTATTTTTACCCTAAAAATAATATTTGTATATTTCACAAAATAATCATAAACATTTTACAAGTGACGTTATGAAAAAAAATATATATATATCAAATATATATTTACCCCGTTTTATTTTGTGAAAATCCTACCTCCGATATTTTGTAAATAAAGTCGTGGCGAAATTTACATGTTGAAAACAAGTCAAAAATACATTCATAACACTTGCGATGAAAATACTTTTAAGTGTTAGGTTTTTGGAAAAATTTCGCCAGAGTTTCCCCTGAAACTGGAGGTGGCCACGCTTTCAAGCGTATCATTTTCTTTTATAATTCAAATCAACAATTTTCTCATTCAACCAAAACAATATCCAAAGCATCAAACTAGTCAAAATATATATATAAATCGCATAAATTACATGAACTTGTGGTTTGTCCGGAATATGAAGTAAATCCCATTACTTTTAGTGGATCTTTATATAAATCAATCCGGTTTTGTAAAAGCCTCGTTTTTAAAGAAATTCCATCTTTACAACTTCTTGTAAAATTTGACAAAACTAGTTCTTTGTCGAAATTTAGTGTTACACAAGTGCCTACACACTTGTGTGTTTAAAAATCATTCTTGTTAGTGTAAGATCCGATTTTAGAAAATATGATTTCTTTGGCACTTGGTCCTTTGAAAATACCGTTTGTAGATCTGTAGATCTACTAGTTTTGAACACTATTTCATAAGTAAAGTCGATTTTACACAAGTTCATGTTTAGTGTGTGGTAGAGTTTCATCATTTAACCTCTTTCACCCTTGAACATACTCTATGTCATGTTTTATGAACATGACCAATCCGGGTTAGACGATGATCCGAGCTACCACAACATAGATCGGCACTAAATAGTTACACAAAACAAATCTTACAAGATTTACACAACCCTTGTGCTTTTAACCAACATCTTTAGCATTTTAGTAGACTTTTAACACATCATCTAGTAAGTTCTTGAGTTTTAACCGTCACATTTCATTTTAACCACTTTGAATTAGATCAAGAGTGCGTTTATAGCAACTTACTACTAGCTCGAGGCTAGGGAAGAATCTAGTCGAAGATTGGGTGGATAAAAGCAATAGGGTGAGGTCCTTCACGTTCCGAATGCACCAAGCTTCCTCGTATGTGATCCTTGACACTTGAATACCCTTGGAATGAGATGATCAAAATCGAAAGATGGATGGATGGTTGTTGTTGATCTCGGCCGAGAGGGAGCAAGGAGAGGGAGAGAGTGTGTGTTGTGAGTTGTGTGATGGAAATGATTAGTGTGTTTAGTGTTGAACTTATAGGCAATTCATAAGATCATTAACCATTGGATACAATGTCTAATAGATATGGGACAAGAAGGATTTGTTTAATCAAAAATAGGACATGAGTGTCCCTTGGGGACCGAATTCGTTGGATGAGGGGGGGGTCCTAGTTCGATTTCAACCATTTGGTTAAGATATAGTTAGGTTAGTTAAGTTAAGTATGAACTTAATCCGGTTACTAATGTGTTGTGCATTAAAGCGGGTGTTAGGGTATTCAGGGACCCTAACTGCTTCAGAAAAAGATAAACAATGTTAATGGCAATATTTTTATGTTCCGGGTATAGTCCGGTTGTTCGGTTGGATAGTGATCCGTTAAAGCGCTTAACAAAGCTTTAAAGTGTCGTTACTACTATTTTTAGTGACACAACTTATTCCCACACTTTGGAAAGTGTCTAGTAATATTTTTCTCATGTTTTGGCACTTTATTAGTTAACCAAATGCTGAATGTTGTACTTAGAGTACGTTTTAGGCACATCCGGTCACTGTAACTTATTCCTAGTGACACAGTTCTACAACCCTTATATCCCTACACTCTCTACTAGTGTAGCAACTATCTCTGGCTCATACAGGCCTTAGAGGCAGTGTCTGCCTGATGCTGGCTATATCAGTATGTTTAATAGGTTATCCGTTCATCGTGCTACTGTGCTTTCGTGCATCAAGATTGTCACTAGAGTTCAGTATGTAACTAATGGAGTGACAGCAAACAAGGTATGATGCAAGTAGATGTACGTATCAGAATTCAAGTAGCAGTTTATCCACAATTTCAAGTAAGCACAGTAATTAAGCAGTAATTAATTATTGATTAAGTCGTACGGATACCTGATTTAGTGAGGGTTGTCACAAGTTTAGTTAATGGAATGGCTATTCTAGAGAAATCACGGATAAACCGTCTATAATATCCTACCAATCCAAGAAAACTTCGTACTTCTGTTGGTGATTCAGAGACTTTCCATTTAGTAATCACCTCGATCTTTGTGGGATCCACATGAATTCCTTCATGATTAACCAGATGTCCTAGGAATTGCACTTCTTGTAACCAAAATTCACATTTTGAGAATTTAGCATAAAGCTTCTCTTTTCTCAACAATGTGAGGAGCGTATGCAGATGGGTTGCATGGTCCTCTTTACTCTTAGAGTAAATGAGAATATCATCTATAAAGACAATTATAAATTTATCCAGGTATGGTTTACATATCCTGTTCATCATGTTCATAAATGCGGCGGGGGCATTGGTTAAACCAAATGGCATGACGGTAAATTTATAATGACTATATCTTGTTCTAAAAGCAGTTTTAGGAATATCCTCTTCCTGTACTTTCAGTTGATGATATCTAGAGCGTAAATCGATCTTAGAAAAGAATTGAGCTCCTTGAAGTTGATCGAACAAATCATCGATTCTCAGTAGTGGGTACCGATTCTTAATCGTGACATACGCATCGATCCATCTTTCTTCTTAACGAACAACACCGGTGCTCCCCACGGGGATGAGCTTGGTTGTATAAAACCTTTGTTAAGAAGTTCGTCAAATTGCATCTTCAGTTCCTGCATTTCCGTTGGTGCTAATCGATATGGTGCTTTGGCAATCGGCGCTGTCCCTGGTATTAGGTGAATTCTAAATTCAACCTCTCTATCAAGCGGTAATCCAAGTAACTCTTCTGAAAAAACGTCTGCGAATTTAGATATTACAGGAATATCTTTTAATTCTTTTCCTTTAGTATTGTGATTACAGAAATCATATATACTATTCCTCCTAGCCTTTCATAACTTACAGCTTTCATCACATAGATGAATTTCGTCGATCTAGTTGGCTTGTGACAACCCTCACAAATCCAGGTATCCGTACAAATTAATTAATATTTAATTAGTGCTTAATTACTGTGCTTGATTACAGTTGTGATTAAACTGCTTTCTGTTTTCTGATACATACATACTCATGTATCACATTTTATACTGTCACTCTATTTATTACACACAAACATTAGTGACAAACTTGATGCATGAAAGCACAGTTAGCACAGTGAGCAGATAACCCAGTAAACATGCTGACAATACCAGCACCTAGACAGACATTGTTTCTAAAGCCAGTGTGAGCCAGGAATAGAATACTACACTAGTAGGGAGTGTAGGGAGGTGATGACCATTAAACTGCGTCACTAGGTGATAGTTATAGTGCCCGGAAGTGCCTAAAACATACTTAAAGTGCAGAATTCTGCACTAAACAACAAAATTCAGCATTTAACAATGCTAGTAAAGTGCAAAAACTTGGCAAAATAGTCATAGACACTTTCCAAAGTGTTGAGAATTTAATGTGTCACTAAAAACAATATAAAAGACACTTTAAAGCTTAATTTAGCACTTTAACGGATCAACATCCAACCGAACAACCGGACTTTACCCGGAACATAAAAATGTTGCCAAACACCTTGTTTTTACTTTTCTGAGCTAGTTAGGGTCCCCGTACACCCGAACACACTTTATATTAGATAACACACTAATACACTAACTAAACACACTAGATCCTAACTAGATAGTTACCATCACATTACAACCCAACCCCCTACCCCCCCCCATACTCGACGGTCACCACAAGGGTGACCCACCCTTGCTTTCTTTTGAATATTAAATTGCTAATGTTGGACATCAAGAGACACTTTATATGATGGTTAATGTAGAAACTTGGTTTATAAATAAGACTAAAGGTTCCTCACTTTCATTTCACAAAACTCAACATCAAACAACTTCTCTCCTTCCCCTCTTCATCACTCACGGCCGCCACCACCATCCACCATATCACCACCATCAACTCTCATTCAAGCCATTTTCCATACACACAAAGGTGCAAGAGGTCATACAAACAAGCTTGGTGCACTCGGAAGCTCAAGGACCACTCTTGTTTTCTTTTATCCACCACTTTTACGCCTTGTTTCTTCCCTAGCCTTGTGCTAGTAGTAAGTGCTTCAAATCATCATCTTGTTCTTGCTTTTGGTGGTTAATAGATGATTGAATGGTGAAATGTTAAGAAACACTAAAGAACATAAACAAATCATGAAACATAAAGGGGTAAAGAGTGGATAAAGAGTAGATGTATGGTTAAATCATGTTGATCTTGTGTGGTTATGATTATTGAATGATGTTTGTTAGTAGAAGTAAGATGGTTCATCGTCTAAGACTTGCTAGATCATGTTCAAGAACATGCACTAGTAAGATGTAAATGTTAGAGTTATGAAGGATGATGAAACCATCCATACATGAACTTTGAACTTGAATAAACATAAGTTTTCTTGCAAAATGAAGTTGTAAACTTGTAGATCTAAAGATCTACAAGTGGTTTTTCGGAAGAACCAAGTGAAAAATACTAGCTTTGTTAAAACCCGGATCTTGTATGAACTAAAAACATTTTTAGTAAGTAAACAAGTGTATGAACACTTGTGTAACAAGAAAATTCCACAAATAAATATTTTTGGAAATCATGACTAGAAGTTGTGAAAATGCATATTCTTTAAAAATAAAGTTTTTAAGAAACTAATCTTATTTTTAAAGATAACAAGACCTACTAAGTGTGTTAGTGATTTACTACATATTTTTACAAACTTTCAAGTTCATAAGTTTATGGTTCATGTTCATTTTTGTCAAGTTAGGGATCAAAAATTTGTATATTGTTGATTGATAAATTGTTTGATTGATTTTACAAAAGAAAATCATATGCTAAAAGCATGGACACCTCCATTTACAGAGGAAACTCTGGCGAAATTTTTCTAGAAATATAACACTTAGAAATATTTTTCTAACGAATGTTTACAAATATATTTTTAACTTGGTTTTCAAAATAAACTTCACCATGATTTTTATTTCAAAAATACCAAGTACCGGAGGTGGATTTTCGTAAATAAAATTTGTTAAATGTATATTTAGAATATATATTTTAATAAAACGCTTGTGTGATTGATTGTTATTTTGTGTACTAGATATATTATTTTTAGGGTAAAAATAATATAACTTGAAAATACCGTGAAATTACGACTCCAAAATAATACCAACGCTCTCAAAAAATAATTATTTAAGTTACACAAGTATTCTTATCACAACGCGAACTTTAAAACGTAACTTATGTAGTATTTCTGAAAAATACTCTTGTATGTATATTTTGATAAGTATTATTTTGGAAAATGTATGAAGTAAAATATAATATTTTTGGGAAAAATATATATATTTTGGAATTTATAACATTTTAGACAAGTGATTTAAAATATATTTTTCAAGTGAGACTTAAAAATATATTTTCGGAATTTTCAAGCATACATGTATTATTACCCCCATCCTTGGGAAGGAAATATACTTATAAAATAAATAAGAAGTGTGAATACGAAATAGTTGTCCAACTATTTCCCAAAAACGTTAAACCTTAAGCCAAGGCACGGCCATCCGTCTAATAGGCATTAGTACGTGTAGGTCGTCACGCAGCAGTTAGAGTTGGAGATTGACGTTTCTGGATACGCACTTCTGTGAGTTCATGTCCCCCTTTTCTCTTTACTGTTTTCAGTTTTATACTTCGGGGGTGAAATACATGCGACAATTATTACAAACATTTATTACATGGTATGGTTAGCGTAGGGAGGGTTTATACTACTAGATCATGTGAGGGGTTGGTACAACACTTGAGGCCATTAATCCTCGTTGTAGGACCGAGGGACACAAGAGTGATAGATCTATTTGGGTGTAGCGAGCTCACACCCGTGAGGCCGGGGAGGCCCATAGAGGTGACTGTGTCTTACAGCCGAAGCCCAGTAACAAATTTGCTAGGTTTGAGTTTCCCTGCACTTTCTCACACATACCAGTGGCTTTGCAACCCATTGGTGATCTCTTTTTCCTTATTGCTACATACCAGGAACTTGTACACATACTTTAAAGGTTTATTCATACTCACTTTTACATGAACTCGCTCAACTTTTTGTTGATGTTTCAAACTGCATGTATTTCAGGGAATTAGTGGATCTGGCACGGTATGCATCACGTCAAGCTGCGTAGGAATAATGATGTCATCCAAGTTTAGGAAATGTGATCTTTTCCTGGACGGGTCACAAGTCTTAAACTGTGTTTTGAGTCAAGTCATTTGTTATGTCGTTGAACATTTTTTCATATTGTCATGGTTGTATTTGGTTTGATGTGTCGACTTTTAAAAAAAACAATGTTGTTGTGTTTACTTTTAAAAAAAACTTGATGAATGGATGAACGTCATGGTTTTATTTTCATATAGCATTCTTATGATAACTGCTATGGTATTAAGAAGTCACACCAAATAAACCCACGCTTCCGCAAAGCCAGGGTGTGACATGGCTTATCTCCTTTAATTGTGATCTTTTCACCACTTGGTGTACTAACTTGTACTAACTTTTGATCACATAAAATACTGGCATGATTGGCTACCAACCAATCCATTCCTAATACAACATCGAAACCAGCCAGATTCATTGGATAAATGTTAGCAAAGAAACAATGGTTTAGGATTTCTATTCATGCTCCCTGCTAGATTTCACTTATCTTAACAGATTCTCCATTGGTCGTTTCTACCAGACAGTCTTGTTGAAATTTGACTAAGGGTTGGTCAAGAAATTGGTAGAAAGAAGTATAACCCAGTAAACATGCGGACAATACCAGCACCTAGACAGACATTGTTTCTGAGGCCAGTGTGAGCCAGGAATAGAATACTACACTAGTAGGGAGTGTAGGGAGGTGAGGACCAATAAACTGCGTCACTAGGTGATAGTTATAGTGCCCGGAAGTGCCTAAAACATACTTAAAGTGCAGAATTCTGCACTAAATAACAAAATTCAGCATTTAACAATGCTAGTAAAGTGCAAAAACTTGGCAAAATAGTCCTAGACACTTTCCAAAGTGTTGAGAATTTAATGTGTCACTAAAAACAATATAAAAGACACTTTAAAGCTTTATTTAGCACTTTAACGGATCAACATCCAACCGAACAACCGGACTTTACCCGGAACATAAAAATATTGCCAAACACCTTGTTTTTACTTTTCTGAGCTAGTTAGGGTCCCCGAACACCCTAACACACTTTATATTAGATGACACACTAATACACTAACTAAACACACTAGATCCTAACTAGATAGTTACCATCACATTACAACCCCCTACCCCCCCCCCCCATACTCGACGGTCACCACAAGGGTGACCCACCCTTGCTTTCTTTTGAATATTAAATTGCTAATGTTGGACATCAAGAGACACTTTATATGATGGTTAATGTAGAAACTTGGTTTATAAATAAGACTAAAGGTTCCTCACTTTCGTTTCACAAAACTCAACATCAAACAACTTCTCTCCTTCCCCTCTTCATCACTCACGGCCGCCACCACCATCCACCATATCACCACCATCAACTCTCATTCAAGCCATTTTCTATACACACAAAGGTGCAAGAAGTCATACAAACAAGCTTGGTGCACTCGGAAGCTCAAGGACCACTCTTGTTTTCTTTTATCCACCACTTTTACGCCTTGTTTCTTCCCTAGCCTTGTGCTAGTAGTAAGTGCTTCAAATCATCATCTTGTTCTTGCTTTTAGTGGTTAATAGATGATTGAATGGTGAAATGTTAAGAAACACTAAAGAACATAAACTAATCTTGAAACATAAAGGGGTAAAGAGTGGATAAAGAGTAGATGTATGGTTAAATCATGTTGATCTTGTGTGGTTATGATTATTGAATGATGTTTGTTAGTAGAAGTAAGATGGTTCATCATCTAAGACTTGCTAGATCATGTTCAAGAACATGAACTAGTAAGATATAAATGTTAGAGTTTTGAAGGATGATGAAACCATCCATACATGAACTTTGAACTTGAATAAACATAAGTTTTCTTGCAAAATGAAGTTGTAAACTTGTAGATCTAAAGATCTACAAGTGGTCTTTTGGAAGAACCAAGTGAAAAATACTAGCTTTGTTAAAACCCGGATCTTGTATGAACTAAAAACATTTTTAGTAAGTAAACAAGTGTATGAACACTTGTGTAACAAGAAAATTCCACAAAGAAATATTTTTGGGAATCATGACTAGAAGTTGTGAAAATGCATATTCTTTAAAAATAAAGTTTTTAAGAAACTAGTCTTATTTTTAAAGATAACAAGACCTACTAAGTGTGTTAGTGATTTACTACATATGTTTACAAACTTTCAAGTTCATAAGTTTATGGTTCATGTTCATTTTTGTCAAGTTACTGATAAAAAATTTGTATATTGTTGATTGATAAATTGTTTGATTGATTTTACAAAAGAAAATGATATGCTAAAAGCATGGACACCTCCATTTACAGAGGAAGCTCTGGCGAAATTTTTCTAGAAATATAACACCTAGAAATATTTTTCTAACGAATGTTTACAAATATATTTTTAACTTGGTTTTCAAAATAAACTTCGTCATGATTTTTATTTCAAAAATACCAAGTACCGGAGGTGGATTTTCGTAAATAAAATTTGTTAAATATATATTTAGAATATATATTTTAATAAAACGCTTGTGTGATTGATTGTTATTTTGTGTACTAGATATATTATTTTTAGGGTAAAAATAATATAACTTGAAAATACCGTGAAATTACGACTCCAAAATAATACCAACGCTCTCAAAAAATAATTATTTAAGTTACACAAGTATTCTTATCACAACGCGAACTTTAAAACGTAACTTATGTAGTATTTCTGAAAAATACTCTTGTATGTATATTTTGATAAGTATTATTTTGGAAAATGTATGAAGTAAAATATAATATTTTTGGGAAAAATATATATATTTTGGAATTTATAACATTTTAGACAAGTGATTTAAAATATATTTTTCAAGTGAGACTTAAAAATATATTTTCGGAATTTTCAAGCATACATGTATTATTACCCCCATCCTTGGGAAGGAAATATACTTATAAAATAAATAAGAAGTGTGAATACGAAATAGTTGTCCAACTATTTCCCAAAAACGTTAAACCTTAAGCCAAGGCACGGCCATCCGTCTAATAGGCATTAGTACGTGTAGGTCGTCACGCAGCAGTTAGAGTTGGAGATTGACGTTTCTGGATACGCACTTCTGTGAGTTCATGTCCCCCTTTTCTCTTTACTGTTTTCAGTTTTATACTTCGGGGGTGAAATACATGCGACAATTATTACAAACATTTATTACATGGTATGGTTAGCGTAGGGAGGGTTTATACTACTAGATCATGTGAGGGGTTGGTACAACACTTGAGGCCATTAATCCTCGTTGTAGGACCGAGGGACACAAGAGTGATAGATCTATTTGGGTGTAGCGAGCTCACACCCGTGAGGCCGGGGAGGCCCATAGAGGTGACTGTGTCTTACAGCCGAAGCCCAGTAACAAATTTGCTAGGTTTGAGTTTCCCTGCACTTTCTCACACATACCAGTGGCTTTGCAACCCATTGGTGATCTCTTTTTCCTTATTGCTACATACCAGGAACTTGTACACATACTTTAAAGGTTTATTCATACTCACTTTTACATGAACTCGCTCAACTTTTTGTTGATGTTTCAAACTGCATGTATTTCAGGGAATTAGTGGATCTGGCACGGTATGCATCACGTCAAGCTGCGTAGGAATAATGATGTCATCCAAGTTTAGGAAATGTGATCTTTTCCTGGACGGGTCACAAGTCTTAAACTGTGTTTTGAGTCAAGTCATTTGTTATGTCGTTGAACATTTTTTCATATTGTCATGGTTGTATTTGGTTTGATGTGTCGACTTTTAAAAAAAACAATGTTGTTGTGTTTACTTTTAAAAAAAACTTGATGAATGGATGAACGTCATGGTTTTATTTTCATATAGCATTCTTATGATAACTGCTATGGTATTAAGAAGTCACACCAAATAAACCCACGCTTCCGCAAAGCCAGGGTGTGACATGGCTTATCTCCTTTAATTGTGATCTTTTCACCACTTGGTGTACTAACTTGTACTAACTTTTGATCACATAAAATACTGGCATGATTGGCTACCAACCAATCCATTCCTAATACAACATCGAAACCAGCCAGATTCATTGGATAAATGTTAGCAAAGAAACAATGGTTTAGGATTTCTATTCATGCTCCCTGCTAGATTTCACTTATCTTAACAGATTCTCCATTGGTCGTTTCTACCAGACAGTCTTGTTGAAATTTGACTAAGGGTTGGTCAAGAAATTGGTAGAAAGAAGTATAACCCAGTAAACATGCGGACAATACCAGCACCTAGACAGACATTGTTTCTGAGGCCAGTGTGAGCCAGGAATAGAATACTACACTAGTAGGGAGTGTAGGGAGGTGAGGACCAATAAACTGCGTCACTAGGTGATAGTTATAGTGCCCGGAAGTGCCTAAAACATACTTAAAGTGCAGAATTCTGCACTAAATAACAAAATTCAGCATTTAACAATGCTAGTAAAGTGCAAAAACTTGGCAAAATAGTCCTAGACACTTTCCAAAGTGTTGAGAATTTAATGTGTCACTAAAAACAATATAAAAGACACTTTAAAGCTTTATTTAGCACTTTAACGGATCAACATCCAACCGAACAACCGGACTTTACCCGGAACATAAAAATATTGCCAAACACCTTGTTTTTACTTTTCTGAGCTAGTTAGGGTCCCCGAACACCCTAACACACTTTATATTAGATGACACACTAATACACTAACTAAACACACTAGATCCTAACTAGATAGTTACCATCACATTACAACCCCCCTACCCCCCCCCCCATACTCGACGGTCACCACAAGGGTGACCCACCCTTGCTTTCTTTTGAATATTAAATTGCTAATGTTGGACATCAAGAGACACTTTATATGATGGTTAATGTAGAAACTTGGTTTATAAATAAGACTAAAGGTTCCTCACTTTCGTTTCACAAAACTCAACATCAAACAACTTCTCTCCTTCCCCTCTTCATCACTCACGGCCGCCACCACCATCCACCATATCACCACCATCAACTCTCATTCAAGCCATTTTCTATACACACAAAGGTGCAAGAAGTCATACAAACAAGCTTGGTGCACTCGGAAGCTCAAGGACCACTCTTGTTTTCTTTTATCCACCACTTTTACGCCTTGTTTCTTCCCTAGCCTTGTGCTAGTAGTAAGTGCTTCAAATCATCATCTTGTTCTTGCTTTTAGTGGTTAATAGATGATTGAATGGTGAAATGTTAAGAAACACTAAAGAACATAAACTAATCTTGAAACATAAAGGGGTAAAGAGTGGATAAAGAGTAGATGTATGGTTAAATCATGTTGATCTTGTGTGGTTATGATTATTGAATGATGTTTGTTAGTAGAAGTAAGATGGTTCATCATCTAAGACTTGCTAGATCATGTTCAAGAACATGAACTAGTAAGATATAAATGTTAGAGTTTTGAAGGATGATGAAACCATCCATACATGAACTTTGAACTTGAATAAACATAAGTTTTCTTGCAAAATGAAGTTGTAAACTTGTAGATCTAAAGATCTACAAGTGGTCTTTTGGAAGAACCAAGTGAAAAATACTAGCTTTGTTAAAACCCGGATCTTGTATGAACTAAAAACATTTTTAGTAAGTAAACAAGTGTATGAACACTTGTGTAACAAGAAAATTCCACAAAGAAATATTTTTGGGAATCATGACTAGAAGTTGTGAAAATGCATATTCTTTAAAAATAAAGTTTTTAAGAAACTAGTCTTATTTTTAAAGATAACAAGACCTACTAAGTGTGTTAGTGATTTACTACATATGTTTACAAACTTTCAAGTTCATAAGTTTATGGTTCATGTTCATTTTTGTCAAGTTACTGATAAAAAATTTGTATATTGTTGATTGATAAATTGTTTGATTGATTTTACAAAAGAAAATGATATGCTAAAAGCATGGACACCTCCATTTACAGAGGAAGCTCTGGCGAAATTTTTCTAGAAATATAACACCTAGAAATATTTTTCTAACGAATGTTTACAAATATATTTTTAACTTGGTTTTCAAAATAAACTTCGTCATGATTTTTATTTCAAAAATAACAAGTACCGGAGGTGGATTTTCGTAAATAAAATTTGTTAAATATATATTTAGAATATATATTTTAATAAAACGCTTGTGTGATTGATTGTTATTTTGTGTACTAGATATATTATTTTTAGGGTAAAAATAATATAACTTGAAAATACCGTGAAATTACGACTCCAAAATAACACCAACGCTCTCAAAAAATAATTATTTAAGTTACACAAGTATTCTTATCACAACGCGAACTTTAAAACGTAACTTATGTAGTATTTCTGAAAAATACTCTTGTATGTATATTTTGATAAGTATTATTTTGGAAAATGTATGAAGTAAAATATAATATTTTTGGGAAAAATATATATATTTTGGAATTTATAACATTTTAGACAAGTGATTTAAAATATATTTTTCAAGTGAGACTTAAAAATATATTTTCGGAATTTTCAAGCATACATGTATTATTACCCCCATCCTTGGGAAGGAAATATACTTATAAAATAAATAAGAAGTGTGAATACGAAATAGTTGTCCAACTATTTCCCAAAAACGTTAAACCTTAAGCCAAGGCACGGCCATCCGTCTAATAGGCATTAGTACGTGTAGGTCGTCACGCAGCAGTTAGAGTTGGAGATTGACGTTTCTGGATACGCACTTCTGTGAGTTCATGTCCCCCTTTTCTCTTTACTGTTTTCAGTTTTATACTTCGGGGGTGAAATACATGCGACAATTATTACAAACATTTATTACATGGTATGGTTAGCGTAGGGAGGGTTTATACTACTAGATCATGTGAGGGGTTGGTACAACACTTGAGGCCATTAATCCTCGTTGTAGGACCGAGGGACACAAGAGTGATAGATCTATTTGGGTGTAGCGAGCTCACACCCGTGAGGCCGGGGAGGCCCATAGAGGTGACTGTGTCTTACAGCCGAAGCCCAGTAACAAATTTGCTAGGTTTGAGTTTCCCTGCACTTTCTCACACATACCAGTGGCTTTGCAACCCATTGGTGATCTCTTTTTCCTTATTGCTACATACCAGGAACTTGTACACATACTTTAAAGGTTTATTCATACTCACTTTTACATGAACTCGCTCAACTTTTTGTTGATGTTTCAAACTGCATGTATTTCAGGGAATTAGTGGATCTGGCACGGTATGCATCACGTCAAGCTGCGTAGGAATAATGATGTCATCCAAGTTTAGGAAATGTGATCTTTTCCTGGACGGGTCACAAGTCTTAAACTGTGTTTTGAGTCAAGTCATTTGTTATGTCGTTGAACATTTTTTCATATTGTCATGGTTGTATTTGGTTTGATGTGTCGACTTTTAAAAAAAACAATGTTGTTGTGTTTACTTTTAAAAAAAAAACTTGATGAATGGATGAACGTCATGGTTTTATTTTCATATAGCATTCTTATGATAACTGCTATGGTATTAAGAAGTCACACCAAATAAACCCACGCTTCCGCAAAGTCAGGGTGTGACATGGCTTATCTCCTTTAATTGTGATCTTTTCACCACTTGGTGTACTAACTTGTACTAACTTTTGATCACATAAAATACTGGCATGATTGGCTACCAACCAATCCATTCCTAATACAACATCGAAACCGGCCAGATTCATTGGATAAATGTTAGCAAAGAAACAATGGTTTAGGATTTCTATTCATGCTCCCTGCTAGATTTCACTTATCTTAACAGATTCACCATTGGTCGTTTCTACCAGACAGTCTTGTTGAAATTTGACTAAGGGTTGGTCAAGAAATTGGTAGAAAGAAGTATAACCCAGTAAACATGCGGACAATACCAGCACCTAGACAGACATTGTTTCTGAGGCCAGTGTGAGCCAGGAATAGAATACTACACTAGTAGGGAGTGTAGGGAGGTGAGGACCAATAAACTGCGTCACTAGGTGATAGTTATAGTGCCCGGAAGTGCCTAAAACATACTTAAAGTGCAGAATTCTGCACTAAATAACAAAATTCAGCATTTAACAATGCTAGTAAAGTGCAAAAACTTGGCAAAATAGTCCTAGACACTTTCCAAAGTGTTGAGAATTTAATGTGTCACTGAAAACAATATAAAAGACACTTTAAAGCTTTATTTAGCACTTTAACGGATCAACATCCAACCGAACAACCGGACTTTACCCGGAACATAAAAATATTGCCAAACACCTTGTTTTTACTTTTCTGAGCTAGTTAGGGTCCCCGAACACCCTAACACACTTTATATTAGATGACACACTAATACACTAACTAAACACACTAGATCCTAACTAGATAGTTACCATCACATTACAACCCCCCTACCCCCCCCCCATACTCGACGGTCACCACAAGGGTGACCCACCCTTGCTTTCTTTTGAATATTAAATTGCTAATGTTGGACATCAAGAGACACTTTATATGATGGTTAATGTAGAAACTTGGTTTATAAATAAGACTAAAGGTTCCTCACTTTCGTTTCACAAAACTCAACATCAAACAACTTCTCTCCTTCCCCTCTTCATCACTCACGGCCACCACCACCATCCACCATATCACCACCATCAACTCTCATTCAAGCCATTTTCTATACACACAAAGGTGCAAGAAGTCATACAAACAAGCTTGGTGCACTCGGAAGCTCAAGGACCACTCTTGTTTTCTTTTATCCACCACTTTTACGCCTTGTTTCTTCCCTAGCCTTGTGCTAGTAGTAAGTGCTTCAAATCATCATCTTGTTCTTGCTTTTAGTGGTTAATAGATGATTGAATGGTGAAATGTTAAGAAACACTAAAGAACATAAACTAATCTTGAAACATAAAGGGGTAAAGAGTGGATAAAGAGTAGATGTATGGTTAAATCATGTTGATCTTGTGTGGTTATGATTATTGAATGATGTTTGTTAGTAGAAGTAAGATGGTTCATCATCTAAGACTTGCTAGATCATGTTCAAGAACATGAACTAGTAAGATATAAATGTTAGAGTTTTGAAGGATGATGAAACCATCCATACATGAACTTTGAACTTGAATAAACATAAGTTTTCTTGCAAAATGAAGTTGTAAACTTGTAGATCTAAAGATCTACAAGTGGTCTTTTGGAAGAACCAAGTGAAAAATACTAGCTTTGTTAAAACCCGGATCTTGTATGAACTAAAAACATTTTTAGTAAGTAAACAAGTGTATGAACACTTGTGTAACAAGAAAATTCCACAAAGAAATATTTTTGGGAATCATGACTAGAAGTTGTGAAAATGCATATTCTTTAAAAATAAAGTTTTTAAGAAACTAGTCTTATTTTTAAAGATAACAAGACCTACTAAGTGTGTTAGTGATTTACTACATATGTTTACAAACTTTCAAGTTCATAAGTTTATGGTTCATGTTCATTTTTGTCAAGTTACTGATAAAAAATTTGTATATTGTTGATTGATAAATTGTTTGATTGATTTTACAAAAGAAAATGATATGCTAAAAGCATGGACACCTCCATTTACAGAGGAAGCTCTGGCGAAATTTTTCTAGAAATATAACACTTAGAAATATTTTTCTAACAAATGTTTACAAATATATTTTTAACTTGGTTTTCAAAATAAACTTCGTCATGATTTTTATTTCAAAAATACCAAGTACCGGAGGTGGATTTTCGTAAATAAAATTTGTTAAATATATATTTAGAATATATATTTTAATAAAACGCTTGTGTGATTGATTGTTATTTTGTGTACTAGATATATTATTTTTAGGGTAAAAATAATATAACTTGAAAATACCGTGAAATTACGACTCCAAAATAATACCAACGCTCTCAAAAAATAATTATTTAAGTTACACAAGTATTCTTATCACAACGCGAACTTTAAAATGTAACTTATGTAGTATTTCTGAAAAATACTCTTGTATGTATATTTTGATAAGTATTATTTTGGAAAATGTATGAAGTAAAATATAATATTTTTGGGAAAAATATATATATTTTGGAATTTATAACATTTTAGACAAGTGATTTAAAATATATTTTTCAAGTGAGACTTAAAAATATATTTTCGGAATTTTCAAGCATACATGTATTATTACCCCCATCCTTGGGAAGGAAATATACTTATAAAATAAATAAGAAGTGTGAATACGAAATAGTTGTCCAACTATTTCCCAAAAACGTTAAACCTTAAGCCAAGGCACGGCCATCCGTCTAATAGGCATTAGTACGTGTAGGTCGTCACGCAGCAGTTAGAGTTGGAGATTGACGTTTCTGGATACGCACTTCTGTGAGTTCATGTCCCCCTTTTCTCTTTACTGTTTTCAGTTTTATACTTCGGGGGTGAAATACATGCGACAATTATTACAAACATTTATTACATGGTATGGTTAGCGTAGGGAGGGTTTATACTACTAGATCATGTGAGGGGTTGGTACAACACTTGAGGCCATTAATCCTCGTTGTAGGACCGAGGGACACAAGAGTGATAGATCTATTTGGGTGTAGCGAGCTCACACCCGTGAGGCCGGGGAGGCCCATAGAGGTGACTGTGTCTTACAGCCGAAGCCCAGTAACAAATTTGCTAGGTTTGAGTTTCCCTGCACTTTCTCACACATACCAGTGGCTTTGCAACCCATTGGTGATCTCTTTTTCCTTATTGCTACATACCAGGAACTTGTACACATACTTTAAAGGTTTATTCATACTCACTTTTACATGAACTCGCTCAACTTTTTGTTGATGTTTCAAACTGCATGTATTTCAGGGAATTAGTGGATCTGGCACGGTATGCATCACGTCAAGCTGCGTAGGAATAATGATGTCATCCAAGTTTAGGAAATGTGATCTTTTCCTGGACGGGTCACAAGTCTTAAACTGTGTTTTGAGTTAAGTCATTTGTTATGTCGTTGAACATTTTTTCATATTGTCATGGTTGTATTTGGTTTGATGTGTCGACTTTTAAAAAAAACAATGTTGTTGTGTTTACTTTTAAAAAAAACTTGATGAATGGATGAACGTCATGGTTTTATTTTCATATAGCATTCTTATGATAACTGCTATGGTATTAAGAAGTCACACCAAATAAACCCACGCTTCCGCAAAGCCAGGGTGTGACATGGCTTATCTCCTTTAATTGTGATCTTTTCACCACTTGGTGTACTAACTTGTACTAACTTTTGATCACATAAAATACTGGCATGATTGGCTACCAACCAATCCATTCCTAATACAACATCGAAACCAGCCAGATTCATTGGATAAATGTTAGCAAAGAAACAATGGTTTAGGATTTCTATTCATGCTCCCTGCTAGATTTCACTTATCTTAACAGATTCTCCATTGGTCGTTTCTACCAGATAGTCTTGTTGAAATTTGACTAAGGGTTGGTCAAGAAATTGGTAGAAAGAAGTATAACCCAGTAAACATGCGGACAATACCAGCACCTAGACAGACATTGTTTCTGAGGCCAGTGTGAGCCAGGAATAGAATACTACACTAGTAGGGAGTGTAGGGAGGTGAGGACCAATAAACTGCGTCACTAGGTGATAGTTATAGTGCCCGGAAGTGCCTAAAACATACTTAAAGTGCAGAATTCTGCACTAAATAACAAAATTCAGCATTTAACAATGCTAGTAAAGTGCAAAAACTTGGCAAAATAGTCCTAGACACTTTCCAAAGTGTTGAGAATTTAATGTGTCACTAAAAACAATATAAAAGACACTTTAAAGCTTTATTTAGCACTTTAACGGATCAACATCCAACCGAACAACCGGACTTTACCCGGAACATAAAAATATTGCCAAACACCTTGTTTTTACTTTTCTGAGCTAGTTAGGGTCCCCGAACACCCTAACACACTTTATATTAGATGACACACTAATACACTAACTAAACACACTAGATCCTAACTAGATAGTTACCATCACATTACAACCCCCCTACCCCCCCCCCATACTCGACGGTCACCACAAGGGTGACCCACCCTTGCTTTCTTTTGAATATTAAATTGCTAATGTTGGACATCAAGAGACACTTTATATGATGGTTAATGTAGAAACTTGGTTTATAAATAAGACTAAAGGTTCCTCACTTTCGTTTCACAAAACTCAACATCAAACAACTTCTCTCCTTCCCCTCTTCATCACTCACGGCCGCCACCACCATCCACCATATCACCACCATCAACTCTCATTCAAGCCATTTTCTATACACACAAAGGTGCAAGAAGTCATACAAACAAGCTTGGTGCACTCGGAAGCTCAAGGACCACTCTTGTTTTCTTTTATCCACCACTTTTACGCCTTGTTTCTTCCCTAGCCTTGTGCTAGTAGTAAGTGCTTCAAATCATCATCTTGTTCTTGCTTTTAGTGGTTAATAGATGATTGAATGGTGAAATGTTAAGAAACACTAAAGAACATAAACTAATCTTGAAACATAAAGGGGTAAAGAGTGGATAAAGAGTAGATGTATGGTTAAATCATGTTGATCTTGTGTGGTTATGATTATTGAATGATGTTTGTTAGTAGAAGTAAGATGGTTCATCATCTAAGACTTGCTAGATCATGTTCAAGAACATGAACTAGTAAGATATAAATGTTAGAGTTTTGAAGGATGATGAAACCATCCATACATGAACTTTGAACTTGAATAAACATAAGTTTTCTTGCAAAATGAAGTTGTAAACTTGTAGATCTAAAGATCTACAAGTGGTCTTTTGGAAGAACCAAGTGAAAAATACTAGCTTTGTTAAAACCCGGATCTTGTATGAACTAAAAACATTTTTAGTAAGTAAACAAGTGTATGAACACTTGTGTAACAAGAAAATTCCACAAAGAAATATTTTTGGGAATCATGACTAGAAGTTGTGAAAATGCATATTCTTTAAAAATAAAGTTTTTAAGAAACTAGTCTTATTTTTAAAGATAACAAGACCTACTAAGTGTGTTAGTGATTTACTACATATGTTTACAAACTTTCAAGTTCATAAGTTTATGGTTCATGTTCATTTTTGTCAAGTTACTGATAAAAAATTTGTATATTGTTGATTGATAAATTGTTTGATTGATTTTACAAAAGAAAATGATATGCTAAAAGCATGGACACCTCCATTTACAGAGGAAGCTCTGGCGAAATTTTTCTAGAAATATAACACTTAGAAATATTTTTCTAACGAATGTTTACAAATATATTTTTAACTTGGTTTTCAAAATAAACTTCGTCATGATTTTTATTTCAAAAATACCAAGTACCGGAGGTGGATTTTCGTAAATAAAATTTGTTAAATATATATTTAGAATATATATTTTAATAAAACGCTTGTGTGATTGATTGTTATTTTGTGTACTAGATATATTATTTTTAGGGTAAAAATAATATAACTTGAAAATACCGTGAAATTACGACTCCAAAATAATACCAACGCTCTCACAAAATAATTATTTAAGTTCCACAAGTATTGTTATCACAACGCGAACTTTAAAACATAACTTATGTGGTATTTCTGAAAAATACTCTTGTATGTATATTTTGATAAGTATTATTTTGGAAAATGTATGAAGTAAAATATAATATTTTTGGGAAAAATATATATATTTTGGAATTTATAACATTTTAGACAAGTGGTTTAAAATATATTTTTCAAGTGAGACTTAAAAATATATTTTCCGAATTTTCAAGCATACATGTATTATTACCCCCATCCTTGGGCAGGAAATATACTTATAAAATAAATAAGAAGTGTGAATACAAAATAGTTGTCAAACTATTTCCCAAAAACGTTAAACCTTAAGCCAAGGCACGGCCATCCGTCTAATAGGAATTAGTACGTGTAGGTCGTCACGCAGCAGTTTGAGTTGGAGATTCACGTTTCTGGATACGCACTTCTGTGAGTTCATGTCCCCCTTTTCTGTTTACTGTTTTCAGTTTTATACTTCAGGGTGAAATACATGCGACAATTATTACAAACATTTATTACATGGTATGGTTAGCGTAGGGAGGGTTTATACTACTAGATCATGTGAGGGGTGGGTATAACACTTGAGGCCATTAATCCTCGTTGTAGGACCGAGGGACACAAGAGTGATAGATCTATTTGGGTGTAGCGAGCCCACACCCGTGAGGCTGGGGAGGCCCATAGAGGTGACTGTGTCTTACAGCCGAAGCCTGGTAACAAATTTGCTAGGTTTGAGTTTCCCTGCACTTTCTCACACATACCAGTGGCTTTGCAACCCATTGGTGATCTCTTTTTCTGTCACGGCCCCCGACCTGGTTTGACCCGTTTCAGGGGCCGAGGGACAGAAATCCCGTGGTATTTAATTTAGGCGACACCGAAAGTCTTTCGAAAACAGGATCTTTCAATATTTAAAACTGCCCGTTTATATAATCTAGGGATAAAACCCCGATAATTTACAATAAGATGATTTCACTGGGAAATCTTTATTTTACAAAACATGTTTCTTTATTTATTTACATTGAGCCACTTTTCTAAGCTTGAAGTGCTTCACGGCACTTTTCTTGGATCACAACAGATCACCTGAAACATGTTTGAAAAAGGTTTTGTCAGCGGGAAATATTGAGTGAGTTCATTCAAGTTTTATAAAATGATACATAGTTATTAAATTACAGCATAAGAGCGATTACAATGGTTTATATCTTATTTTTATCTGGCGCTCTGTCACAATGGTGACAAGTCACAATGGTGACGAAGGTCATACCACTATTAGGTTAATGAACCCAAATAGTGATGATTATCCCTAGTAGGTCAATGAACCTAACTGGGAGAAAATTAGCAATGTGCACAATACCCCACTAGCCAGTGATTCAAGATAACCACGACTTAATCTCTGTAATTGTAACACTTTGAAAATAATTTGGAGTATTGTAAAACAGTTGATAAAAAGAGAATGACTCACATTGCAGATTTAACGAGCAGAGTATAAGCCTACTGATTAGCCTTGATTAGCCTAATTTGAATAACAACGCACATACAAACGGGGTTAGTAACTAATTCAGCAGTTACGTCAATTCACGAGATTAAACCCTCACAACGATTAACAAAGTGCAATACTTAACAATTCAGCGGATTCACAACGAATGACAGAGTATAGTCCGAGTTCGAACAGCACTCAAACATTCAAGTCGAAATCACGATGAATAACAAAGTATAAACTCAATTTGAGCAGCACTTAAACAATCGTTGGATAGTTTCAATCGATCGGACGTTGAATCGTAATAGCGATCGAGTTATTACCCTGATTGCGGCAGCACTTCGTGAATCGTGTGTGTTGTTGGACTGTTTCGACTATAACTTAGAGCATAATAGGAATTTGAGTGTCGAATTAAAGCAGAATGTCAAGTCCCAGACCCGACTATTTATACCCAAAAATTGCCCCCCCTCGCGCCACGCGAAGGGTTTCCTTGTTCGCGTCGCGCGGCGCGAGAGAACCTATTCTAGCATAGGGTAGCTTCGTGTCTAAGTAGCTTAGCTGAGTTGGTTTCGCATGCAATTTCAATTCAGACAACGAATTATAAAGATAATCGTCAACTAGGTTTTACCCCCCCCCCCCCCCTGAGTTTTAGGGGCCCTGATCCTGATTCCGATTGTTCTGAAAATTTTAGGGTTTATGCAGAATTACTTGGGTTTCTTGATTAGGGTTTCTTTAGTAGATAATTAATACCCTAAGTATTGATTTTAGTGAGAGTTGTTACATCCTCCCCACCTTAAGAAAAATCTCGTCCTCGAGATTTATTGGAATAAATGAGGATATTTCCGCTTCATTTCTAATTCCACCTCCCAAGTGTATTCTGGTCCTCTCTTTGAATCCTTTTTGATTTTGACTAGCACTAGTCGCTTGTGTTTGAGAAACTTGACTTTTCTATCTTCTATCTGTAGTAGTTTCTCTATAAATTTTAACTTTTCATTTACCTCTACATCTTGAAGTGGTACTACCAGGGATTCGTCAGATAAATATTTCTTGAGATTGGATACATGAAACACATCATGTACTCCAGCTAATTCTTCTGGTAGTTGTAAACGATAAGCAACTGGTCCTATTTGTTGCCTTACTGGAAATGGTTCTACGTACCTTGGACTTAGCTTTCCTTTCTTACTGAATCTAACAACTCCTTTCCAAGGAGATATTTTCAATAGCATTTTGTCTCCAACTTGAAACTCCAACGGCTTTTGTCTATTATCTGTATAACTCTTCTGGCGATCTCTAGCCGTCTTCAGCCTTTTCTTCGTGAGACTGAATATCGTAGTCACTTTAGGATTTTCATCTATCTCCTTTACCTCATGTGTAATTCTTTTTTCTTTTTGCTCAAATATATCTTAAATTCTTATGACTCGTATTGACAATAAACTTTCTTCTTAATGTCTCCAAATCTTAAGGGCAAAATTATGGCTCCTAATTCTAAGTCACAAGTGGTATAGCTTTCTTCGTGCTTTTTCAATTGCCTTGATGCATACGCAATTACCTTTTTGCGTTGCATTAACACATATTCAAATCCTAGCTTTGAAGCATCACCAAATACTTTAAAATCTTCTGTTCCTTCTGGTAAGGCTAGGATTAGGGCATTTGTTACTTTACACTTTGAGATCCTAAAGGCTTCTTCTTGTTTTAGGTTCTCATTTAAACTTAACTGTTTTACAGGTTAGCTTAGTTAAGGGTATAACTATTTTGGAAAATCCTTAATAAATCGTCTATAGTATCCGGTTAACCCTACAAAACTCCTAATTTCCATTGCGGATTATGGAATCTTCTATTTGATAATTGCTGCTATCTTATCAGGATCTATGTGAATACCTTCATGATTCACCATATGACCTAGAAATTGTACTTCTGGCAGCCAAAATTCACACTTCGAGAATTTAATGAAAAGCTTCTCTTTTCTTAACAAAGTTAAGAGTACATGTAAGTGCTAACAATATTCTTCCTGACTTTTGGAATAAATACGTATTTCGTCGATGAAGACAATTACAATTTATCCAAATATAGTTTACAGATCCTATTCATTATGTCCATGAATGCTGCAAGTGCATTCGTTAATCCGAAGAGCATGACTGTAAACTTGTAATGACCATACCTAGTTCTGAGAGCAGTTTTAGGTATGTCTTCCATTTGCATTTTCAATTGATGATATCCGGAACGTAGGTATATCTTAGAAAAATATCTAGCTCCTTGAAGTTGATCAAAAAGATCATCAATCCTAGGTAATGGGTATCAATTCTTAATTGTAACCTTATTCCATTCTCTATAATTAATACACATTCTCATCGGACCATCCTTTTTCTTAATAAACGACACTGGTGCCTCCTCCCATGGGGATAACTAGGTTGTATGAAACCTTTAATTAATAATTCATCTAATTGATTTTTCAGTTTTAATATTTCTGTGAGTGCTAATTGATAAGGTGCCTTGGCTAATGGTATAGTTTCCGGAATTAGATGAATCCTAAATTCTACTTTACTATCTGGTGGTAATCTCGGTAATTCTTCTGGGAATACATCTAGATATTTTGAAACTACAGAAATTTCCTTAAGTTCTTTACTCTTAGTACTAATGATTACTGAAATCGTATATACTATTCCTTGCTTTCGTTCATAACTAGCAACTTTCCTTACTGATATGAACTTCGTAGCCTTACGTGGTTTATTTCCTGTAATCACAATTACTTCTCCGGCGGGTGCCTGAATTTCTATAAAGTTCTTATCACAGAAAATTCAAGCATGGTTGGCTACTAACCAATCCATGCCTAACACAACAGTAAATTCAGCTAATTTCATAGATAATAGGTTTGCAAAGAATTTATGACCTGAGAGTTCTATATTTTCCTTTTGCAAAACTTTATATATGCTAACAGATTTTTCGTTTGCCGTTTCGACTGTAAAGATTTGCCTAATGCTGGTTAAAGGTAAGTTAAGAGTTTGGCAAAATGAAATATTTATAAAACTTTGGTTTGCACCAGAGTCAAATAATACTTGTGTGTAAACGTTAAGAACGTACCGGCTATCACATCTGGGATGAGCTCTGCTTCCTGAGCAGTCAGGAAGGCTCTTACATTCCTTTTTGCTTCTTCTGCAGGTTTAGCTTTATTATTTGATAGTTTGTTCAGTTTTGGACAATCTGGCCTAAGATGTCCAGCTTCTCCACAGTTGTAGCAGACTGAAAATATCTTCCTCCTGCAGTCTTCTTCTTAACGCCCCGGAATTTTGCAAAAATTGCAATATCCTTTGCATCTTCCAAAATGCTTTCTTTTGCAAGAATTGCAAAATAGACTAGTGGAAGATTGCCCATTCCCTCCTTTCTTGAAATTGTTATGGTTACCCGGACAGAATCCTTGGGTAATCTTTTGGGCTACTTCCTTCCTTCTATTTTCTTCTCTTGTCCGTACTAGTTCGTCAGTTAGAGTATTGGCTAAATCCACCGCATCATCAATCGTGCGAGGTTTTGCAGCCTTGACGATATTACGGATTTCAGCAATCAATCCCCAAATATAACGAGAAATAAGTACCGGTTCTGGCGAAGCCAGGGTTGGTACTACTCGAGCATACTCGAAGAATGTCGAAGTATACTTTCGACAATCTACATCCACCATCCGGTGGGTTAAAAACTTATTTGTCATTGGTTCTACAAAGCTCTTAAATTCTTCCCAGTTCATAGCATACGCCATCCTTCTTCCTTTTGCTTGTAACACCGTATTCCACCATTCTAGCGCCCCTTCTTTGAAAAGGTTTGACGCGTACATGACCTGATCATCCTGAGCACATTTACTTATGGCAATTACTGCCTCGGTTTTCTCTAACCAACGCAGTGCCGCAGTCGCTCCTTCATTGCCTGCAAACTCAGTGGGTTTACAAGCAAGAAATTCTTTGTAAGTGCAACCAGGCGTTGCAGCTTTCATTTTCTTAGGGAGCGGAGCCTGTCGTGGTTTATTATCATGATTAACATGATTATTGCCTCCGTTTACGCTATTACTGAAGTTATCTTCAGAAATACGTTTGCTAGGAATGATTTATTGTGGTTCTATTGGATTTTTAACAGCAGCAACGATTACTGGAATAGCGTTGGCTATCCCTTGAGCAATTATTGCTGGAATAGTGTTGGCTATCCCTTGAGCAACGATATTTTCTATATCCTGCCTAGTCATATATTGATCCCCCGGTTGTTGCTCAGATTGATTAATTTCATTAACTGGTTCATTATTAGCGTTTTCCATCTGATAACTATTTTATAGATAAATAACTAGTATACAAGAAATAATCCAATGTCACACTTAATTGCACATAATCACGTAAACAAACAAAATTTGAAATTTTTCTAAAATTTCATTTGTTTTATTGATTATATCATGCTTCTATATACAACCGTTTTATTATTTATTTTACACATACTGATTTTACTATTACTATTACATAACCACAGTTTCATAAATCCCCTATCCTTTTGTCAAATGATATTCTAGTAACGGCGTTCCCTCTCCTCGTATTTCCAGGAGATCTGTCCCCCAATCTCTTGGATCCTATTCCATGTATCCATTAGTTCTTCACCAAAACGAAGTTCAGCTGTATTCTCGTTACTTATTGGTAAAGGTTCTGAATTGAACTGAGGAAAAAGCTTATAGGGATGGTTTTGTAACTGGATTTCATTAGTCAACCGTTCGTCTATTTGCGAGTGGATTGAAGGGTTTGGAATAGCTGGTTCTAAGTTCATTGGTAGTTGTGTTTCAAAAGAGTGAATAAAAACATTTTCATTATCAGGCTTAATAGTACTATAGTTTGCCATTATGAAATCTAGCTTTTCCTGAGATGGTAACCCCTTAATTTGCCTAGAGCTTTCCCCAATTTCCATTTTCTTAGGCTTGGGTTTCTCGAGAGGTAAAGTGTTGAATTCTATAGGTTCTTCTATGTCTAGTATATACCTATTGAAATCTCTGGAAATCTCTATTCTTACTGGATAGAGATTTAAATTCTGAAGGACGTCAGACAAGTTACTCATGCTGTTTAGCAAAATACACACAATTATTAAGTTAAAATTTATAACAAAATTTTTATAGAAAAACTTTTAAATATTATTTTATATTGGGTAACTACCAAAACCACTGAAATTTAAAATACACTAGGTTTTATTTATAAATTTATTTATTTACTGAATAAGATTTCTAGACTGTAGATAATAAGGGTACTAAAACTTGGGTCAAATTATTTAAGGATTTGCATTAATTGCTATATTTGCTAGCATATAACGATCTGCCCTACACTGTATACAATTAGTCAGATAATAAAACACATAATCACAGAATAGCAATTAGAAATTCCTAAGTATTTCTCAATTACTTTAATAGGCTAAAATCAATAGTAAGCTTAAATCAGTGGCTCTGATACCACCTTTTTCTGTCACGGCCCCCGACCCGGTTTGACCCGTTTCAGGAGCCGCGGGACAGAAATCCCGTGGTATTTAATTTAGGCGACAGCGGAAGTCTTTCGAAAACAGGATCTTTCAATATTTAAAACTGCCCGTTTATATAATCTAGGGATAAAACCCCGATAGTTTACAATAAGATGATTTCACTGGGAAATCTTTATTTTACAAAACATGTTTCTTTATTTATTTACATTGAGCCACTTTTCTAAGCTTGAAGTGCTTCACGACACTTTTCTTGGATCACAACAGATCACCTGAAACATGTTTGAAAAAGGTTTTGTCAGCGGGAAATACTGAGTGAGTTCATTCAAGTTTTATAAAATGATACATAGTTATTAAATTACACCATAAGAGCGATTACAATGGTTTATATCTTATTTTTATCTGGCGCTCTGTCACAATGGTGACAAGTCACAATGGTGACGATGGTCATACCACTATTAGGTTAATGAACCCAAATAGTGATGATTATCCCTAGTAGGTCAATGAACCTAACTGGGAGAAAATTAGTAATGTGCACAATACCCCACTAGCCAGTGATTCAAGATAACCACGACTTAATCTCTGTAATTGTAACACATTGAAAATAATTTGGAGTATTGTAAAACAGTTGATAAAAAGAGAATGACTCACATTGCAGATTTAACGAGCAGAGTATAAGCCTACTGATTAGCCTTGATTAGCCTAATTTGAATAACAACGCACACACAAACGGGGTTAGTAACTAATTCAGCAGTTACGTCAATTCACGAGATTAAACCCTCACAACGATTAACAAAGTGCAATACTTAACAATTCAGTGGATTCACAACGAATGACAGAGTATAGTCCGAGTTCGAACAGCACTCAAACATTCAAGTCGAAATCACGATGAATAACAAAGTATAAACTCAATTTGAGCAGCACTTAAACAATCGTTGGATAGTTTCAATCGATCGGACGTTGAATCGTAATAGCGATCGAGTTCTTACCCTGATTGCGGCAGCACTTCGTGAATCGTGTGTGTTGTTGGACTGTTTCGACTATAACTTAGAGCATAATAGGAATTTGAGTGTCGAATTAAAGCAGAATGTCAAGTCCCATACCCGACTATTTATACCCAAAAATTGCCCTCCCTCGCGCCACGCAAAGGGTTTCCTTGTGGGCGTCGCGTGGCGCGAGAGAACCTATTCTAGCATAGGGTAGCTTCGTGTCTAAGTAGCTTAGCTGAGTTGGTATCGCATGCAATTTCAATTCAGACAACGAATTATAAAGATAATTGTCAACTAGGTTTTACCCCCCCTGAGTTTTAGGGGCCCTGATCCTGATTCCGATTGTTCTGAAAATTTTAGGGTTTATGCAGAATTACTTGGGTTTCTTGATTAGGGTTTCTTTAGTGGATAATTAATACCCTAAGTATTGATTTTAGTGAGAGTTGTTACATTTTCCTTATTGCTACATACCAGGGACTTGTATACATACTTTAAAGGTTTATTCATGCTCACTTTTACATGAACTCGCTCAACTTTTTGTTGATTTTTCAAACTGCATGTATTTCAGGGAATTAGTGGATCTGGCACGGTATGCATCACGTCAAGCTGCATAGGAATAATGATGTCATCCAAGTTTAGGAAATGTGATCTTTGCCTAGACGGGTCACAAGTCTTAAACTGTGTTTTGAGTCATGTCATTTGTTATGTCGTTGAACATGTTTTCATATTGTCATGGTTGTATTTGGTTTGATGTGTCGACTTTTAAAAAAAAAACAATGTTGTTGTGTTTACTTTAAAAAAAAAACTTGATGAATGGATGAACGTCATGGTTTTATTTTCATATAGCATTGTTATGATAATTGCTATGGTATTAAGAAGTCACACCAAATAAACCCACGCTTCCGCAAAGCCAGGGTGGGACAGCTTGGTATCAGAGCATTGTTCATAGCGAACTAGGATTCTTTCTCGAGTCTAGCCTATGATCACTAGGGCTCTCACGAAAATATTTTTTCATTGAATACACTAAAACGTCCAGATCCAGGACACAAAACATTTTTACGAACAAAAAGTACAAACACTTTTTCAAAATTTATGGTTCAGTCTTAGAGGCTTAGGGAGTTCAACCCTAGAGGCTAGGAAGGTTCAGCCTTAGAGGCTGGGAAGGTTCAGTCATAAAGACTAAGGGGCCGATCTTAGAGATTGGGGAGGTTTAGTCTTAGAGACTGGGAGGTTGGTCTTAGAGGCCAGGGAGTTAGTCTGAGAGGCTAGGAGGTTCAGGCTGAGAGGCTGGGAGGGTAGTCTAGGAGACTAGGTGACTTACATGTTTATTTGATCTTATGTTGATTATTTGTGCATATGTGTGGTTGTGTTACAAACATCATGCCATCATCTTCAGGCACAGGAGTTTCGGACACCCTGGATCCTATGGCAGTTGTGTCCGATGACGAGATTCCGTCGGAGCGAGAGGTCTACACATCAGATACCACCAACACTGATGACGATGATTTTCAGCCCTTCGCGCTACCAGACGTCGGAGTTGAGCCTGCTAATGGCCTTCCTGCGGGGGATTTACCACTTGCCAGGAGATCGAGTTTATTCACTTGGATCAGCCCTTAGAGGCACCCGTAGCTCCCATTTATCCTTTGTTTGACATTCCTGCTGATTTTGATATGGATCTTGTTGATCCCGAGCCCGTCATGGCCCCTGAGCCAGTCGTTGCTCCTGATCCTGCACTAGAGCATGACCCTGTTCATGATGATGCACCAGCCATTGCACCTCTTGTTGATGATATACCCATTGCTGATCTTCCCGTTGTTGCTCCACCGTTGGTGGATGACCCTGTTGTTGATGCACCGTTACCTGCTCCCGTGCCGGTACAGTTTGACCATGCACCTTTTGTTGTCCATATAGATCCACGATACGCTGACACCCGCAACGGGTGGATCGATGACGATTACCCACCATTTGTGCGACCTTTCACTCCCCTAGTAGCACCCGTGTCTGCACCCACTGATATCCCATTGTTTCCCCCACACACCACAGATGCTCATCGCACTGATCTTCCCATTACGTTCCTTCAGGACATACCGCCACCTCGTCCTGGAGAGGGGTCATCAAGGCAGCCGCCTGTTTCTGCTCCACCCGTGCTATCATCACCTTTTCCGTTCACATCTCAGTTTCATCAATGTGCACCACCTACTGCACCTTCATACCATCGAGCGAGCCATTTTTATGGACTACGCCCCCTATCATGCCATTGTCTGATCCGTACCACCCATACCATGTTGGGTACTCTACGGAGGACATACTTACATCCTTGATGATACAGCAGGAGGCATTGACACGTCGTATACAGGAATTGGAAAGAGCTCCCCGACCCCCTTGCCATTGTCAGACCCCCTTTGCAGCACCGCACACTCCACGTCCACTTTCACCTGATTCAGACGTCCGTTTCTTGACATCTGAGCAGCAGATAGCATATTTGTTGCGCGTATGTCGTGCTTTAGAGGAGGATTGGTTACATATGCGTCGCTTGCTTTTCTCTCATTTTCCTCCTCCTCCTCCGCCATCAGCATAGGCATTTTGGTTCGACGCAGGTAGACTTTTGGTGAGAAGACCGCGATTGTGCAGACTATACAGCTTTTTGAAGACCGCATTTTGATGACATGACTTCTGATGTTTAGTTTTTGGTTGTTGTTGTAGATGACTAGATAGTTCGGACAAGGGCGATGTGGCCCTTAGTCACTTTTGATGTACGATACAGTTACAAAACTTGTAAACATTGTATTGTGGTCTTGATTTTATGATAGCGCAATCGCAGTATTCTAATTATATGTGATGTTGGATTGATTGTTTTAATTCTATAACGTGTGATGTTATGTGCTTGATTAATTTATAGCATGAGATGTTATGTGCTTGATGAATGTCATTACGTACGCATACTATTTACTTACTATGACCTGACCAACGTGAAACATCTTTTAGAAGATGCCTCCAAGATGTGACCCGCGCATGCCCACTAATGAGGCAGAACTCCATGGGATCATTGCTGCAGCTATCACACAATACGCTGCTTCTCATGCAGAAACGAGTGGAAATATCTCGCACAACCACGACAATAACAATCCGCCCAATGGTAATGTTAAGTCGTTTGAGATATACTATGATACATCTGGATATTTATAGCACGTCCGCTAATACCATTTGTAAATCCTAACGTATGTGCTGGGTGCACTTACAAGCAATTTCTTGATTGCAAGCCCGTGAATTTCGACGGCACAGGAGGTGCTGTTGCGTTTGTTAGATGGGCTGAGAAGACTGAATCTGTCCTTAGAATGAGCAAGTGTGCTCCCGAGCAACAAGTGACTTACATCTCAGGGTTGTTTCTGGATGGAGCCCTATCTTGGTGGAATTTGCAAGTGCAAACTTTAGGGGAAGCTGCTGCTTATGCGTTGTCATGGAATGAGCTGAAGGAGCTCATGAGAAGGAAGTATTGCTCACGTGCTGAAATTCAGAAGCTAGACACTGAATTCTGGCACCTAAAGATGGAAGGTCCCAAGATTTCGGAGTATGTTCAGAGATTCCATGATTTGTCCCATGTAGTGTCGTACATGGTCACACCGGAGTTCAAACGTATTGAGCGCTTTATCTGGGGATTGGCACCTCAGATCATGAGTATGGTTACCACGTCCAAGCCTGTAACAATCACAGAAGCTATTGATCTCAGTGTGGCTCTTATTGAGGAAGCTATTCGATTGAACAAGTTTTCAGTTACCGAGCAGAAGAAGAAAGAGACTCATGTGGAGTCATCTGGTGAAAACAAAAGGAAATTTTCAAACTTCAAGCAAGGTACCAGTAATGTGAACAAGAAGGGTGAATCAAGCACACCGGCCAGAGCTGCAACCCATGTTGAGAATAAAGGAAAGGGTTACATGGGTACTCTGCCCAAGTGTAATACGTGCTAGCGCCATCATACTGGCCAATGCAGATTGAGGAAGTGTGAATCATGTGGAAGGAACGGCCACACGAAGGATACGTGTTGGGCCGAAACTGGTGCAGGGCGTACTGGTAATCGAGGTTATGGGAATGGTAATGGAAACCGCCAGCAGGGAGGAAACGGCAGAAATGGAAACCGGGGAAACGTTGCGAATCAAGCTGGGAACGGAAATCGCAACCAAAACAACACTCAAGCTGGAAACGGAGATGGTAATGGTCGAGGACCCGGATGTTTTAATTGTGGAGAAGTTGGGCACATTAAAAAGGAATGCCCGAAACTGAACCAAGCCCGTGGAAGAGTGTTTAACATAGGAGCAAGGGAAGCGCGCCAGGATCCCAACGTTGTCACTGGTACGTTCCCTATAAATCAACGCTTTGCATCTGTTCTGTTTGATACTGGTGCCAACTATAGTTTCGTATCGTTAGAATTTAAGAATATGCTTGGGTTAACTGCTAGTAAGTTAGATGTTCCGTACTCAATTGGACTGGCTAATGGAAAGCTAGTTGAGGCGAATGAAGTTGCCCGAGGATGCGTAATTGAGCTGGGAGAACGCGAGTTCACTTTGGATCTACTACCAGTCGAGTTGGGAAGCTTCGACCTGGTAGTAGGGATGGATTGGTTGTCAAGCAACAAAGCCGAGATTGTTTGTCACGAAAAGACCATTCGCATCCCGATAGAAGATGGAGAAACGATCGTGGTTCACGGAGAGAAGCGCGATAGGCCTCTAAGAATCATTAGTTGTCTGAAGGCTCGAAAGTGTTTACAGAAGGGATTTGTTGCCTTCTTGGCACACATCGTGGATAAGGAAGCTGCTGAGCCAAAGATCGAAGACATCCCAGTGGTAAAGGAATATCCTGAAGTTTTTCCAGAAGACTTGCCAGGATTACCGCCGCAGAGACAAGTCGAGTTCCACATTGACTTAGTTCCAGGCGTCGCGCATGTGGCTAAGGCACCCTATCGACTTGCACCTTCAGAGATGCAGGAGTTGTCGACGCAACTTCAAGAGTTGATAGACAAGGGGTTCATCAGACCAAGCTTCTCGCCTTGGGGAGCTCCAGTTTTATTCGTTAAGAAGAAGGATGGTAGTTTTCATATGTGTATCGACTACTGGGAACTAAACAAGTTGACAATTGCCCTCCCTCGCGCCACGCAAAGGGTTTCCTTGTGGGCGTCGCGTGGCGCGAGAGAACCTATTCTAGCATAGGGTAGCTTCGTGTCTAAGTAGCTTAGCTGAGTTGGTATCGCATGCAATTTCAATTCAGACAACGAATTATAAAGATAATTGTCAACTAGGTTTTACCCCCCCTGAGTTTTAGGGGCCCTGATCCTGATTCCGATTGTTCTAAAAATTTTAGGGTTTATGCAGAATTACTTGGGTTTCTTGATTAGGGTTTCTTTAGTGGATAATTAATACCCTAAGTATTGATTTTAGTGAGAGTTGTTACATTTTCCTTATTGCTACATACCAGGGACTTGTATACATACTTTAAAGGTTTATTCATGCTCACTTTTACATGAACTCGCTCAACTTTTTGTTGATTTTTCAAACTGCATGTATTTCAGGGAATTAGTGGATCTGGCACGGTATGCATCACGTCAAGCTGCATAGGAATAATGATGTCATCCAAGTTTAGGAAATGTGATCTTTGCCTAGACGGGTCACAAGTCTTAAACTGTGTTTTGAGTCATGTCATTTGTTATGTCGTTGAACATGTTTTCATATTGTCATGGTTGTATTTGGTTTGATGTGTCGACTTTTTAAAAAAAAACAATGTTGTTGTGTTTACTTTAAAAAAAACTTGATGAATGGATGAACGTCATGGTTTTATTTTCATATAGCATTGTTATGATAATTGCTATGGTATTAAGAAGTCACACCAAATAAACCCACGCTTCCGCAAAGCCAGGGTGTGACAGCTTGGTATCAGAGCATTGTTCATAGCGAACTAGGATTCTTTCTCGAGTCTAGCCTATGATCACTAGGGCTCTCACGAAAATATTTTTTCATTGAATACACTAAAACGTCCAGATCCAGGACACAAAACATTTTTACGAACAAAAAGTACAAACACTTTTTCAAAATTTATGGTTCAGTCTTAGAGGCTTAGGGAGTTCAACCCTAGAGGCTAGGAAGGTTCAGCCTTAGAGGCTGGGAAGGTTCAGTCATAAAGACTAAGGGGCCGATCTTAGAGATTGGGGAGGTTTAGTCTTAGAGACTGGGAGGTTGGTCTTAGAGGCCAGGGAGTTAGTCTGAGAGGCTAGGAGGTTCAGGCTGAGAGGCTGGGAGGGTAGTCTAGGAGACTAGGTGACTTACATGTTTATTTGATCTTATGTTGATTATTTGTGCATATGTGTGGTTGTGTTACAAACATCATGCCATCATCCTCAGGCACAGGAGTTTTGGACACCCTGGATCCTATGGCAGTTGTGTCCGATGACGAGATTCCGTCGGAGCGAGAGGTCTACACATCAGATACCACCAGCACTGATGACGATGATTTTCAGCCCTTCGCGCTACCAGACGTCGGAGTTGAGCCTGCTAATGGCCTTCCTGCGGGGGATTTACCACTTGCCAGGAGATCGAGTTTATTCACTTGGATCAGCCCTTAGAGGCACCCGTAGCTCCCATTGATCCTTTGTTTGACATTCCTGCTGATTTTGATATGGATCTTGTTGATCCCGAGCCCGTCATGGCCCCTGAGCCAGTCGTTGCTCCTGATCCTGCACTAGAGCATGACCCTGTTCATGATGATGCACCAGCCATTGCACCTCTTGTTGATGATATACCCATTGCTGATCTTACCGTTGTTGCTCCACCGTTGGTGGATGACCCTGTTGTTGATGCACCGTTACCTGCTCCCGTGCCGGTACTGTTTGACCATGCACCTTTTGTTGTCCATATAGATCCACGATACGCTGACACCCGCAACGGGTGGATCGATGACGATTACCCACCATTTGTGCGACCTTTCACTCCCCTAGTAGCACCCGTGTCTGCACCCACTGATATCCCATTGTTTCCCCCACACACCACAGACGCTCATCGCACTGATCTTCCCATTACGTTCCTTCAGGACATACCGCCACCTCGTCCTGGAGAGGGGTCATCAAGGCAGCCGCCTGTTTCTGCTCCACCCGTGCTATCATCACCTTTTCCGTTCACATCTCAGTTTCATCAATGTGCACCACCTACTGCACCTTCATACCATCGAGCGAGCCATTTTTATGGACTACGCCCCCTATCATGCCATTGTCTGATCCGTACCACCCATACCATGTTGGGTACTCTACGGAGGACATACTTACATCCTTGATGATACAGTAGGAGGCATTGACACGTCGTATACAGGAATTGGAAAGAGCTCCCCGACCCCCTTGCCATTGTCAGACCCCCTTTGCAGCACCGCACACTCCACGTCCACTTTCACCTGATTCAGACGTCCGTTTCTTGACATCTGAGCAGCAGATAGCATATTTGTTGCGCGTATGTCGTGCTTTAGAGGAGGATTGGTTACATATGCGTCGCTTGCTTTTCTCTCATTTTCCTCCTCCTCCTCCGCCATCAGCATAGGCATTTTGGTTCGACGCAGGTAGACTTTTGGTGAGAAGACCGCGATTGTGCAGACTATATAGCTTTTTGAAGACCGCATTTTGATGACATGACTTCTGATGTTTAGTTTTTGGTTGTTGTTGTAGATGACTAGATAGTTCGGACAAGGGCGATGTGGCCCTTAGTCACTTTTGATGTACGATACAGTTACAAAACTTGTAAACATTGTATTGTGGTCTTGATTTTATGATAGCGCAATCGCAGTATTCTAATTATATGTGATGTTGGATTGATTGTTTTAATTCTATAACGTGTGATGTTATGTGCTTGATTAATTTATAGCATGAGATGTTATGTGCTTGATGAATGTCATTACGTACGCATACTATTTACTTACTATGACCTGACCAACGTGAAACATCTTTTAGAAGATGCCTCCAAGATGTGACCCGCGCATGCCCACTAATGAGGCAGAACTCCATGGGATCATTGCTGCAGCTATCACACAATACGCTGCTTCTCATGCAGAAACGAGTGGAAATATCTCGCACAACCACGACAATAACAATCCGCCCAATGGTAATGTTAAGTCGTTTGAGATATACTATGATACATCTGGATATTTATAGCACGTCCGCTAATACCATTTGTAAATCCTAACGTATGTGCAGGGTGCACTTACAAGCAATTTCTTGATTGCAAGCCCGTGAATTTCGACGGCACAGGAGGTGCTGTTGCGTTTGTTAGATGGGCTGAGAAGACTGAATCTGTCCTTAGAATGAGCAAGTGTGCTCCCGAGCAACAAGTGACTTACATCTCAGGGTTGTTTCTGGATGGAGCCCTATCTTGGTGGAATTTGCAAGTGCAAACTTTAGGGGAAGCTGCTGCTTATGCGTTGTCATGGAATGAGCTGAAGGAGCTCATGAGAAGGAAGTATTGCTCACGTGCTGAAATTCAGAAGCTAGACACTGAATTCTGGCACCTAAAGATGGAAGGTCCCAAGATTTCGGAGTATGTTCAGAGATTCCATGATTTGTCCCATGTAGTGTCGTACATGGTCACACCGGAGTTCAAACGTATTGAGCGCTTTATCTGGGGATTGGCACCTCAGATCATGAGTATGGTTACCACGTCCAAGCCTGTAACAATCACAGAAGCTATTGATCTCAGTGTGGCTCTTATTGAGGAAGCTATTCGATTGAACAAGTTTTCAGTTACCGAGCAGAAGAAGAAAGAGACTCATGTGAAGTCATCTGGTGAAAACAAAAGGAAATTTTCAAACTTCAAGCAAGGTACCAGTAATGTGAACAAGAAGGGTGAATCAAGCACACCGGCCAGAGCTGCAACCCATGTTGAGAATAAAGGAAAGGGTTACATGGGTACTCTGCCCAAGTGTAATACGTGCTAGCGCCATCATACTGGCCAATGCAGATTGAGGAAGTGTGAATCATGTGGAAGGAACGGCCACACGAAGGATACGTGTTGGGCCGGAACTGGTGCAGGGCGTACTGGTAATCGAGGTTATGGGAATGGTAATGGAAACCGCCAGCAGGGAGGAAACGGCAGAAATGGAAACCGGGGAAACGTTGCGAATCAAGCTGGGAACGGAAATCGCAACCAAAACAACACTCAAGCTGGAAACGGAGATGGTAATGGTCGAGGACCCGGATGTTTTAATTGTGGAGAAGTTGGGCACTTTAAAAAGGAATGCCCGAAACTGAACCAAGCCCGTGGAAGAGTGTTTAACATAGGAGCAAGGGAAGCGCGCCAGGATCCCAACGTTGTCACTGGTACGTTCCCTATAAATCAACGCTTTGCATCTGTTCTGTTTGATACTGGTGCCGACTATAGTTTCGTATCGTTAGAATTTAAGAATATGCTTGGGTTAACTGCTAGTAAGTTAGATGTTCCGTACTCAATTGGACTGGCTAATGGAAAGCTAGTTGAGGCGAATGAAGTTGCCCGAGGATGCGTAATTGAGCTGGGAGAACGCGAGTTCACTTTGGATCTACTACCAGTCGAGTTGGGAAGCTTCGACCTGGTAGTAGGGATGGATTGGTTGTCAAGCAACAAAGCCGAGATTGTTTGTCACGAAAAGACCATTCGCATCCCGATAGAAGATGGAGAAACGATCGTGGTTCACGGAGAGAAGCGCGATAGGCCTCTAAGAATCATTAGTTGTCTGAAGGCTCGAAAGTGTTTACAGAAGGGATTTGTTGCCTTCTTGGCACACATCGTGGATAAGGAAGCTGCTGAGCCAAAGATCGAAGACATCCCAGTGGTAAAGGAATATCCTGAAGTTTTTCCAGAAGACTTGCCAGGATTACCGCCGCAGAGACAAGTCGAGTTCCACATTGACTTAGTTCCAGGCGCCGCGCATGTGGCTAAGGCACCCTATCGACTTGCACCTTCAGAGATGCAGGAGTTGTCGACGCAACTTCAAGAGTTGATAGACAAGGGGTTCATCAGACCAAGCTTCTCGCCTTGGGGAGCTCCAGTTTTATTCGTTAAGAAGAAGGATGGTAGTTTTCATATGTGTATCGACTACTGGGAACTAAACAAGTTGACAATCAAGAATAGATATCCTCTGATTGACGACCTATTCGATCAGCTTCAAGGTTCAAGTTTCTACTCCAAGATCGATTTGCGATCAGGTTATCATCAACTGAGAATCCAAGAGGAAAGTATTCCTAAGACTGCTTTTAGAACTCGTTATGGACATTACGAGTTTCTGGTGATGCCGTTTGGGTTGACAAACGCGCCAACTGTTTTCATGGATTTAATGAACAGAGTTTGTAAACCGTACCTCGACAAGTTTGTGATTGTGTTCATCGACGATATCTTGATCTACTCAAAGACGAAGGATGAGCACGAACAGCACCTAAGAGCTATTTTGGAGTTACTTAAAAAGGAGAAGTTGTATGCCAAGTTCTCGAAGTGCGAGTTCTGGTTACGCGAAGTCCAATTTCTTGGACATGTGGTTAACGGAGATGGAATCCACGTGGATCCAACAAAGATCGAAGCGATAAAGAATTGAGAAACTCCAAAGACGCCAACCGAGATACGACAATTCTTAGGTTTGGCTGGTTATTATCGAAGGTTCATTGAGGATTTCTCAAAAATCGCTCAACCTTTGACTTCCCTCACGCAGAAAGACAAGAAGTTTGATTAGGGAATCAAGCAAGCAGAAGCGTTTCAGTTGTTGAAAGACAAGCTTTGTAATGCATCGATCTTATCGCTACCAGAAGGAACGAATGATTTCATGGTATATTGTGATGCCTCGCGTCAAGGTTTGGGTTGCGTGTTGATGCAGCGACAGAAAGTTATAGCTTATGCGACACGCCAGTTAAAGGTTCATGAGAAGAATTATACCACGCACGACTTGGAATTAGGCGCAGTGGTATTTGCGTTGAAAATTTGGCGACATTATTTGTATGGTACGCGATGTACAATCTTCACTGATCATAAGAGTCTGCAACACATATTCGACCAAAAGGAGCTCAACATGAGACAAAGACGCTGGGTAGAACTGCTGAACGACTACGACTGTGAGATCAAGTATCATCCAGGGAAGGAGAATGTGGTCGCCGATGCCCTAAGTCGAAAAGAAAGTATCAAGCCCATAAGGGTTAGGGCTCTAGAGATGATTATCCAGACAGATCTCTTACTGCGCATTCGTGTCGCGCAGAAAGAAGCTCTTAAAGAAAGGAATATTGAGGACGAGTATCTCCGTGGGATGGAGAAGCAGTTAGTACCAAACGAGGAAGGAACTTTATGTTTTATGAGACGAATTTGGGTTCCTCTGTTTGGTGGTTTGAGAAAGGTCACTTTCGATGAAGCTCACAAGTCACGGTACTCTATTCATCCAGGAGCGGATAAAATGTACCAAGATCTTAAGGATTTCTACTGGTGGCCAAGGATGAAAGGCGATGTTCCAGTCTATGTTAGCAAATGTTTAACGTGCGCCAAAGTGAAAGCCAAATACCAGAAGCCTTCAGGTCTTCTGCAGCAACCTGAAATACCCAAATGGAAATGGGAACAGATTTCAATGGACTTTATAACGAAACTGCCAAGAACGCCCAAAGGTCACGGTACTATTTGGGTAATAGAAAACCGGTTAACGAAATCTGCGCATTTCCTGCCAATCAGAGAAAAAGACAACACGAGCAAATTAGTTGAGATATACATGAGAGAGATCGTTGCACGTCATGGAGTGCCTCTCTCAATCATCTCTGATAGAGACGGAAGGTTTGTGTCAAGGATTTGGCAATTTGTTGGCGCACTACATCTGTTGATTTCGTCTTAGATCAAGTCAAACATTGCATTGTATAGATTAGGGCTCAATATACGAGAAAATAGGAGAATATACATGTTGAGTGAACAGGTTTCGCTTATAAGGTCATGGTATATAGGTTTCGCTTGAACAGACATGATGGTTCCGCTTATATGTGCACAAGTGGTTCCGCTTGTGTGGACATGTATGTATAAGCGGAATCCTCACACCTATATATAGCTGTCTTATAAGCGAAACATGTAGAATTTTGACAAATTCCATACCAAGGTGCTGCCGGTGTGACGTTTGAGCTGTAAACGTTGATAAATCAATACAACAGTAGATTAAAGTGAAGTGCAAGCTATTTCTACCTATGTTTCTTGTTATTCCGCACCTGAATCATAGGAGAACGCCTCTGAACAACTTGTTCGGGTAAAGATCACGATCCTACAATTGGTATCAGAGCTTGGGAGGAGGTTTTCTACAGAAATTAGTTGGATTTCATCATTGTTTCTTACTTCTACACCTTCTATTTTCATTTTGGAAAGTTGTGACGGTCAGAATTGGATCAAAATTGCAAAGATTGTGTGTTACGGATCATTAACAAACCCTGGAAAGTTTCATGCCAAAATACAGACTAAAAATGGACCAAATGAACTTCGGACCAGTTTTCGCTTCAAGGGGCACTTGACTGTTTCGTTTGAAAGGTTCTGCTTCAACTGACAATTTGGGTTTTCACTTGAGTAGTTCCGCTTCAAACTACTTCATAGTTCCGCTTCTTCGGTCATTCTTCAGAGGTTCCGCTCAAAATTACGTGTTAGTTCCGCTTGTGTGTCACCTTAAGTGTGTTTCCGCTTCAAAAACATCAAAGATTCCGCTTCAAGATACACTAAGGTTCCGCTCCAAAGTTCATCAGTGGTTCCGCTTATCTGAACATCTAAGATTCCGCTTCAAGAGACAGTTTTGGAATTTCACTTATTAAGTTTCGCTTCGTTGATCATCTAAGGTTTCGCTTGTGTAGACAACTAGTTTCGCTTATTTGTCATTGTTATTGAAAAACGTGCCAAGTCATCATGGATACCGAATTCTACAATGCGTTTGCAACACCGTCTGGTCCAGCTGCGATTGCTCAGGCTATGAACTTAGAGAACGAGACGGGAACCACCCAAAAGCCCCCGAATTTGATGAGTATCGAAGAATACTACGGGTGGAAAGATTGATTCGAGAACTGGGTCCAAGCAAATCATCTTAGATCATGGGAATGCATCTTAAAGAAATATGTGTTACCTAGAATAGATTTGCAAGTTCTCAAAGAGTTATCCGAGTTCACTGATCAAGAACGAGTGATGTACAAAGCAGAAAAAATGATGATTAGTCTGCTACAGCAAGCGATCAAAGAAGATATATTCATTCTGCTACAACACGACAAAACTGCAAAATCAATTTGGGATGCACTTCGTGTTAAGTTTGAGGGTAGCGAGAATATGATAAAAAGCAAAAAGGCGCTGTTAAAGAAAGAGTTTGATTTGTTCAGTAGTCTACCGGGTGAAGACACGAAGAAGCTGATTGAGAGATACTGTCACTTAGTGCGATCTATGTCTATGTTGAGCATTACTAAAGATCGTGAAGAGTGGGTGGATAAGTTAGCTGATGCACTACCGCAGAAAGAGTGGGGAACTTATCTGATGATTCTTAAGAATACAGGTGTTTATGATGGGTTGACAATCTCACAGTTCATCGAGAAGACCGAGAGTCAGGATCTGGAACAACAGAAGATCGCTAGGATGAACAGTCCAAGTGGTCAGCAGGATGTGAAGATGTACTATTAAGGTAGCATTCCAGTTCCAGAAGCTGAGAGAAGTCCGAAAATCCAAACTGCTTTCAGTGCTGGTGATTCAACGGAAAAAGCTGATCAGAGTTCAACAAAAAGCAGCAGCGGATTCTCTTCATTTCCAAGTGTCAATCCTAAAGAATCTAACACAAGCTTTCAGTCTCAAAGCACGAAAACTGGAAATGGTTATGTGATTCAATGCAACATAGCTCTAAATCTTCCAGAAGGTCAAAGTTTTTCAGAAGACACTGCTAAAGATCACATGGCACTTCTTGGTTCAGTGTTGTTATCCTATGAGGGTCTAGTAGCTGGTCGGATTGGAAATCCTATGCTCACCAAAGAGGGTTACGACCAAATAGACGCCGAAGAAATGGAATTAATGGATATCAAATGGTGTCTTGCAAGTGTTCTTCGACGTGCTGAAAAGTTCAAAACAATCACCGGGAGAAATGACTTTCTTGATGCTCATGTATCTACTTTAGGTTTTGATAAATCTAAAGTTACTTGTTTTCGATGCAGGGAGAAAGGCCATTTCAAACGGGAGTGCAAGAACAGAGAAGCTAGCGGTGCTCAGAATCCGTTCGGAAAAGACGACTATTACCGGAAAGCCATTTATCAGCAGGTTGGTCAATCACAAGACTCACAGACGACTCATGGTAGGAAGATTGAAGATTCTAAGAGAGCATGTTTAGTGGATTTTAACTGGAGAAACTACATATCTTCTGATAGCAAAGCCTGTATAGTTGATCAAGATGATGAGAGATTACCTGAAGGCTTCAGTTGGGATATGTTTGTTGATGAGAAAGGAGAGTTCAAAGCTTTTATCGCCAAAATTGTCAGAGAGCCAGATATGTTTGCTACATGGATGAAATCTATCGGAGTGAATGTGTCAAGTGAGGATGAAAAGTCTGTTACATCTGATGAAAATTCAGAAAGTAGTGATGAACTTTCAGAAAATGTTGAGGAAATTTCAGATGAGAGTGTTGAAATTGTTGCTAGTTCTGAAAAAGAAGTTGTATTTGATCAAACACCATCTGATTCTGGTTCATCAGATACTGATTCTGAAAAGTCTGTACAGTTTGATCAATCACCAGTTGATAGTAGCAGTGATGATGAGGAAGAGAAACATATTAATGTTGCTAAATCTCATCTTTCTCCTGAGAGTTTTCATTTTTATTTTGCAGAACATTTGGAGAAACTAAAAGAAAAAAGAGCTGCTAAAGAACAACAAAAGAAATCTGAAGATGATGTTCAAAATGTTGAAAGTGCTGCTGAGAAGATTATTGATGATGAGAAATTAATTGAAGCTGAGAAGGTGAAAGAAGAAGAAAAAGTGATAGAAGTGGTGAAAACAATCGAGGTTGAGAAGATTGTTGAAGTCGTCAAGCCTTGCGAAAAATGTTTGGAAGCTTGCAAGGAATGTGCAGCAAAAGATGATATAATTGCTGAGTATGAGAAGAAGAAGGAGCAGTTATTGTTCAACCTCAACTACGTGAAAGAGTCGTACGATGTCTTGAACAAAACAGTAACTGGTCTTCAAAAGACAAACTCAGAAAGAGAACAAGCACTGACGATGATGAATGCAGTCATGATGTCAAAGCAAAAAGCCATAAATTTCTACATCGAAGAAAGTGCCAAGTGGAAGCAAGAGTTGGAGACCGAGAAGATCGAAAATGAGAGAATTAGACGTTTACTTCAAAGTTATTCTAGTTCTAATTATCTCATTGATCGAATTTATCCAACTGCTGTAGGATTAGAAGCTTTTCAAGACGAGAAGCCGAAGAAAAAGAAAGATTGTGGTAAGAAACCGACTGTTAGCTATAACAAGTGTCCGCCTCCAATTTGGGAAGGGTATTCTCCTAGAAAACCAAACGAGGAGCAACTTGAAAAAGCAGTCAATATAAAGCTTAAAACTGACACAACTGACGTTTTACCAGATAACATTGATGTCATGTTTACCTCGTCCGATACTAATCATGAGTCTAAGTTGATCAAAAAGGTGGTCGATCAGGTGTTGGATACTGATGAGGAGTCCGAGTCAAAGTCTGGGTCTGGAGGGTTAAATTCATCAGTCAACAGAGAAAATTCGTCGGTTAAACGGTCTTACAGTAAAGAATTTTTGTTATCAAAAGCAAATTTGAGTGATGAAACATTCGAAGTTGTTTATACTTTGAATGGTTCTGACAAATTATATTACAATAAAGAGTTTCCAATAATGAGTATTAAAACAGAATTGATTAACAAAACTTTCAAACTAATAGAAATTAATATTCCTGAATTGAAAGTTTTGAAAAGTTTTGAAAAATCTAAAAAATATACTTCAAGAGTTCAACAACGGTTAAACAAGAAAAAGGGTTACAATTCTGGTTCCGGTTTTCAAAAGAAACCTAACCAAAATCGTAGCTACAAAAAGAAAGGTTTAGGTTTTATTCCACCAGAAAATTATAAAAATGATAAAAATTCTAAAGCAAAAACAGAATTTGTGTCAGGTGGAAGCTCAGATGAGGAACAGAAGAAACCATTTTGGAGACAGTCAAACCAAGAGTTTCTTGCTGAAAAGAGAAAGAATGGAGCTGAAGTGGTGTATCAAAGAGAGACTCGTACATGTTACAAGTGCAATGAAGCTGGTCACATTGCATTGAATTGTTCAAAGAATGCAAAAACAAAACAGGGAGTTTCTCAGAAACTAAAAGAAAAAGTTGTTGATGTTGAACCACCAACTGAAAAACTTAAAGTTTTTTGAAAATTCAACGTATGAGGTTGGTGAGTGTTCGAAGAAGAATTTTTACAAAAAGAAAGAAAAAGACAACCAAGTGTGGGTTGTTAAAAAGAATGATGAAAATATCGGCAATGAATCTGGTTCCACAAAGCCAGAAGAGCCACAGGTTGAGGAGAAAATTTCAGTGAATGATGAAGAATTTCCATCATTGAAATTTAAAGAAGTTAAAAAGAAAATTGGAAAAGTTGATATTTCAAAACAGTTTTACACTGAGAAAAAAGAATTTGATGTCGAAAAAACATTTAATGGAAGTGTAAAGAAACTTTTGGGAAAATGTTGAATGGGAAAGCTAAGGGGGTTAAAGATTTTTATACGACTAAAAAGGCAACATATAACCCCACTGTGCAAGAATTGAAAGCCATCAAGTCTGAAAAGACTTGGATGTAAGTTTGTTTTCCATGAAGTCTTAGGACTACGCCGGAGATCCCAAGTTTATATCGTGGATCAGGAATCGACATCATTCTAGTGTTTGAAAAGTTTGTTTGAAAGATTTTGAATACTGTTTGAATTTTACAGGTTGAAGGACTACGCCGGAGCTTCCAGTTTGGTAATGGAGAAGCAGGAATCGGCATCTTTCTGACTAATTCTGCAAGTGGTAAAGAGGTTTCTGTAGATGTCTCATTCCTACAGGAAATCTACAAGTGATATTCTTTAGTTTTACCTACAAGTGATACAGGTTGCTTAATTGCAAAACAGTGAATCAAGGACATTAAGTTGTACTTGATTTACTACAGTTGAATAAAACTGACAAGATGATGAACCATATCCCCATGCTTCACAAGTGGTAAAAACAAACTCATTTTCCGGAAAAATCATTTTGATTAAAACAAACTTAAGTGTTTTGAGATCTAAATGAGAAAATGGTTTGTGATAGGGGGAGTTCAGATTGTTTATGCCGAGTAAATGGTGATTTGATGTGATTCGATGTTAGTTGTCAAGTTTTCTGTACAGTTTGTGTTGTTTTCTTTGTTTTCAAGTGAGTCAAGAGTCTACTAATTTTCAAATTTCCTTTGAAATGTGTTTGCATTTTAGGGGGAGTAGGAAAATTCCAGAAAATCCAAAAACATTAGAAAATTTGAAAAAGCCAAAAACATGATAAAATTCAAAAATGAGTTTCGTTGTGAAAAGAGGAAATGATAGTACATCAGTAGGCTGTCATAACATGCTAAAGAAATGTAAAGATAAAATGTGATAAACAATCTCACTATGGATATGCCAGTAGGTTTTCGCACATTTAGTAGATTGTGACGAGATATAAACTAAATTTCAAACTTCCTTGTTCTGTGGGTTAACACAAACTTGGATATATAGGTAACCCCTGAAATCTTGTTTGAAAGGTCCCTTATTCTGAGATACTAGGTCTTTATGCTCAGTGATATCTGAAGTATTATCCCCGGACTTCTACTGTATGGAAGTACTGACCTAGTTCCCGGATAATGCTTTCCCAAAAGCTTGAAACATAGCTTCGCCCTCAGCATGCTGATGAAACAATAAAATTGATAGTCGCTGCTGTTGAAATAAAAAGATCCTCTAAAGGGGACACACCAAAAGTCGAAGCCGTCATCTCTTTGCGTATACGGAAGTATCGACCTGAGCTCTCACGGCCCTCGCATCTAACCCCTATACAGATATCAGCTGTGGTATACTCACCTGTAAGACTGAATATTGGGATCTGGATATAGGAGTATATTCAAGTAGTGAGACACACGAATAAGTCAGTATCTAAGACATTAACATCGTATCTTGGATCAGTTGAACTTTGTGTGAGAATTTCAGTGGACCGATATACTGACAATCTAGATGAATTGCTTTGAACTGAAAATGTAATCAAGCTTAACGGTGTTAGTGACATGTCTCATAAACTGATATGATCTTCTTACACGAACTCACAAAAATATGTTTATAAATATTTCATTTCTACATTCTCGTATTTTTACAAATGGTGTCAGTTATTTTCATTCAGAAAATCCAAAAAGATTTTGTGTGTGTTTTAGCATAAACTTTTGAAAAAGCCAAAAAGATTTTTGACAACTGATAATTGGAAAGCTGATTTTCAAAGTTCCAAGTGCTAAACATGATGACATTGTTGTAAGGGGGAGAGTGTCTAATTGTCAAAATATTTTTTCAAATCAACAAGTGGTTCATCATAGTCTGAGGATGAGTTGTGTTGGTGCACTCAAGTTGTTAAATTTAGAAATTTTATTGCTGGGTTAAGAATATGTGCAGGGATAGTCAGGTTTGATCTTGGATCAGAAGATAGAGTGCCAGGTTTCGATTCCTGAAGATCTCTGTTTGAGTCAGGCTGATCAATCCTGAGAACCTGTGAAAGTCAGACAACGATCCTGAAGATGTTATTGAAGAACAAAAGAATGCCAGTAAATCAAGAGGGAGAGTCTGAAGATACCTGAGTAAAATGTGAGCCAGATTTCAATCCTGGAAATGATGAACTTAAGGAATCAAGAGATCTGATCAATAGAATTGATGAAGATAGAGAGAGAAAAGCCCAGTGACTGATCAAGATAGAAGATGTGAAGTCACAGCATGGTGATGAACGACTCCATCAACATCTGAGGGGGAGTCTGTTGGTGCACTACATCTGTTGATTTCGTCTTAGATCAAGTCAAACATTGCATTGTATAGATTAGGGCTCAATATACGAGAAAATAGGAGAATATACATGTTGAGTGAACAGGTTTCGCTTATAAGGTCATGGTATATAGGTTTCGCTTGAACAGACATGATGGTTCCGTTTATATGTACACAAGTGGTTCCGCTTGTGTGGACATGTATGTATAAGCGGAATCCTCACACCTATATATAGCTGTCTTATAAGCGAAACATGTAGAATTTTGACAAATTCCATACCAAGGTGCTGCCGGTGTGACGTTTGAGCTGTAAACGTTGATAAATCAATACAACAGTAGATTAAAGTGAAGTGCAAGCTATTTCTACCTATGTTTCTTGTTATTCCGCACCTGAATCATAGGAGAACGCCTCTGAACAACTTGTTCGGGTAAAGATCATGATCCTACACAATCCTTTCAAGAAGCATTCGGATCTCAACTGAATCTGAGTACAGCTTTTCACCCGCAAATGGATGGACAGAGCGAGCGAACGATTCAGACTCTAGAAGATATGTTGAGAGCTTGCGTAATGGATTTAGGTGGAAGTTGGGATACTCACCTACCATTGGTCGAATTTTCATACAATAACAGTTATCACGTAAGTATTCAAGCCGCACCGTTCGAAGCTCTTTATGGACGCAAATGTCGGTCACCGATTTGTTGGGCTGACGCATGTGATAGACAATTAGTTGGTCCGGAAGTGGTCCAGGAAACCACAGACAAGATTGCACAGATCCGAGAACGCATCAAGGCGGCTCGCGATCGACAAAAGTATTATGCGGATCGAAGAAGGAAACCTCTGGAATTCGAGGTGGGAGACATGGTTTTGTTGAAGGTTTCACCCTGGAAGGATGTGGCACGCTTTGGAAAGCGTGGAAAGTTGAATCCGCGTTACATTGGCCCATTCAGAATCCTGCAAAGAATTGGTTTAGTAGCATACAAGTTGGACTTACCTGCTGAACTTAACGGTGTTCATGATACATTCCATGTATCAAACCTGAAGAAGAGTCCGACTCAAGAAACTGTTGTCATTCCTGCTGACGAAATTCATATTGAAGACACGCTCCACTTTGTTGAAGAACCAGTTGTGGTCACGGATTGGAAGATAAACAAAACACGCAGGAGTAGTGTCAAGCTCGTCAAAGTTCGGTGGAATGCAAGACATGGTCCAGAATTCACATGGGAACGTGAGGATCGTATGAAAGAAAAATACCCCCATTTATTTCCAAAGACCCCTGCGACTAGAAGCAGAGCTTAAAATTTCGGGACGAAATTTTCTTAACGGGGGGAGAATGTGACAACCCTCACAAATCCAGGTATCGGTACAAATTAATTAATATTTAATTAGTGCTTAATTATTGTGCTTGATTACAATTGTGATTAAACTGCTTTCTGTTTTCTGATACATACATACTCATGTATCACATTTTATACTGTCACTCTATTTATTACACACAAACATTAGTGACAAACTTGATGCATGAAAGCACAGTTAGCACAGTGAGCAGATAACCCAGTAAACATGCTGACAATACCAGCACCTAGACAGACATTGTTTCTAAAGCCAGTGTGAGCCAGGAATAGAATACTACACTAGTAGGGAGTGTAGGGAGGTGATGACCATTAAACTGCGTCACTAGGTGATAGTTATAGTGCCCGGAAGTGCCTAAAACATACTTAAAGTGCAGAATTCTGCACTAAACAACAAAATTCAGCATTTAACAATGCTAGTAAAGTGCAAAAACTTGGCAAAATAGTCATAGACACTTTCCAAAGTGTTGAGAATTTAATGTGTCACTAAAAACAATATAAAAGACACTTTAAAGCTTAATTTAGCACTTTAACGGATCAACATCCAACCGAACAACCGGACTTTACCCGGAACATAAAAATGTTGCCAAACACCTTGTTTTTACTTTTCTGAGCTAGTTAGGGTCCCCGTACACCCTAACACACTTTACATTAGATAACACACTAATACACTAACTAAACACACTAGATCCTAACTAGATAGTTACCATCACATTACAACCCAACCCCCTACCCCCCCCCCCATACTCGACGGTCACCACAAGGGTGACCCACCCTTGCTTTCTTTTGAATATTAAATTGCTAATGTTGGACATCAAGAGACACTTTATATGATGGTTAATGTAGAAACTTGGTTTATAAATAAGACTAAAGGTTCCTCACTTTCATTTCACAAAACTCAACATCAAACAACTTCTCTCCTTCCCCTCTTCATCACTCACGGCCGCCACCACCATCCACCATATCACCACCATCAACTCTCATTCAAGCCATTTTCCATACACACAAAGGTGCAAGAGGTCATACAAACAAGCTTGGTGCACTCGGAAGCTCAAGGACCACTCTTGTTTTCTTTTATCCACCACTTTTACGCCTTGTTTCTTCCCTAGCCTTGTGCTAGTAGTAAGTGCTTCAAATCATCATCTTGTTCTTGCTTTTGGTGGTTAATAGATGATTGAATGGTGAAATGTTAAGAAACACTAAAGAACATAAACAAATCATGAAACATAAAGGGGTAAAGAGTGGATAAAGAGTAGATGTATGGTTAAATCATGTTGATCTTGTGTGGTTTGATGTGTCGACTTTTAAAAAAAACAATGTTGTCGTGTTTACTTTTAAAAAAAAACTTGATGAATGGATGAACGTCATGGTTTTATTTTCATATAGCATTGTTATGATAACTGCTATGGTATTAAGAAGTCACACCAAATAAACCCACGCTTCCGCAAAGCCAGGGTGTGACATGGCTTATCTCCTTTAATTGTGATCTTTTCACCACTTGGTGTACTAACTTGTACTAACTTTTGATCACATAAAATACTGGCATGATTGGCTACCAACCAATCCATTCCTAATACAACATCGAAACCAGCCAGATTCATTGGATAAATGTTAGCAAAGAAACAATGGTTTAGGATTTCTATTCATGCTCCCTGCTAGATTTCACTTATCTTAACAGATTCTCCATTGGTCGTTTCTACCAGACAGTCTTGTTGAAATTTGACTAAGGGTTGGTCAAGAAATTGGTAGAAAGAAGTATTGATAAAACTTTGGTTTGCACCAGAGTCAAACAATACCTTGGAAAATATCTCATTAACTCAAAACGTACCGACGATCACATCCGGAATCATCTTGGCTTCCTCAGCTGTTAGAATAAAGGCTCAGGCATTCTTCTTGGGTGCTTCTGTCGTTTTAGTCGTGTTGGGCATGGCTAGAGCTAGTTTTGGACAGTTTGGTCTAATATGTCCTTTTTCTCCACAATTGAAGCATATTCCATTACCGGGTTTCCTCCTACAGTCTTCTTTCTTGTGTCCAGAGATTTTGCAAAAGTTGCAATCAGTAGAGCATTTTCCAAAATGCTTTCTTTTGCAATTCTTACAATGAGGTGCAGAAGAACCTGTTCCCTTCCCTCGGTAGGAATTACTAGAATGGAATTCCTGTGTAAGCTTTTGAGCTAGGTTCTTCCTCTGGTTTTCTTCTTGCGTACGTACCAGTTCGTCAGTCAAGGTATCAACTAGTTCTATTGCTTCTTCTATGGTTTACGGTCTAGCTACCTTGACTACATGTCTAATCTCACTAATTAATCCCCAAATATAACGGGAGATTAGTACTGCTTCGGGTGAGGCTAAGGATGATACTATTCTAGCATATTCGAAGAATATGGTAGTGTAACCCTTGCAGTCTATTCCAGTCATTCTGTGATTTAGGAACTTATTGGCTATTTGTTCCTTCTCATTAGGAAGACAGAATTTCCTTTCAACCATTTCCTTAAAATTGTTCCATTCCATATTATAAACTCTGTCACTTCCTCTCGACTGGAGAATAGTATTCCACCATTCTAAGGCTGCATTTTTGAAAAGATTAGAAGCAAACATAATCTTATCTTCGTCTGCGCATTTACTTATTTTTATAACTGCTTCCGTCTATCCAACGTAAGGTTGCAATAGCTCCTTCATTGCCTGAGAATTCTATTGGTTTGCAGGCCAAGAATTCTTTAAAAGAACAACCGTATGGAGCGGTTCTTCTTCTTTTAGGAATTGGAGCTTGGATAATGGGTCCATTATCATTATTCACACTATGACTGGGTTCAGTGTGTTGACGTTTACTGCCATTTGCAGATTATCTGCTTCTTTAACAGTCATGGCATCTATAATTCCTTGTGCCACTATATGTTGAGTGGCATTGTTATCTATTTGGTTTTCGTTATTTTCATTGTTCTGGTTTTCTTGATTTACTTCGTTGTCCATCTGAAGTGTAAACATTTATCAGATATTTAATTATCGCAGAATGAAATTGAATACAATTATTTATACACAATCACACGAACAAGTTGGTCAAAAACGTTGATCATTGCGACTTTTACTCTTTTTCATATATATATGCGTCTATTACAAATTACAACTGGAATTGAAAAATACTATGCATCCCTACTTATATAATATATATATATATATATATATATATATATATATATATATATATATGTATATATAGTGGAGGGTTCAAATGAGAAAAAAAAATTGTAAGAAGAAAAAAGAAGAAGTTTCAACCAATAAGAATGCTTCATTTTACGTCATTTAATATTTGTATTTAATTTTAAGATAAGGGTATATTGGTAAACTTAGATAAATCATTAATTTGTATTTTTCTCCTTTAATAACTAGCTAAACTAAATTTGTAACTCCTTTTCAAAATATATACTTTTTTCAAATTAAAAAAACAACTTAATTTAAAGTGTAGAATAAATTACTAGTTGTGTAGGATAAATTACGAGTTGTGTAGGATATATTTCGAGGTGTAGGATAAATTTCGATTGTGTAGGATAAAATTCTATAATGTGTATGGTATATGTAGGAAAATTTTGATATGTGTAGGTTTTGTAGATTATATGTAGGATAATTAATGATTAGTTGACTAATTAATTAAAGGGAGAAAAATTAATGATATGACTTATAAATGAAATAGCATTTTACTAATATGCCCTTTCTTTTTTTTCTTCTCACATTAAATTTCTTCTCAAATGAACCTTCGCAAATAGTCTGTGATTGAATAAACTCGTTTTTGCCATAGCAAACCCTTCAAAACTTATTTCTAAGTTATGTAAAGGTTATTTAGGGTATGTTTAGCTTTTGTCACTATTTCGGAGTGCACGTTGTGTTAAACTGATTACGTTTGCGTAATAGTTTACGTAAAACTTCCAGAAAAGCTTCTTGAGAGTTCGAAATCATACGGAATTTGATATGTGCAATTGTCACATGTAACCCCTATATATATATATATATATATATATATATATATATAGGGAGAGAATCATGAGAAAACTACATATAAATGAGAAAACTAGAAAACTAACTAAAAAAACCTTTAAAAAAAGCTAAAAAACATACCGATTTTTTTTTTTACAATTTTTTTATAAAAAATCGCTAGTTTTTATATATAAAAAAATTTCAAAAAAAAAAGAAAATTTTTTTTGTTGTACTGCACATGTGCACTATATCCATAATAGTGCACATGTGCAATACAACATAAAACTTTTTTTTTTGAAAATTTTTTTTCATGCATAAAAACCTGCGATTTTTTTATAAAAACTAAAAAAATTGGGTATGTTTTTTTTGGCTTTTTTAGTTAGTTTTTTGGTTTTCTCATGATCCATCCCCTATATATATATATATATATAATACAAAACTACACGTATATCTAGTTATGTATCCAGTCATGTATGTCACGCACGACCTGTTTCCACATAAGTTTCTCTCCTATTATTCGTATTCTATCTCCTTCCTCTACTAATTCATCACCTAATGAGCGAAGTTCCTCTAAATTTTCCTGGCTCATAGGTAGGGCTGTAAACGAACCGAACGAACACGAACGAGGCCTTGTTCGTGTTCGTTCGTTAAGGAAATAAATGTGTTCACGAACGGTTCATGAACACTTACCGAACGAGATTTTATGTTCATGTTCGTTCATTAAGGAAATGAGCGTGTTCACGAACGGTTCACGAACACAAGCGAACACAAATAAATTTGGCGAATGCGATGAAGGATAAAGGTGGATGGCCCAGAGAGTAGCACTAGAAGTTGAATCCCTTATTGTGGAACGGAGGTAGATCATATTCGTCGATGTAAGTAATGAGAAAAGAAAGGGAAATGGTGCATAAACAAGGTGAAAGAGGGTTTCCTAGTTTAATTTTTAGGGTAATGATATAAATAAAAGTTTAATAGTATAAAAAGTATAGATAAAATATATGAAAGTATAAAAATATTTAATTAAACACGAACACACGAACATAAACGAACGCAAATGAACGAATGTTCATGAACACCTTACCGAACGTTCACAAACACAATTGAACGAACGAGACCTTTGTTCATGTTCGTTCATTTAACTAATCGAACGAAATTTCTTGTTCATGTTCGTTCGTTTATTAAACGAACGAAAATAAACGAACTTCCCGCCGAACGGTTCACGAACTGTTCGTTGAACGTTCGGTTCGTTTACAGCCCTACTCATAGGTGGCATGGGTGCTGGTACAGGATCAGGATGTCGACGGATAGGTTGATCGTAAGGGTATGGGTTTCTTATTACACTCTATGTCCATCATTCGCTGCTCCAAAAGGGTCTAAAGGGTTAAGGTCAGTGTACTGGGCTATGGGGTTTGGTGGGGGAATCCTGGGAATCTCGTAAGGGTCTACATCAGGAAATGGGTCTTCTTGGTCAGGTTCTTGCATCTGTTGGTCTGGGAATAAAGGTAACAGTGGAGGTTCGGCTACTTGGTTTTGGTTATTATCAACGGCTGTAGTGGCTAACATGTGAAAATTAGCCAACTGTCTATCTAATTCTTCCTCCCAAGGTGGTCTACTGGTTACTTCCTGGATATGTGCATCCGCCTCCCTATTGGCCTTGGGTATTGCTCTCTGTTGTTGCTGTAACTTTTTCATTCTTTTCCTCCTTTCATGAGCTACTCTATTAAACCAATCTTTTTTCTTAGTAGAAAAAGGTTCCTCCGATTGTACCTTAAAAATAAATATTCCCTTTTCTGTATCTACTGAATATCCTGAGGGATGTAACACCTCGAAATTTTGTATCCAATAATGTATTGACACGTGTCATGAGTTTACACGTGGCATTTAATATTAAATAAAGGACTAAAATTGACAAACCTTGAAAGTATGTAAATTCGAGGGTTATAAATGTCAAACAAGGGTAAGGATACTGTATAGTAACCCTAAACAATGCTCGTACCTTCAAACGAATAAATCATGAATCGTACGGAAGCGAAACGCGGAAGAAAGTGAGAGATTACAAGCTGCAGGGGTTAACAGTGTCAACATGTTTAATTATACTCTGAGTGACCCTTTGACGTACCCGAGGCTTTGTAACAGTAAAATACGCTCACTAGAATGTACTATATAAATTCCGCGAAGTTCCGTTTTAAAACGAGAAAGTTATGAGCAAATTCGTACGAGAGGGGTTAAAAGCGTCAATAATAAAAGTTAAGGCTTTTCGGATAATAATTAAATTAACCAGGGGCTTAACAGTACGGGTAAAAGGCACGAGGCCCTTAATTGTAATTAACCGAGGGCCAAATCGCAAAGTTACCCCTTCAAACCCGAAAGGTCAGGTTATTAATTACCGAAGATTTCGTTAGTCATTACAAAAGATTTAAAAACAACCCTTACGGACCGCAAAGGTCCTGCCTTACGGATCGTAAGGGGGTGAAAGATTGAGCTTGTCTCCACCACAGGCTTACGGACCGCAAGGCCCAAGCCATACGGTCCGTAAGCGATGCCCAGCGACAGAAAGTTGGCTGTTGGCTGTTTAAAACGGTAAAACATTAATGTATGGGTTTCCCAGAGATATGGGCGACCCCTAATCACTCTCTAGCACTAGAGGACACATGTTGCTGATCAAGGGGCATGGGTAGACATGTTTGTCAATAATCTAGGGCCCTAAGAGTACTATATAAAGGCCTCATTGCACAACATGTTACTCACACCTTCCCTGCCTTCATTGATCACATCTGGAGCTCAACATTTCCTCTCAAGTGTCCTCTAAGCAAGCATAAGACCTCTGTAAGTCGTTCAATCCTTTGTGGTTTAGTTTTGCTTAGTTATATAGCTAAAAATCAAACCGTCGTAATTACGGTTTGACTTCGAGATTAGTCTACAATGGCTCAGTCATATCACGAATTGAAAGTAGTCATAAGTTGGTATTTATGTGGGTAATAAACCCCTAAAAGGGTTCCCCCTGATCACCACTCTAACTAGTTCAAATGTCGAGTCAAACGTATACTTAAAAAGTCAACAGAAAGCCATTTTTTGCGATTCTTGCATAATCTGTAATGTAGGTGATATGTAACATGTTTGAATACTCATAAAACATGATAATAAGTATACTAACTTGTCTAAGCTCGTTTGATTCGGCCATTTGCTATATTGACCCGGTTCGGAGCCGAATGTCACAAAAGTTTGACTTTTGCTTTGACTTCAGTTCTGACCCGTTTTAGTGCAATGTAGATATGCCTTAGGACTCTCTTAGGGCCAGGTCACGTGATGGTATCGCCCTCTGTGACCGGTTCGTTGTTTGTCCGAGTCTTTTACGCATTTCCGTTAATTGCTTAAAAGTTGACCGTAACGCCCTTTTCAAAATAAAACGAGTACTTCGGACACGTGAAGGGACCATAACCTTGCTTACTAAATTCTAAGCATGTCCCTGAAGTTTCACGCCAATCCGAGGTCTAGAATAGGAGTTATGCTAAATAGCGCAATTAAAAAGAAACTTTTGTAATAAACGGCGCGATTAGCATAACGCCTACCTAAACCAAGATTTGGACACCAAACCTTTTACTCACTGTTGTAAAATAATATTTTGGGATTTTTAAAGATTTTTAATTAATTTTAACCTGCTCATAACATGCGGTTATGGCTACGGTTCGGTAAATACCGAATATGCCCTTTTCGGCCAAAACTTGAGTTCTACAAGGTCTTTTGACCCGATTCCAATTGCTACTGATTTTAAATAGTAAATAAAGTATTTTGGACTGTATAAACTGAACGGGAAACTCAGATTTCCTGTAGAACTCAGAAAGCCTTTAAAAGTCCATAAAATGACTGGAAAACCCCTACGGGGCGTATAATGATCTAAAACTCGTTACGGGCATTATGGAAGGTATCCTACTGATACCACAACCTCTTTAAAGCATATTGACTTAGGAAAACAGTGTAGGACTCTTACGGTTACCCGTTGCGCCTATTGCGCGCACGGTTCGGCTTATGTAACTAGTTTACATAAATTAGCCGATACGGGTCAAACCATATTATTTTGACCCCAAAATCCAGAGTGTGAATATTAAACCCATATAAAACAAGCCTTCAAACTTTTTGGGTCAGAATCACATCTCATTCCCGGTTTTCGCCTTTCACGCGATTAAACCGTATCTATCCTTTGAAACTGACCGGTCTAGGCTACGGCTAATATAAAGACCCGTTAGAATTCTAATAGGTTATTTTAAAACCATCGTTCCAGAATAGGAGCCCCAGTAAAAGATATCTGTGATTTAATCAATTAAGGACAATACTTGCAAAGGTAAATACTTTTAACTTATTTTCCGTATTACGGGCTTGGGTTACGGTATCTAAAATACCGCTTGGTCGGGCAATTGACCCCAACTCATTTGTAGTTGGGTATTATCAATGTGACCCGTTTAAAAATTTGTTTTGTTGGCTTAACGCCTTTGGGGGCTTAATGACCATGTCCCGGATATCCTTGGCATCATTTTACGAAATGGCCACGACCTCGACATCCGGGTGTAGGCGTACACCCGGCATTATGTCTATATTATTAAAAGACGTAACCGTTGGTTTACCCACCTCGGTTTTACGTAATGTGGTGTGTCTATTAAACTTTAACCCGGCACGACCCGGGCGACCGAACGCATAGCAAACATGTAATTCTTTACAAGATTTAATTATAAATTATCCCAAGTTATAAAAGAGTTTGTGCCTTGTGCATCCAAATCAATTTTAGTAAACATTTTACGAAAGTGTCGGTTGAATGTATTTACCAGTGTAAACTGACGTATTTTCCCAAAAAGATTAAATGCAGGTACTAAACGTAATCGGCTGGCTATAGCTCCTTAGCATCTTAAGAAGTCTCGCAAGCTTTGATGCCTTGTCTGTTGAACAATACTTTCTATTATTTTGATCCCACCGTGGATACCATTCAACTATTTGTGATACATTCGATATTACAATCAATGGTTGAATTATATTTATCTTTTTGCTTCCGCTGTGCATTCATATAATTGTGTGCTTTGACTATATTGTTGCCAACTACGTCACGGTAATCCCCCACCGGGCCCACCGGTGATACACGTGGAAATCGGGGTGTGACAGGTTGGTATCAGAGCCAACATTGAGTGAATTAAACACTATCCTAATGTGTTTAATCTCAGTGACACAATTGCACATACTTGAGTCTAGACAAGAACTTAGGACAAATTCGAATTTTATTCCAAGTTTGTCTTTTTCTTTTATTATTTTTATTTAAAGTTTTAGAAGCAGGAAATATGGCACCTGTAATTTTCCGAGGAAGGGGAAGAAGAGGCAGAGGAGAGATCGTTACTCACCACGATCACGAAGCTGGACCTTCAAATACGCGAGCTCCTTCGACCACAAGGAGTGAAGAACCGCAAAGACGGAGAAACCTTTTCGAACCTGCGAGGCATTCCACCTCGCACAGCTCGACGCCATCGTATCGTCACTCGTTCGGGCCAGATTCCGAAAATGATCCCAGTAACCCTCAACCCTCCTACATGCCTCTACAGCGTTCGGTATCGCACCGTGCCTTTGACGATCCCACTCCTTACTTCAGGGGCCAGTTTAACCCAGCAGATTACATTCAGGAACCTGCAGGCTTTGTTCCGTTAGGACCACAGGATCACTTCTCAGAAGACCATATGGATGAGGACACTGATCCAATTGAACCTGCTCGTGGTACGCCCACACATCCTATCGAGATCTCTGATGGATCTTCTTTTCATGGCACACCTTACCAAGGGCCAGATAGCTTTCAAGCGCTGTTCAACCAACATGAGTGGTACTTCACACCCTCCCATCAAACATCGCAACACGAGCAGCAACAACAACAAGATCCCTCCGAGGATCCACGTTTCGTGGCAGTTACGCCACCACCTCCGCCACCGGTTCAACCAGTAATGCCTGATCCGCCGAGGCGTAGGAGATCGGGTGCTCGTATGTCCACCCGAGGAGGGGAATTTCACTTCAGCACCCCTCGCCACTCGAGTGCTAGTCACTATCCGTCCGTACCTGAAGAAGGACCTTCAAGTCCAGTACAGGAGGCGAACTCCGCACCAATTGCACCATCTTCGCCACCATTTGGGTATGACCACCCAATACCTGCATACACGGGTCCAGCGGCATACAACCCGTTCGAACCGTCGTCGCACGCACATTACAATTACAACTATGAGCGCGACCCATATGTGGTAGCAGCTAGGTATAATGCCCGCTATCCCGACGGAGCTTTTGGAAACATGGGAATACCGGACTACTCAGCTCATGGGTATCCAGCACCTCCTAGACCTCCAGTTCCGCAACCGGCGCCACAACCATGTTTTTCTCCGCCCGAACAAGAAGAAATCCTCCACCGCTTAACTCGTGTGGAACGGGATTTCGAGGAAGAACGAAAGAACAACAGGGGATTTCTTAAGGGTCTAGCGAACCTGTTGAAGGGCAAGAAGAAGAAACGTGACCATTAGTCCTCATGTATGTTCTAATGTAATTTCAATATTAAATAAAGTCCCTGCGTGGACGTTTATCGTATTTCAGTCCCTACGTGGACTTATCTTTTAGTCCCTGCGCGGACATCTATCTTGTATTAGTCCCTGCGTGGACTTGTCTCTTATTTTAACCTCTATGTAGGTATGTACTTGTTTAAAAGTCCCGTTTAGGGCAGCGTGTAATCGTATTGAAAATTTTGGAATGCTATGTTAAAATTTCATTTTGTTATTACTATATATAAAAAAAAAATCAAAATCATTCCTTTTAATTTGATCTGCCTAAATAAAGAATCTTAAGAGTGAAACCTAGCCAGGTGTCTTTTAAGATCCGGCCAAGATGGTAAGACCTAATTAAAAGATTCAGATTCCCTGTTAACCTCTGTAAGCATGTTAACAATCATGGCAGATGTGATTCGTTAAAATCGCGCACGTCATTCTTATACAAGAATCCTTTAAAGGATTCCAAAGCCCAAATTAATGATATAATAAATCATGGGTTAAATCATCAATGAAGATGATCACTTGTTAAACATCCATTAGCGATGTAGTGCCTACAGGCCAACCTTATTAAACATCCATTAGAGATGTAGTGCCTATGGGCCATAATTATTATCATATAAGACAAAAGACAGTGGTGGTCTATGACTCCCTGTCAGAAAGGGGTAAAAGAACTACGGTTCAAACCTTCATACCTTGATTCTCTGGAATCTCGGCTAATATTATAATAACGTCCTCGTGACTAGGCTTTTATGCCACTAGCAAAATTATTTGTAATTAGGATAAGTATGTTCAAATCCTAAATAAAAAGTGAGTAACAAATTAACCGGATATGGTCTTCGTTACCATGGTTAATGAATTGCCATAAAAGACAATTCAATAATAAACTCCTCAATAGAATTTTCATTATCTTCTGCAGCAGATACAAGCTACAATGGCGAATCCTAATGGAGAAAATAGTCATACGAGTGAAGATGAGTATGATAATGCCCAAGTACATTTAACGGGCGCTCAATTAAAAGCTCTCGTCGACAACGTTGTTCAGACAGCTCTAGATCGACAATATACTGAATCTCGAAGCAGAACCGTTTCCAAACCACCTTCCAAGCCGAAAACACACTCAAAATCCCACAGCAAACCCCTGTCAAAGCCCAAGAAGGACGACGATAATCACCCGTCCAACGAAAACAGTGTTCGTCGTGAAAGGGAGTATACTGATGCTTCCCGTGCCAGGGGCTGCACATACAAGTACTTTGTGTCTTGTAAACCCCGAGACTTCACGGGGGAGAAAGGTGTCGTCGATTGTATGACGTGGCTGGATGAGATGGACACTGTGGTGGACATCAGTGGCTGTGCGGAAAGGGACGTGGTAAAGTTTGTGTCGCAATCGTTTAAGGGCGAGGCCCTAGCTTGGTGGAGGGCGCTGGTTCAGGCCTCGGGAAAAGCTGTGCTATACAGCATGACATGGGAGGAATTCATTTCTCTCATCAAAGAAAATTACTTCCCTCAACATGAGGTGGAGAAGATAGAGTCCGATTTTGTATCATTGGTGATGACAAACCTGGACTGCCAAGCCTACTTAACGAGCTTCAACACGATGTCTCGATTGGTTCCATATCTAGTAACCCCGGAACCAAGGAGAATCGCTCGTTTTATCAGGGGGTTAGAACCCGCAATAAAGGCAAGTGTGAAGGCCTCTCGGCCAACGACCTTCAGGTCTGTAACTGACCTCTCTTTGTCCCTCACAATGGACACGGTCCGACTGAGATCGCTGAGGAACAAAGAGGCCGAGAAGAGGAAGCGTGAGGACGATACCTCACGAAGGTCGAGTAAGAAACACCGTGGGAACGGTGATGGCAAGAGAGGGACAGAGTCGAGGAAAGATGGGCAACAATCCGGAGAGAAGCCCAAGTGCAAAAACTGCCAGAAATTCCACTTTGGGAAATGTAGGCTTGGGTCGAACTCACAGTCCCAGTCGAAGTCGCATACTTGTGGACTGTGCAAGTCCAAGGACCACAAGACTGTGGACTGCAAGAAGATTAAAGATGCGACCTGCTATAACTGCAATGAGAAGGGGCACATTAAAAGCAACTGCCCCAAGCTCGCCAAGAAGACTGAAGAAACCAAGAAGAACAATGCTAGAGTCTTCAAGATGGATGTGAAGGAAGCTTTGCAAGACGACAACGTAATCATAGGTACTTTTCTCGTGAATAATATCTTTGCAAGAGTACTTTTCGATTCAGGCGCTGATAAATCCTTCGTAGACCAAAAATTTTGCAAATTGCTGAACATGCCTGTCAAAACCCTAAATGTGAAATACGAGGTAGAGCTAGCAGACGGCACAGTAGAAACCGTCTCCACTATACTAGATGGATGTGTGATATCCATTAGGAACCACTCTTTTCCTCTATCTCTACTTCCCTTCAAACTGGCTGGTTTTGACATCGTTCTGGGTATGGACTGGTTATCCCACAACCAGGCCCAGATCGTCTGCAACAGAAAACAAATAGTGCTAAAGACCCCGGCTGGTGAATCGCTCACCATTCGAGGAGATACGCAGTATGGATTGCCCGAGAGCGTAACTATGCTCAAGGCTTCTAGATGTTTAAAAAGAGGCTGTGTCATCTACATGGCACAGGTGATTATTGGAGAGCCCAAACCAAAGATGGAAGACATTCCAATCATTTCGGAGTATCCAGAAGTTTTCCCCGAAGATCTACCTGGGTTGCCACCAGATAGGCAAGTGGAATTCAGAATAGATATCATCCCTGGAGCAGCTCCTATTGCTAGAGCACCCTACAGGCTAGCACCAACTGAAATGAAGGAATTGAGGACCCAGCTGGATGAACTGTTAGCGAAAGGTTTCATCAAGCCTAGTTCATCTCCCTGGGGAGCACCTGTCCTGTTTGTTAAGAAGAAGGACGGATCGATGCGTCTGTGCATCGATTATCGTGAACTTAATAAGGGGCATGATAAAGAATAGATACCCGTTGCCAAGGATCGACGATTTGTTTGATCAATTGCAAGGGGCTAGTTATTTCTCAAAGATCGACTTGAGGTCGGGCTACCATCAGCTGAAGGTCAGAGATGAAGACGTACATAAAACAGCATTTAGGACTCGATACGGTCACTACGAGTTCCTAGTGATGCCTTTTGGGCTCACAAATGCACCGGCTGCGTTCATGGATCTCATGAATCGCGTCTGCAAGCCGTACTTAGACAAATTCGTCATCGTATTCATCGACGACATTCTTATCTATTCAAAGAACAAAGCTGACCATGAGAAACACCTACGATGTATTCTCAAATTGCTGCATCGCGAGAAACTCTATGCCAAATTCTCTAAATGCGAATTCTGGCTACGAGAAGTCCAATTTCTTGGACATGTCGTAAGCGAGCGTGGTATCCAGGTGGATCCCGCTAAGGTAGAGGCGGTCATGAATTGGCAAGAGCCAAAGACGCCTACCGAAATTCGTAGTTTCCTGGGGTTGGCAGGATACTACAGGAGATTCATTGAAAATTTTTCAAGGATCGTTACGCCCTTAACCTCCTTGACCAAGAAGAAGGAAAAGTTTGTTTGGGGCCCTAAGCAGCAAGAGTCCTTTGATATTTTAAAACAAAGGCTGAGCAACGCCCCTGTGTTGACACTACCGGAAGGTACCGAAGAGTTCGTAGTTTACTGCGACGCGTCACACACTGGCATGGGGTGTGTGCTCATGCAGAAAGGCAAGGTGATTGCCTATGCTTCAAGACAGTTAAAGGTGCATGAAAAGAATTACACCACCCATGACCTGGAGTTGGGTGCCGTTGTGTTCGCACTAAAACTGTGGAGGCATTATCTGTACGGAATCAAGTTTGTGATCTATTCAGATCACAAGAGCCTTCAACATCTGTTCAATCAGAAGGAGCTAAACATGAGGCAACGCCGTTGGATGGAGACCTTAAATGATTATGATTGTGAGATCAGATACCATCCCGGCAAGGCGAATGTAGTCGCTGATGCCCTGAGCCGGAAAGAAAGGATGAAACCCATCCGCATCAATGCCAAGAGCATTGAAGTCAAGAATAACTTGATTGAAAGGATATTAGCCGCACAGCAAGAGGCTGTGTTGGAAGCTAATTATCCTAAGGAGAAGCTAGGAGTAACTGAGGAGTAGTTAACTCTTAGCAAGGATGGAATTTTGAGATTGAATGGGCGAATATGGGTTCCTATTTATGGAGGACTACGAGATGTTATCCTCCAGGAAGCCCATAGTTCCAAATATTCTGTCCATCCTGGAGCAGATAAAATGTATCAGGATTTAAAGGCAAATTATTGGTGGATAGGCTTGAAAGAGTCTGTGGCCGCTTATGTAGCCAAATGCTTAACTTGTGCGCAAGTCAAGGCTGAGCATCAAAAGCCATCTGGCTTGCTACAACAGCCTGAACTTCCTGAATGGAAATGGGAATGTGTAACTATGGATTTTATCACCAAGTTACCCAAGACGAGCAAAGGAAACGACACAATATGGGTTATAGTCGATAGACTGACTAAGTCAGCTCATTTCTTACCCATCAAGGAGACTTATAGCTCCGACATATTAGCCCAGTTATATGTTGATAAGATTGTAGCCTTACATGGCATACCTGTGTCTATTATCTCCGATCGAGATACTAGGTACACGTCTCATTTCTGGAAAAGCTTCCAGTAATCTTTGGGCACACGTTTGAACTTTAGTACGGCTTACCATCCTCAGACAGACGGTCAGAGTGAGCGTACTATTCAAACGTTAGAAGACATGTTGTGGGCATGTGGAATAGATTTGGGTGGTAGTTGGGATAAGAACCTACCCCTAATAGAATTCTCCTACAACAATAGCTACCATACCAGCATAAAGGTTGCGCCCTTCGAGGCATTATACGGAAGGAAATGTAGATCGCCTGTTTGTTGGGCGGAAGTGGGAGAGGTCCAATTATCAGAACCAGAGATAGTCTTCGAAACAACGGACAAGATTGTCCAAATTCGAGAACGTCTCAAGGCTGCCCGTGATAGGCAGAAAAGTTACGCCGATCCAAAGCGTAAGGATTTTCACTTCGAAGTGGGTGAAAAGGTATTACTTAAAGTATCACCCTGGAAGGGGGTGATGCGCTTCGGTAAGAAGGGCTACTTGGTTTTGGTTATTATCTACGGCTGTAGTGGCTAACATGTGAAAATTAGCCAACTGTCTATCTAATTCTTCCTCCCAAGGTGGTCTACTGGTTACTTCCTGGATATGTGCATCCGCCTCCCTATTGGCCTTGGGTATTGCTCTCTGTTGTTGCTGTAACTTTTTCATTCTTTTCCTCCTTTCATGAGCTACTCTATTAAACCAATCTTTTTTCTTAGTAGAAAAAGGTTCCTCCGATTGTACCTTAAATATAAATATTCCCTTTTCTGTATCTGCTGAATATCCTGAGGGATGTAACACCTCGAAATTTTGTATCCAATAATGTACTGACACGTGTCATGAGTTTACACGTGGCATTTAATATTAAATAAAGGACTAAAATTGACAAACCTTGAAAGTATGTAAATTCGAGGGTTATAAATGTCAAACAAGGGTAAGGATACTGTATAGTAACCCTAAACAATGCTCGTACCTTCAAACGAATAAATCATGAATCGTACGGAAGCGAAACGCGGAAGAAAGTGAGAGATTACAAGCTGCAGGGGTTAACAGTGTCAACGTGTTTAATTATACCTCTGAGTGACCCTTTGACGTACCCGAGGCTTTGTAACAGTAAAATACGCTCACTAGAATGTACTATATAAATTCCGCGAAGTTCCGTTTTAAAACGAGAAAGTTATGAGCAAATTCGTACGAGAGGGGTTAAAAGCGTCAACAATAAAAGTTAAGGCTTTTCGGATAGTAATTAAATTAACCAGGTGCTTAACAGTACGGGTAAAAGGCATGAGGCCCTTAATTGTAATTAACCGAGGGCCAAATCGCAAAGTTACCCCTTCAAACCCGAAAGGTCAGGTTATTAATTACCGAAGATTTCGTTAATCATTACAAAAGATTTAAAAAGATTTAAAAACAACCCTTACGGACCGCAAAGGTCCTGCCTTACGGATCGTAAGGGGGTGAAAGATTGAGCTTGTCTCCGCCACAGGCTTACGGACCGCAAGGCCCAAGCCATACGGTCCGTAAGCGATGCCCAGCGACAGAAAGTTGGCTGTTGGCTGTTTAAAACGGTAAAACATTAATGTATGGGTTTCCCAGAGGTATGGACGACCCCTAATCACTCTCTAGCACTAGAGGACACATGTTGCTGATCAAGGGGCATGGGTAGACATGTTTGTCAATAATCTAGGGCCTTAAGAGTACTATATAAAGGCCTCATTGCACAACATGTTACTCACACCTTCCCTGCCTTCATTGATCACATCTGGAGCTCAACATTTCCTCTCAAGTGTCCTCTAAGCAAGCATAAGACCTCTGTAAGTCGTTTAATCCTATGTGGTTTAGTTTTGCTTAGTTATATAGTTAAAAATCAAACCGTCGTAATTACGGTTTGACTTCGAGATTAGTCTACAATGGCTCAGTCATATCACGAATTGAAAGTAGTCATAAGTTGGTATTTATGTGGGTAATAAACCCCTAAAAGGGTTCCCCCTGATCACCACTCTAACTAGTTCAAATGTCGAGTCAAACGTATATACTTAAAAAGTCAACAGAAAGCCATTTTTTGCGATTCTTGCATAATCTGTAATGTAGGTGATATGTAACATGTTTGAATACTCATAAAACATGATAATAAGTATACTAACTTGTGTAAGCTCGTTTGATTCGGCCATTTGCTATATTGACCCGGTTCGGAGCCGAATGTCACAAAAGTTTGACTTTTGCTTTGACTTCAGTTCTGACCCGTTTTAGTGCAATGTAGATATGCCTTAGGACTCTCTTAGGGCCAGGTCACGTGATGGTATCGCCCTCTGTGACCGGTTCGTTGTTTGTCCGAGTCTTTTACGCATTTCCGTTAATTGCTTAAAAGTTGACCGTAACGCCCTTTTCAAAATAAAACGAGTACTTCGGACACGTGAAGGGACCATAACCTTGCTTACTAAATTCTAAGCATGTCCCTGAAGTTTCACGCCAATCCGAGGTCTAGAATAGGAGTTATACTAAATAGCGCAATTAAAAAGAAACTTTTGTAATAAACGGCGCGATTAGCATAACGCCTACCTAAACCAAGATTTCGACACCAAACCTTTTACTCACTGTTGTAAAATAATATTTTGGGATTTTTAAAGATTTTTAATTAATTTTAACCTCTTCATAACCTGCGGTTATGGCTACGGTTCGGTAAATACCGAATATGCCCTTTTCGGCCAAAACTTGAGTTCTACAAGGTCTTTTGACCCGATTCCAATTGCTACTGATTTTAAATAATAAATAAAGTATTTTGGACTGTATAAACTGAACGGGAAACTCAGATTTTCTGTAGAACTCAGAAAGCCTTTAAAAGTCCTTAAAATGACCGGAAAACCCCTACGGGGCGTATAATGAACTAAAACTCGTTACGGGCATTATGGAAGGTATCCTACTGATACCACAACCTCTTTAAAGCATATTGACTTAGGAAAACAGTGTAGGACTCTTACGGTTACCCGTTGCGCCTATTGCGAGCACGGTTCGGCTTATGTAACTAGTTTACATAAATTAGCCGATACGGGTCAAACCATATTATTTTGACCCCAAAATCCAGAGTGAGAATATTAAACCCATATAAAACAAGCCTTCAAACTTGTTGGGTCAGAATCACATCTCATTCCCGGTTTTCGCCTTTCACGCGATTAAACCGTATCTATCCTTTGAAACTGACCGGTCTAGGCTACGGCTAATATAAAGACCCGTTAGAATTCTAATAGGTTATTTTAAAACCATCGTTCCAGAATACGAGCCCCAGTAAAAGATATATGTGATTTAATCAATTAAGGACAATACTTGCAAAGGTAAATACTTTTAACTTATTTTCCGTATTACGGGCTTGGGTTACGGTATCTAAAATACCGCTTGGTCGGGCAATTGACCCCAACTCATTTGTAGTTGGGTATTATCAATGTGACCCGTTTAAAAATTTGTTTTGTTGGCTTAACGCCTTTGGGGGCTTAATGACCATGTCCCGGATATCCTTAGCATCATTTTACGAAATGGCCACGACCTCGACATCCGGGTGTAGGCGTACACCCGGCATTATGTCTATATTATTAAAAGACGTAACCGTTGGTTTACCCACCTCAGTTTTACGTAATGTGGTGTGTCTATTAAACTTTAACCCGGCACGACCCGGGCGACCGAACGCATAGCAAACATGTAATTCTTTACAAGATTTAATTATAAATTATCCCAAGTTATAAAAGAGTTTGTGCCTTGTGCATCCAAATCAATTTTAGTAAACATTTTACGAAAGTGTCGGTTGAATGTATTTACCAGTGTAAACTGACGTATTTTCCCAAAAAGATTAAATGCAGGTACTAAACGTAATCGGCTGGCTATAGCTGCTTAGCATCTTAAGAAGTCTCGCAAGCTTTGATGCCTTGTCTGTTGAACAATACTTTCTATTATTTTGATCCCCCTGTGGATACCATTCAACTATTTGTGATACATTCGATATTACAATCAATGGTTGAATTATATTTATCTTTATGCTTCCGCTGTGCATTCATATAATTGTGTGGTTTGACTATATTGTTGCCAACTACGTCACGGTAATCCCCCACCGGGCCCACCGCTGATACACGTGGAAATCGGGGTGTGACAAGGGATCAGGCTGGGATGATGTTCCCTCATTTTTCTGTGAACTATCTAAATGATGATAAGCGTCCGATGTTCCTTGATCACTCATACTGTAAACTAACAAATAGTCAAATAACACATAACACATAATCACATAAATTATTTCTTAACACAGAATTTGAAATTCCAGTGTCAGCTGTGACAACTCGTACTTCAGAACCCATCTTTGTGTTTAATGTAACGTATGTGGACTCTATGTGATATGTGAACTATGATGATTAATGAGATATGTGTTATTATGTTATGTGAATATGTGTTATGAGTATGTATGCATAATAAACTTCATAAGCCCTTTGGGCCGCACGCCTTCACACACCTCTCTCTCGGCTCACTACATTTGGCCGACTCGAGACCAAGGGGCAGCCCATGATAGGGTTCGGCCCACTCCTCTTGTGTGCACAACACATACCCAATATAGGGGTTTGTTTCTCATAACTTGCAAAATACTAAACACACACAAAACCCTAGAACTCTCTCCTTTCCTCTCTTCCTTGTGCGACGGCAGCCCCCACCCGAAGCCACCCATCTCGAGCAATCTAGTCTTCAAGGCTTCCTGGTTAGTGTTAATTCTTTGATCGTTTGCCATGCTTTTAATGTCACATTGTTATGTGATGAGCTAGGGTTTTCATGATAGTAAATATATGGTATGATGAAACTAGTTTGAGTGCTCGTGCAAATCGACTTATGCATGTAAAACAATCGGTTAATATAGGGTCTTGATAATTGACGATTTCATAATTTAATTATTGATATGTTGTATGCTATTGTGGAGATCCATGACCGATTACATGTTGACGGATTAATAATTTTGAACATAAGTTGTGTTGTATTATTGGTTTGGTGAACATAAGAACTAGGGCTGCATGTTAGTATTTGAAATCACTCACTTGTGCGATCCGATTCAATGTTTCGGGATGTTGATTGACTGTTTTGATAGATGATGATTAAGTAGTATGAATATGCATGATTGTTGAATTGAATGTTGTTTGATCTGATTTGTGAAACTGCCAAAGTTGTTTGCTGATATTACGGAATTGATGAGTTGCAAATTAAGGAAATCAGGAAATCAGTTACATCTCCGGTATCGACACGGGTTGCGAGTCGAGAACCCACAGTCTCGACTCGAGACCACGCATCATCAGCACAAACATCATAACTCGAGACCATGGTTGCGGGTCCTGTTGCGACTCGAGACCGTCTAGTCTCGACTAGTACATGCATGACTCGAAACCTTCTTGGTTGCGACTCAAGATCTTTAGGCCAACAACTCGAGACCACACTGTCTCGACTCGAGATCCTTAGTCTCGACTCGAGATCACATAATCACACTTCCGGTTCGGACTTTCACTGCTTTAGACTTGTGTAATTGGGCTGCATGTTTGGGCCTTTGTTTGTTACGTGCTTTCTACTGTTGAATATATAACGTATAAACTGTTAACTGCCATGATTATGCATGTATGCCATGATCAATACTTGTATGCAACTAGATGGAATATGTGTAGAAAACATACGTGCACTACTTGAATACGAACCTGACTCGTATGGTAACCATGGTAGGACGTGGTTGACCACCAAATAGCTTGATTGACTTTTCTGTGTATCTACCGAGCAAACCAAGGTGAGTTCACACTCTTACCAAGGCATGGGATTCCCGGTGGGTAGGGAATGGGATTAAAGGAATGGGACTGAACAATTACTTGGACTTACACTGTTACTAGACTATCTACCATCGTCCTCGGATGCGAAGGACCCATACGTAAAACCTACGTATACTTGTACTTATCACTGTCCTCAGGCCGCGAAGGACACTTACGTAAAACCTACGTAAACTAATACTCACTACTGCCTCGGGTTGTGAAGAGCACTTACGTAAAACCTACGTAAACCCCCGCGTACCACTGTCCTCGAGTTAAGAAGGACACTTACGTAAAACCTACGTAAACCTCATACGTACTACTGTTCTTAGGTTAAGAAGAACACTTATGGTTACCCCTAGTCTAGTACATATACACATGGGAAGCCCCCACTAAATGAACTTACAAATGACTTAGCTAACGACGCATGATGATGCAACGAACTTACTATTACGAACTTGCTTACTGTGAACTCGCTCAACTAGTTGTTGACTCTCTGTTACATGCCTTGCAGGACCCTAGGTACTCAAGGAGCTTGCACGGGAGGCGCGGTCGTTGTGGGCACATGGACTGTTGAGCTCCATGTCAAACATTTACTTTTTGTGAACTAGATACTTAAGTTGAACTTTACGATTATGCTTCCGCTGAATACGTAAACTTTTTGTGAACTAGATACCAGAAAACGTCAGGGCTGAAGCCCTACGCGGCTCAAGACAACGATTAGAACAAAAGGAAGACGGCGCCTATTATGTAACGGGGCGTATCTGGGTCCCACTTTATGGTAACTTACGCGAGCTAGTAATGGACGAAGCACATAAGTCTCGCTACTCGGTACATCCAGGTTCGGATAAAATGTACCACGATCTCAGGACTACGTATTGGTGGCCTAGCATGAAGGCCCACATCGCAACTTACGTCGGCAAATGTTTGACTTGTGCGAGAGTCAAGACAGAATATCAGAAACCATCGGGCCTACTTCAGCAACCCAAGATACCACAATGGAAATGGGAGGAAATTTCCATGGATTTTGTTACTAGCCTACCTAGATCTCAGCGGGGAAACGATACTATTTGGGTGATCGTGGATCGACTCACTAAGTCTGCTCACTTCTTGGCCATCAAGGAAACGGATAAGTTCTCTACTGTCACACCCCCAAAATCCACCCGCGGAGTACCACCGCTTGGAGGCGTGACATGACTAGGATCAAGCCACCAATCATATTGAACATATAATTAAATAGTAAAAGTCATTCATCAATACGAAAGGTGTTTTCAAAACCAAACATAAACAAGTGTGTAGCGGAAGCATTAATGTAAAAATCCAACATAAGTATCATGTTCTCATAAGGTAAATGTTTAACATGGAACTCAACAGTCCATGTACCCACAACGATCACGCCTCCCGTGCAAGCTCCATGTACCTATGGTCCTGCAAGGCATGTAACAGAGAGTCAACAACTAGTTGAGCGAGTTCACAGTAAGTAAGTTCGTAATAGTATGTTCATGTCGTAACAGGTGGCTCTACTAGGCCGCTAATACGTTCTATTGGTGGGGGTTTCCCACATTTGTATATACACTAGACTATTTGTAACCATAAGTGTTCTTCTTAACCCAAGAACAGTAGTACGTATGAGGTTTACGTAGGTTTTACGTAAGTGTCCTTCTTATCCCGAGGACAGTGGTACGCGGGGGTTTACGTAGGTTTTACGTAAGTGTCCTTCATAACCCTAGGACAGTAGCAGGTATGAGTTTACGTAGGTTTTACGTAAGTGTCCCTCGAACCCTGAGGACAATGGTAAGCACAAGTATTACGTAGGTTTTACGTAAGGGTCCTTCGCAACCGAGGACGATGGTAGATAGTCTAGTAACAGTGTAAATCCAAATAATTCGTCAATCCTTTTCCTTCAATCCCATTCCCTACCCACCAGGAATCCCATGCCTTGGTAAGGGTGTGAACTCACCTTGGTTTGCTCGGCAGATACACAGCAAAGTTCAATTAAGCTATATGGTGGTCAACCACGTCCTACCATGGTTATCATATAAGTTAGGTTCGTATTCAAGTAGTGCACGTATGTTCTACACGTATTGTACACAAGTAACGATCATAGCATACACGTATAATCATGGCAGATCAACAACAGTGCTAGTTCAACAGTATAGTCACGTAAACAAAGTCCAAGTATGCGGCCCAAACGGTTGGGCTCGTAACAGTGTGCAAGTCCAAACGTGTGCACGTGTTCCTGGTCTCGAGTCGAGACTAGAGATCTCGAGTCGAGACAGTGTGGTCTCGAATTGTGCTGGCCTCAAGGTCTCGAGTCGCAACCAAAAAGGTCTCGAGTCATCATGTACTAGTCGAGACTACACGGTCTCGAGTCGCAACCGGACCCGCAACCGTGGTCTCAAGTTGTGCTGCCTGTGTCGGTGTTGTGGTCTCGAGTCGAGACAGGGGGTTCTCGACTTGCAACCTGTGTCGAGACTAGATGTGTAACAAATTTCCTTAATTGCAGCTCATGATTTCCGTAACAATTGCTAACAGTTTTGGCAGTTTCAAATCAGATCAATCAACAGTTTCTATCATGTTTTCAAACGAATCAAAACAGCAAATCATAATCATTTATCAACCCTATTCATGATCTAAGCAAGAATAATCAATCCACTATCATGAGGAACATACAATCGGATCCTTAAACCAACCGATTCTAAACTAGCATGCACCTTAATTTATGTGTACATCAAATCTGTTAACATGTTTTTCAATCCATTCAAGTTATACAAACACTATCCGATTTATACATACATGAGCCGATTCCAAGCACATCAACCTTAACAGTTTATAATACTTTTAGCATGAAGAGCATGTATAAATATCACAACATCATGTATAAAACAACCAACCAATAATCATAACACTAACCGGTTGAGAGTGTGTAACGAGGATGATCCGAACACAAGGATCTTCGAGAGTTGGGAGGTTGCCGTCGGGTTCCAAGGGAAAATGAGAGAGAGAAAGAGAGCTTAGGGTTTGGTGTGTGTAAAGTGTTTTGCAACAATGAGGAGTATACCCCAACTCCTAGTGTTATGCGTGTAATTGGAGTGGGCCGAACCCTTACTTGGGTTGCCCTCTTGGTCTCGAGTCAAGCATAGTGGGCCGAATGGGTTTGTGTGATCGAGTTATTGTTCAAACATTCACAAAACATAGCGTTCACTTAATCAACAAAATTCACGTAATCACATAGAGTTCATACAGGTTAACACGTAATACAAAAGACGGTTCTAAAATACGAGTTGTCACATTATCCCCAACTTGAAAGAAATTTCGTCCCGAAATTTGGTACGTACTCACTGAGGAAGCTAGTTAAGCTGCATGGTTTTCCTAGGGTGTCACATCCTCCCCCCCGTTGATCTGGAATTTCGTCCCGAAATTCCGTGGTAGCTTCAGCCTCAGTAGTGGTTGTACTGTTCGCGAACAACTGGGGATACTTTTCTTTCATCTGGTCTTCGCGTTCCCAGGTGAACTCTGGGCCACGACGGGAGTTCCAACGAACTCGAACAAGAGGTATTCTCGTGTTCTTGAGGACCTTGACATCCCGGTCCGTGATTTCTACTGGTTCCTCGACGATTCACAACTGCTCGTCGATAGTGAGCTCCTTCAGGGGAACTATGAGGGTCTCATCTGACAGGCACTTCTTCAGATTTGACACGTGAAAAACGTCGTGAACTGCACCGAGTTCAGCTGGTAGGTTTAGTCTGTAGGCTACCTTGCCTATTCTTTCTATGATCTCAAATGGTCCAACATACCGCGGATTGAGCTTGCCCCGTTTACCAAAACGAACCACACCCTTCCAGGGTGAGACTTTGAGTAGCACTCGCTCCCCAACTTGGAATTCGAGTGGTTTCCTGCGCTTATCAGCGTAACTTTTCTGACGGTCACGAGCCGCCGCCATGCGTTGCCGTATCTGAGCAATCCGTTCAGTAGCATCAACTACCATTTCTGGACCTGTGATTTGACTATCCCCCACCTCTGCCCAACAGAGAGGTGACCGGAATTTACGTCCGTACAATGCCTCGAATGGAGCGGCTTGGATGTTGGTGTGGTAACTGTTATTGTACGAGAACTCCACTAAAGGGAGATGTTTTTCCCAGCTGTTGCCGAAATCGATAACACATGCCCGAAGCATGTCTTCTAGGGTTTGAATCGTGCGCTCAGACTGCCCATCCGTCTGAGGGTGATATGTTGTGCTCATGTCTAGCTGTGAGCCAAAAGCTTTGTGCATTGCTTGCCATAGTTCTGAAGTGAATCGTGCATCCCGATCCGAAATAATAGAGGTTGGCACTCCGTGCCTCGAAACAACTTCTTTCAAGTAGATGTCTGCTAAGGTAGGGAACTTATCCGTTTCCTTAATTGCCAGGAAGTGTGCAGACTTTGTGAGTCGATCCATGATCACCCAAATGGTATCGTTCCCACGCTGGGATCTAGGCAGGCCAGTAACAAAATCCATGGAAATTCCTTCCCATTTCCATTGTGGTATCTTGGGTTGCTGAAGTAGGCCTGACGGTTTCTGATATTCCGCTTTGACTCTCGCACAGGTCAAACACTTGCCAACGTAAGTTGCTATGTGGGCCTTCATACTAGGCCACCAATACGTTGTCCTGATATCATGGTACATCTTATCTGAACCTGGATGTACAGAGTAGCGAGACTTGTGTGCTTCATCCATCACAAGTTCTTGTAAACCGCCAAATAGTGGGACCCAAATACGCCCTGTTACATAATAGGCACCGTCTTCCTTCTGTTCTAATCGTTGCCTTGAGCCGCGTAAGGCTTCTGCTCTGACGTTTTCTGGTTTCAGTGCTTCTATCTGAGCATCTCGTATCTGTGCAGGAAGACTGGATTGAATAGTAAGCTGTAGTGCTCGTACGCGTCGAGGTAGAGTGTCCTTTCGACTGAGAGCGTCAGCCACAATGTTGGCTTTGCCTGGATGGTACTTGATGGTACATTCGTAGTCGTTCAGTAGTTCAACCCATCGACGTTGACGCATGTTCAATTCCTTCTGCTTGAAGATATGCTCGAGACTCCTATGATCGGTGTAGATAGTGCACTTGGTACCGTACAGGTAGCGTCGCCATATCTTGAGCGCGAAAACAACAGCTCCCAGCTCTAAATCGTGCGTCGTGTAGTTCCATTCGTGAACCCTGAGTTGGCGCGAAGCGTATGCCATGACCTTGTCGCGCTGCATTAACACACATCCAAGGCCCTGAATGGATGCATCACAATAAACCACGAAATCATCCGTACCCTCTGGCAATGAGAGGATAGGTGCACTGCAAAGTCTATCCTTTAAGTGCTGAAAAGCGGTTCCCTGAGTATTACCCCAACGATAGGTGACACCCTTCTGTGTCAGTAGCGTAAGCGGCTGCGCAATCTTCGAGAAATCCTTAATGAACCGTCTGTAATAACCCGCCAAACCCAAGAATTGGCGTATTTTCGTTGGTATACGCGGTGCAGGCCAGTTCCTGATCGAATCTACCTTGGATGGATCAACATGAATCCCATCCTTGTTTACCACATGGCCTAGAAAATGGACTTCATGAAGCCAGAAGTCGCATTTTGAAAACTTGGCGTACAGTTGTTCCTTTCGAAGAAGTTCCAAGATAAGCCGTAAGTGCTGCTCGTGTTCCTCCTGAATCTTGGAGAAGATCAGGATGTCGTCGATGAATACAATCACAAACTTGTCTAGATAGGGTTTGCACACCCTGTTCATAAGGTCCATAAAGACTGCAGGCTCGTTCGGTAGCCCAAATGGCATGACTAGAAACTCGTAGTGACTGTAGCGAGTTCTGAATGCTGTCTTAGAGACGTCCTCATCCCGGACTCTCAACTGATGGTAACCTGACCTCAAGTCTATCTTGGAGTAGTAACTCGACCCTTGCAACTGGTCGCATAAATCATCAATACGTGGAAGAGGATAACGGTTCTTCACCGTCACCTTGTTCAGTTCACGGTAATCAATACACATACGGAAGGTACCATCCTTCTTCTTCACAAATAGTACTGGAGCTCCCCAAAGCGAAGAGCTAGGTCGAATGAAACCCTTATCCAAGAGTTCTTGCAGCTGTGCAGAGGGTTCTTCCAATTCTGTTGGAGCTAGTCGATACGGTGCGCGAGCTATAGGTGCTGTTCCAGGAGCTAGCTCGATTTGAAACTCGACCTAGCGATGAGGCGGTAGACCAAGTAAATCTTCAGGGAACACCTGAGGAAAGTCACGTACAACCGGAATATCTTCTAGTTTCTTTTCTTTCGCTGATGCATCGGTAACAAGTGCCAGAATGGCAGTGTGGCCCTTACGCAAACACTTCTGAGCCTTAAGAAAGGAGATGATGCCTACCACAGCACCACTCTTGTCGCCTTGAACTTCGAGAGGTTCCTGGCCAGAACGAGGGATATGAACAATCTTCTCTTTGCACAAGATCTCTGCGTGATGTTGGGATAACCAGTCCATACCAATGACGATGTCGAAACTACCCAGAACTATAGGGATAAGATCGATGGAGAAAGTCTGACCAGCGAGGATAAGATTACAACCCTGAACTATGTGCGTGGCCTCTAGACTCTTACCATTAGCTAATTCTACAACATGCTTGGTGTTTAAGGGAGTTGGTGCACGTTTTAACATTTGGCTAACTTTTAGAGACATATAACTTGTATCCGCACCCGAATCAAACAAAACAGTAACATAAAAGTCGTCGAGAAGAAACTTACCCATAACTACGTTGGGATCATTCCTGGCATCACCCTGCCCCAGCACAAATGCACGTCCTCTTGCTTCGTTGCCGTTGTTGTTCCCACCGTTGTTGTTTCCGTTGCCTTGGTTATTGTTGTTGTTGTTGTTGTTGTTCTGGTTTCGGTTTAACTGGGGGCAGTGTCTTTTGAAGTGACCTTCAGCGCCACAATGAAAACATCCTTTGTTGCCTTGTTGGTGATTCTGATGTGCTTGATGTTGCTGCTGATTCTGATTCGCAGGTCGCGGGCTCCTACAATCCTTGGCCTCATGACCCATCTTGACACCTCTGGCAACGACCCTTGTTGCAGTGGCCACTGTGGTGTCTGTTACAGTTGTTGCACCTGGGGTGATTTCCGCGATAAGCTCTCTGCCCGCGACTACCAGACGACTGTTGACTGGGACTCTGGTAGTGGTCAGTCTTTTGCTGCTGAACCTGAGACTGAACTGTAGCTGAACCCTTGCTGGAATCCCCCTCCCATTTTCTCTTGTTGTCACTGGGAGTAGCAGGAGTAGCAGAAGTGGTAGTGATAGCAGTAGCGCTGATACGTTTAGGCAGCCTGTCTTGTTCCACTGCCTGATCCGTGAGGCGATGAGCAAGTCGCTGAATATCCTGGATATTGTCGAGGTTAGCCGATGTCACGTGGCTCTAGATTTCTGGCGCTAGACCCTTGAGATACAACTCAATGCGCTTGATTGGAGGGTCCACCATAGTTGGACACAAGATGGCCAGTTCGTTTGACCGCCTCGTATAAGCCTCGATTTCCGATCCAGTCATTTTCAAATGGTAGAGCTCCACTTCCAACTTGTGGATGTCATCACGCGTGCAGTATTCTCGCTTAATCAGTTCCTTGAAATCGTTCCAAGGGGTGGCGTTAGCAGCCGCCAGCTCTAGAATCTGAACTTGCGCATTCCACCAAGTCAGCGTAATTCCTTCCAAAGTACCAGTGGCGTATTTCACCCTGCGAGCCTCAGGGCATTCACACATCTCAAATACCAACTCGAGCTTCTCAAACCAATGGAGGAGTCCAACCGCTCCTTCTGTGCCACTAAACGTGCTTGGACGACAGTCCATGAAATTCTTGAAAGTGCAAACTGGTTGCGGTGCGTGTTGACCTATTGTGTACGAATAGGACAAGGTTAAACACAAGAGTTGGTCTAAAAGTGTAGGATCTAAAGATCCTAGTGTGAGATACGACTGCAGGATATACCTCCTGCCTGTGCGGCTGCAAGTGCCGCAGCAACTTGTTCATTAATGAGAGCCGTCAACTGGGCTTGAGTCATGTTAACGCGTCCATACATGATCTTCATAGTAAAGGTAACATAGTGAGAGAGGTTAGCAAAAAGTGCGATGACAGAAAAGAGTAAGCACACAAATGTTCTCAAGCAATAGTGTCATGTGTATCTAAGCATACTACGAGCAAAGTTCTATGAAATCTAGCAAGTAGGCAATATAACATGTACCATATTACCTAGAATGTTGAGTCTTGCACGTGGAGCGAGGCGTCGTTGTGGATCGTTGAGCATTGTTATGGTTATATTCTGGTTTTAATAAAAACGTTTTTCCCTTATTAAAACCGAGTTCTCTATAACTAATGGCTCTGATACCAATCTGTCACACCCCCAAAATCCACCCGCGGAGTACCACCGCTTGGAGGCGTGACATGACCAGGATCAAGCCACCAATCATATTGAACATATAATTAAATAGTAAAAGTCATTCATCAATACGAAAGGTGTTTTCAAAACCAAACATAAACAAGTGTGTAGCGGAAGCATTAATGTAAAAATCCAACATAAGTATCATGTTCTCATAAGGTAAATGTTTAACATGGAACTCAACAGTCCATGTACCCACAACGATCACGCCTCCCGTGCAAGCTCCATGTACCTATGGTCCTGCAAGGCATGTAACAGAGAGTCAACAACTAGTTGAGCGAGTTCACAGTAAGTAAGTTCGTAATAGTATGTTCATGTCGTAACAGGTGGCTCTACTAGGCCGGTAATACGTTCTATTGGTGGGGGTTTCCCACATTTGTATATACACTAGACTATTTGTAACCATAAGTGTTCTTCTTAACCCGAGAACAGTAGTACGTACGAGGTTTACGTAGGTTTTACGTAAGTGTCCTTCTTATCCCGAGGACAGTGGTACGCGGGGGTTTACGTAGGTTTTACGTAAGTGTCCTTCATAACCCTAGGACAGTAGCAGGTATGAGTTTACGTAGGTTTTACGTAAGTGTCCCTCGAACCCTGAGGACAATGGTAAGCACAAGTATTACATAGGTTTTACATAAGGGTCCTTCGCAACCGAGGACGATGGTAGATAGTCTAGTAACAGTGTAAATCCAAATAATTCGTCAATCCTTTTCCTTCAATCCCATTCCCTACCCACCGGGAATCCCATGCCTGGGTAAGGGTGTGAACTCACCTTGGTTTGCTCGGCAGATACACAGCAAAGTTCAATTAAGCTATATGGTGGTCAACCACGTCCTACCATGGTTATCATATAAGTTAGGTTCGTATTCAAGTAGTGCACATATGTTCTACACGTATTGTACACAAGTAACGATCATAGCATACACGTATAATCATGGCAGATCAACAACAGTGCTAGTTCAACAGTACAGTCACGTAAACAAAGTCCAAGTATGCGGCCCAAACGGTTGGGCTCGTAACAGTGTACAAGTCCAAACGTGTGCACGTGTTCCTGGTCTCGAGTCGAGACTAGAGATCTCGAGTCGAGACAGTGTGGTCTCGAATTGTGCTGGCCTCAAGGTCTCGAGTCGCAACCAAAAAGGTCTTGAGTCATCATGTACTAGTCGAGACTACACGGTCTCGAGTCGCAACCGGACCCGCAACTGTGGGCTCGAGTTGTGCTGCCTGTGTCGGTGTTGTGGTCTCGAGTCGAGACAGGGGGTTCTCGACTCGCAACCTGTGTCGAGACTAGATGTGTAACAGATTTCCTTAATTGCAGCTCATGATTTCCATAATAATTGCTAACAGTTTTGGCAGTTTCAAATCAGATCAATCAACAGTTTCTATCATGTTTTCAAACGAATCAAAACAGCAAATCATAATCATTTGTCAACCCTATTCATGATCTAAGCAAGAACAATCAATCCACTATCATGAGGAACATACAATCGGATCCTTAAACCAACCGATTCTAAACTAGCATGCACCCTAGTTTATGTGTACATCAAATCTGTTAACATGTTTTTCAATCCGTTCAAGTTATACAAACACTATCCGATTTATACATACATGAGCCGATTCCAAGCACATCAACCTTAACAGTTTATAATACTTTTAGCATGAAGAGCATGTATAAATATCACAACATCATGTATAAAACAACCAACCAATAATCATAACACTAACCGGTTGAGAGTGTGTAACGAGGATGATCCGAACACAAGGATCTTCGAGAGTTGGGAGGTTGCGGTCGGGTTCCAAGGGAAAATGAGAGAGAGAAAGAGAGCTTAGGGTTTGGTGTGTGTAAAGTGTTTTGCAACAATGAGGAGTATACCCCAACTCCTAGTGTTATGCGTGTAATTGGAGTGGGCCGAACCCTTACTTGGGTTGCCCTCTTGGTCTCGAGTCAAGCATAGTGGGCCGAATGGGTTTGTGTGATCGAGTTATTGTTCAAACATTCACAAAACATAGCGTTCACTTAATCAACAAAATTCACGTAATCACATAGAGTTCATACAGGTTAACACGTAATACAAAAGACGGTTCTAAAATACGAGTTGTCACATTATCCCCAACTTGAAAGAAATTTCGTCCCGAAATTTGGTACGTACTCACTGAGGAAGCTAGTTAAGCTGCATGGTTTTCCTAGGGTGTCACATCCTCCCCCCGTTGATCTGGAATTTCGTCCCGAAATTCCGTGGTAGCTTCAGCCTCAGTAGTGGTTGTACTGTTCGCGAACAACTGGGGATACTTTTCTTTCATCTGGTCTTCGCGTTCCCAGGTGAACTCTGGGCCACGACGGGAGTTCCAACGAACTCGAACAAGAGGTATTCTCGTGTTCTTGAGGACCTTGACATCCCGGTCCGTGATTTCTACTGGTTCCTCGACGATTCACAACTGCTCGTCGATAGTGAGCTCCTTCAGGGGAACTATGAGGGTCTCATCTGACAGGCACTTCTTCAGATTTGACACGTGAAAAACGTCGTGAACTGCACCGAGTTCAGCTGGTAGGTTTAGTCTGTAGGCTACCTTGCCTATTCTTTCTATGATCTCAAATGGTCCAACATACCGCGGATTGAGCTTGCCCCGTTTACCAAAACGAACCACACCCTTCCAGGGTGAGACTTTGAGTAGCACTCGCTCCCCAACTTGGAATTCGAGTGGTTTCCTGCGCTTATCAGCGTAACTTTTCTGACGGTCACGAGCCGCCGCCATGCGTTGCCGTATCTGAGCAATCCGTTCAGTAGCATCAACTACCATTTCTGGACCTGTGATTTGACTATCCCCCACCTCTGCCCAACAGAGAGGTGACCGGAATTTACGTCCGTACAATGCCTCGAATGGAGCGGCTTGGATGCTGGTGTGGTAACTGTTATTGTACGAGAACTCTACTAAAGGGAGATGTTTTTCCCAGCTGTTGCCGAAATCGATAACACATGCCCGAAGCATGTCTTCTAGGGTTTGAATCGTGCGCTCAGACTGCCCATCCGTCTGAGGGTGATATGCTGTGCTCATGTCTAGCTGTGAGCCAAAAGCTTTGTGCATTGCTTGCCATAGTTCTGAAGTGAATCGTGCATCCCGATCCGAAATAATAGAGGTTGGCACTCCGTGCCTCGAAACAACTTCTTTCAAGTAGATGTCTGCTAAGGTAGGGAACTTATCCGTTTCCTTAATTGCCAGGAAGTGTGCAGACTTTGTGAGTCGATCCATGATCACCCAAATGGTATCGTTCCCACGCTGGGATCTAGGCAGGCCAGTAACAAAATCCATGGAAATTCCTTCCCATTTCCATTGTGGTATCTTGGGTTGCTGAAGTAGGCCTGACGGTTTCTGATATTCCGCTTTGACTCTCGCACAGGTCAAACACTTGCCAACGTAAGTTGCTATGTGGGCCTTCATACTAGGCCACCAATACGTTGTCCTGATATCATGGTACATCTTATCTGAACCTGGATGTACAGAGTAGCGAGACTTGTGTGCTTCATCCATCACAAGTTCTTGTAAACCGCCAAATAGTGGGACCCAAATACGCCCTGTTACATAATAGGCACCGTCTTCCTTCTGTTCTAATCGTTGCCTTGAGCCGCGTAAGGCACCGTCTTCCTTCTGTTCTAATCGTTGTCAACCCTATTCATGATCTAAGCAAGAACAATCAATCCACTATCATGAGGAACATACAATCGGATCCTTAAACCAACCGATTCTAAACTAGCATGCACCCTAGTTTATGTGTACATCAAATCTGTTAACATGTTTTTCAATCCGTTCAAGTTATACAAACACTATCCGATTTATACATACATGAGCCGATTCCAAGCACATCAACCTTAACAGTTTATAATACTTTTAGCATGAAGAGCATGTATAAATATCACAACATCATGTATAAAACAACCAACCAATAATCATAACACTAACCAGTTGAGAGTGTGTAACGAGGATGATCCGAACACAAGGATCTTTGAGAGTTGAGAGGTTGCCGTCGAGTTCCAAGGGAAAATGAGAGAGAGAAAGAGAGCTTAGGGTTTGGTGTGTGTAAAGTGTTTTGCAACAATGAGGAGTATACCCCAACTCCTAGTGTTATGCGTGTAATTGGAGTGGGCCGAACCCTTACTTGGGTTGCCCTCTTGGTCTCGAGTCAAGCATAGTGGGCCGAATGGGTTTGTGTGATCGAGTTATTGTTCAAACATTCACAAAACATAGTGTTCACTTAATCAACAAAATTCACGTAATCACATAGAGTTCATACAGGTTAACACGTAATACAAAAGACGGTTCTAAAATACGAGTTGTTACATCTACCTTGGCAGACGTCTACTTGAAAGAAGTGGTTTCGAGGCACGGAGTGCCAACCTCTATTATTTCGGATCGTGATGCACGATTCACTTCAGAACTATGGTAAGCAATGCACAAAGCTTTTGGCTTACGATTAGACATGAGCACAGCTTATCACCCTCAGACGGATGGGCAGTCTGAGCGTACTATTCAAACTCTAGAAGACATGCTTCGAGCATGTGTTATCGATTTCGGCAACAGCTGGGAAAAACACCTCCCTTTAGTGGAGTTTTCATACAATAACAGTTACCACACCAGCATTCATGCGCTCCATTCGAGGCATTGTACGAACGTAAATGCCGGTCACCTCTCTGTTGGGCAGGGGTGGGGGATAGTCAGATCACAGGTCCAGAAATGGCAGTTGATGCTACCGAACGGATTGCACAGATACGGTAACGCATGGCGGCGGCTCGTGACCGTCAGAAAAGTTACGCTGATAAGCGCAGGAAACCACTCGAGTTCCAAGTTGGGGATCGAGTGCTACTCAAAGTCTCACCCTGGAAGGGTGTGGTTCGTTTTGGCAAACGGGGTAAGCTTATTCCACGGTATGTCGGACCGTTCGAAATCATAGAAAGAATAGGCAAAGTGGCCTACAAACTAAACCTACCAGCAGAACTCGGTGCAGTTCACAACGTTTTCCATGTGTCGAATCTGAAGAAGTGTCTGTCAGATGAGACCCTCATAGTTCCTTTGAAGGAGCTCACTATCGACGAACAGTTGCGATTCGTCGAGGAACCAGTTGAAATCACAGACCGGGATGTCAAGGTCCTCAAGAACACTAGAATGCCTCTTGTTCGAGTTCGTTGGAACTCCCGTCGTGGCCCAGAGTTCACCTGGGAACGCGAAGACCAAATGAAGCAAAAGTATCCCCAATTGTTCGCAAAAAGTACAACCACTACTGAGGCTGAAGCTACCACGGAATTTCGGGACGAAATTCCAGATCAACGGGGGGAGGATATGACACCCCAGGAAAACCATGCCACTTAACTAGCTGCCTCAGTGAGTACGTACCAAATTTCGGGACGAAATTTCTTTTAACTTGGGGATAATGTGATAACTCGTACTTCAGAACCCATCTTTGTGTTTAATGTAACATATGTGGACTCTATGTGATATGTGAACTATAATGATTAATGAGATATGTGTTATTATGTTATGTGAATATGTGTTATGAGTATGTATGCATAATAAACTTCACAAGCCCTTTGGGCCGCACGCCTTCACACACCTCTCTCTCGGCTCACTACATTTGGCCGACTCGAGACCAAGGGGCAGCCCATGATAGGGTTCGGCCCACTCCTCTTGTGTGCACAACACATACCCAATATAAAGGTTTGTTTCTCATAACTTGCAAAATACTAAACACACACAAAACCCTAGAACTCTCTCCTTTCCTCTCTTCCTTGTGCGACGGCAGCCCCCACCCGAAGCCACCCATCTCGAGCAATCTAGTCTTCAAGGCTTCCTGGTTAGTGTTAATTCTTTGATCGTTTGCCATGTTTTTAATGTCACATTGTTATGTGATGAGCTAGGGTTTTCATGATAGTAAATATATGGTATGATGAAACTAGTTTGAGTGCTCGTGCAAATCGACTTATGCATGTAAAACAATCGGTTAATATAGGGTCTTAATAATTGACGATTTCATAATTTAATTATTGATATGTTGTATCCTATTATGGAGATCCATGACCGATTACATGTTGACGGATTAATAATTTTGAACATAAGTTGTGTTGTATTATTGGCTTGGTGAACATAAGAACTAGGGCTGCATGTTAGTATTTGAAATCACTCACTTGTGCGATCCGATTCAATGTTTCGAGATGTTGATTGACTGTTTTGATAGATGATGATTAAAGTAGTATGAATATGCATGATTGTTGAATTGAATGCTGTTTGATCTGATTTGTAAAACTGCCAAAGTTGTTTGCTGATATTACGGAATTGATGAGTTGCAAATTAAGGAAATCAGGAAATCAGTTACATCTCAGGTCTCGACACGGGTTGCGAGTCGAGAACCCACAGTCTCGACTCGAGACCACGCATCATCAGCACAAACATCATAACTCGAGACCATGATTGCGGGTCCTGTTGCGACTCGAGACCGTCTAGTCTCGACTAGTACATGCATGACTCGAAACCTTCTTGGTTGCGACTCGAGATCTTTAGGCCAACAACTCGAGACCACACTGTCTCGACTCGAGATCCTTAGTCTCGACTCGAGATCACATAATCACACTTCCGGTTCGGACTTTCACTGCTTTAGACTTGTGTAATTGGGCTGCATGTTTGGGCCTTTGTTTGTTACGTGCTTTCTACTGTTGAACATATAACATATGAACTGTTAACTGCCATGATTATACATGTATGCCATGATCAATACTTGTATGCAACTAGATGGAATATGTGTAGAAAACATACGTGCACTACTTGAATACGAACCTGACTCGTATGGTAACCATGGTAGGACGTGGTTGACCACCAAATAGCTTGATTGACTTTTCTGTGTATCTGCCGAGCAAACCAAGGTGAGTTCACACTCTTACCAAGGCATGGGATTCCCGGTGGGTAGGGAATGGGATTAAAGGAATGGGAATGAACAATTACTTGGACTGACACAGTTACTAGACTATCTACCATCGTCCTCGGATGCGAAGGACCCATACGTAAAACCTGCGTATACTTGTACTTATCACTGTCCTCAGGTCGCGAAGGACACTTACGTAAAACCTACGTAAACTAATACTCACTACTGCCTCGGGTTGTGAAGAGCACTTACGTAAAACCTACGTAAACCCCCGCGTACCACTGTCCTCGAGTTAAGAAGGACACTTACGTAAAACCTACGTAAACCTCGTACGTACTACTGTTCTTGGGTTAAGAAGAACACTTATGGTTACCCCTAGTCTAGTACATATACACATGGGAAGCCCCCGCTAAATGAACTTACAAATGACTTAGCTAACGACGCATGATGATGCAACGAACTTACTATTACGAACTTGCTTACTGTGAACTCGCTCAACTAGTTGTTGACTCTCTGTTACATGCCTTGCAGGACCCTAGGTACTCATGGAGCTTGCACGGGAGGCGCGGTCGTTGTGGGCACATGGACTGTTGAGCTCCATGTCAAACATTTACATTTTGTGAACTAGATACTTAAGTTGAACTTTACGATTATGCTTCCGCTAAATACGTAACCTATGTTTGGTTTTGAACACCTTTTATATTGATGGGTTGAATTTCATTTAATACATATTGTTCCATATGATTGGTGGCATTGATCCTGGTCATGTCACGCCTCCATGCGGTGGTACTCCGCGTGTGGATTTTGGGGGTGTGACATCAGTAGAACACTTCTTTGGCTTAAATCAGTGGCTGTAGCTCTGATACCAACTTCTGTCGCAACCCCCGACCCCTGCCCGGGAGCGGGCGGCCGCGAGCTACTCAGAATGGGTGGTATCGGTGTTTATTAATTTGGCAGCGGAATACATCAGGACCGTAGTTAGAAAATATTGTATCAGAGTAAAACACCTCATTTTATAATTAATAAATATATTGGGATAAACCCAAGTTTCCATTACAAACACGTTCATAGGGATAAACCCTGTTTATTGAAAACAAAATGTCTTGTATATTTAGGTAACTTTTATAGCCACTATTTCAAGCCTTCAGTGCTCTCCAGCTGGCTTTTATTGGGCTTTCACATTAAGTTACCTGAAACGCGTTTTAAAATATTTTGTCAGCAAGAAATACTGGTGAGTGCATCCCAATTTAATCAAAACGGTTTTAACACTTTAACAGAATTGAGGGCAACCCGCAATTACATTTGCTTGATCTAATCAATTACCCAAATGGTACTATCAACCCGACTTGTGGGTAATATTACTCATTGGCTAACTCTTAGTCTAATGGTAACGTCTCACAAATTTTGTATACAAAACTCCAACGTACCGATAGTAATTGAAGACTTACAAATACTCAATTACTGTTAAATATAATTTAAAACAATTGAGGTTTTATAAAAACAGTTTATAAAAAGCAGATGAACTCACATTGTAAGTTTAGATAATACTAAGACTTCCTGAGAATCTCCTGGTTATTATCTAGTAAATCAAATAATGCACTCGTGTTAGTAAAATAACTCAATTTAAATTAACCATACAACTCGAGACAGAATTCCAATGACTGAGTCGGGCAGAGCTGACATGCATTACAGAATCCTAAATCAATCGGGTGTATACACGAGACAGAATTCCAATGACTGAGTCGGGCAGAGCCGACATGCATTACGGAATCCTAAATCGATCGTGTAGGGTAATAGCAAGGTTATAGTACTTACAACGAGGCAGAGCTTCGCTATATAGTGGGTATTGAGCTAGGGCAGAATTTCTACTACTAGAGAATTGAGAGAGAATCAGAAAACTGAACGAATTGAAATGAATTCGTCGACTGCTATTTATAGGCTCGGATTAAGGCGGCTCGCACCCCGCGAAGAAGAAGGTTAGGGCCTTCGCGGCCCGTGAGGGACTGCGTGTCAACTATAGCTTCGACCAGTCATCGTTATAGCCCCGGTGAGTCATGTGCCACGTGGCCCTATGACTTGCCTGACAATTAAAGGGAGTCGCGACCCGCGACAGACCTAATTAAGGTTGTCGCGCCCCGCGAGCGACTCCTGAACTTCGTTTTTTCTTGAATTTAATAAGTGTAGGGCAATTTCGGGTCCGGTTTTCACGTACGGGGTATATTTTAGGACATTTCGGCTGCCCAAAATATTTTAGGAGGGTTGTTATATATACATACTGGGATTTCAAAAAAAAAGTTATTATCTTATTGTTATATCGATTGGTATCTAATTTTGTACTGGTCCCAAGTTGGGACTAGACACATTATTAATTGTATCGAGTTTATTAATTTATCGAGTATTAATTTATAGAGGTTTTACTGTATGTTGTATTTTTTTTTTTTTTTTGACAATGTAATGTTAAGTGATGAAATGAAATTTGAGATTTTATATTTATTGTTACGAATATACTGTTAGGTTTTCTTTGAAGAATCTTGTTCATCTCGTCTTGATGTTTCCACAATTGACTGGGGTGTGAGATATATAATCCACATCTTCAACTTCAACTTAGCTCCACATCTAGCGCGCACATGATGTTTGGCATTGATACTCCTCGTATTTGGAATTCATAGAACTAGATGATTTTCCGCCCACGCGTTGCGGCGGGGACCCAATGACTGCAAAACACGTGTCAGCAACGACAAGCAAATATCGAATATCAAAACATAAATAAAAATGACGTGGTAAAGATATTCACTCCGTCCTAAAAACGTTTTTAAATAACCTAATATATAATAATAGGACCCACACGTCTTACACGTTGGAAATTCGGTTGTTTTTAGTTCAGTTATTATGGTGCAAACACGTTAAAATATGGATGAGCTCGGTACCGGTAATGACACCGAAAGTACCGATCCGGAGAATCTTGAAATTAGGTACCGGCACCGAAAATACTCGGTACAATAATGTATGGTATTTGAAGGTACAAATCAATAAATACAGGCATGGTGCTAGACCGGTATTGAACCGAAAGTAACGATTCTGAAAACGGCAAAAGGTGGGTACCAAATTGGTACCGAAAATGATTTGGTAGAGTAAATTTGGCACCGATACGATACCGGTTTGATTACAGGATTTGATACGATTTGCTCATCAATAATCTAAATACCCAAGTTAATTTTAAATGCTACAATTCATTCATTACAGAAAAAGACAAAAAAGAAAGCAAAATAAGTTGTTATGTATATAAAACCTCATTCAAACGAAATACAGTTTACTTACTATGTGTATGAAAAATAATCTAAACGGTGCAATTACTTGCATTGCTACATTGCTACAGGAATTGATAAGCTCGGTGCCGAAAATACACCTGATTTGATAAATTTAATACTGATACCTGTACCCGATACCATTTGTTCATCGGTCAATGATTTTACTATTCATTCATTTTGATTTTTAATATATAGGGCAATTTTATTAATATAAGGTCACCAATAAATGCTTAATATACGACCCAAGTTATAAGACTAGAAGGTATGGGGGTCGGCCCTGTCCGGCGCCGCACCCCCACACTGCCCCTCATTGCTCCGTCCCGTCCTCTTCGTCACCCGGCCGATGCTCGCGATGGGTCATTCTTTCTCTCTCTCTTTCATTTTCCTCTCTCCTCTCTCTCTCTCTTTAAAATCAAATCAATTTTTTTAATTGTTTTTATAAATAGTGTGGGACCCCATCCTCCACCACATTAGTCCATCCCCTTTAAGACTTGACGTCCTACGTAGCGGCCCATCCCATCGGGGATGACGCTCACCAAACCCACTAGCCTAAGTTATAACCGGGCGGCGGCGGTTATACATGATAAAGAAAGAATATCCGAGGGGAGCTTTTGGTTAATCTGAAAGGTGCAATTAGCAATTAAATAAACAGTCGGGCCCTCTTCAACATATAATATTATTACATCCAACAAAAGCATAGCATTGTTCATGTGTGTCAGTGTGTGAGAGAGAGAAAGAGTTAAAACCTAAAAGGCTCCAAAAGGTTCCTCTCCTCAAACAACCAAGCTCATTTCCATGGTCTCTCTCTAAAATCAAACCTCCATTGTTTTCATCGATGGCCTCCTCAATATCTGGACTATGCTCCTCATCATCGTCCACTTTGATCCGAAAGCCACACTTAGCACCACCACTACCACCACCGAAATCACACCTCGCTGAGACCTTGAAACCTTCATTTTCAGGTAAAAGCAGACACATTTTGACGCATGCGGTGGCGCGTGATGCTCCAGTGGAGAAGAAAGGAGGGCTAGAAAGAGACCCGAAAGCTCTGTGGGAGAGGTACACCGAGTGGCTGTACCAGCATAAGGAGTTAGGGTTGTATTTGGATGTCAGTCGGATGGGCTTCACTGATGAATTCGTGAAGGAGATGGAGCCTAGGTTTATCAAGGCCTTCAAGGCCATGGAGGACCTGGAAAAGGGGGCCATTTCGAATCCGGATGAAGGGAGAATGGTGGGCCATTATTGGCTTAGAAACCCCAAGTTGTCGCCTAATTCCTTTCTGAGGTTGCAGATTGAGAATACACTTGAAGCTATTTGTGCCTTTTCTCAAGACATCATAGCTGCTAAGGTTAGTAGTTTCTTTCTTTCTTTGCTTGCTCCTCCGATCCGATCTCTAGCTTCATATTAGCTCAGTTTGTTAGATGTACATGATGATCTTCTTGGTGACCAAGTGCTTCTTCTTCATCTTTACGATCCAAAATGAACATGGATGGGTTCTGCAGTTTTATTGCTGTCTTACTTTGACTTCAGATATCATCAAACAAGCTGCTTTTAATAATTAATAATTACATATAAGTTGTCATATTTTGACTTCAGATATCAAACACACTACTTTTACTTGAAAAAGTTTAAGCAAACATTGAATTATATATCAAGAAACGTATGATTAGTTAGTTGGGAAATAGAAGTTTGACATTTGATTTAGAAATTGGGATATAGGGGCCGTTTGTTTACCTCTTAATGATTCAGACCTCTTACTAGTTCAGCACCTAATGGTTCAGATTGTTTGTTTCGCGAGCAGATGTCTGAATGGTTCAGACATTTGCCTCTAAATGGTTAAGCATTATACTAACTCTGAATGGTTAAAACCTCTAATCTGAATTGGTCAGACATTTGCCTCTAAATGGTTAAACATTATACTGGCTCAGACCACTTACTGATTCAGCACTTAATGGTTCAGACCACTTACTGATTCTGCACTTAATGGTTCAGACCTCTTATTGATTCAGCACTTAACCATTCAGAAGTTTTCAGACAGTCCCTATAGTATATAATAGTTTTGATCTTCAGCATAACTTTAGTTTCTAATAATAACTATTATATTATGGTTGTAAAATGACTCCTGAATTTTTTCAATCTAAACTAGTGCTATAGATGTATACACACATATCTTTTTTGCATTACAATAAAATGATTGAGCTATATGATTTCAGATAAAACCACCTTCTTCTCCGGATGGGCGTTTCACACAAATACTCTCAGTTGGAATTGGAGGTTCGGCTCTTGGACCACAGTTTGTTGCAGAGGCTTTAGCCCCTGATAATCCTCCTCTTAAGGTAATGCATTTATGATGTTTGTTTTTTAACTTGACACTCTGTTTAATGGTATGACTGGATTTTACCAGATAAGGTTCATCGACAATACAGATCCAGCAGGAATTGATCATCAAATTGCTCAACTTGGCCCGGAGTTAGCATCCACACTTGTAATAGTGATTTCAAAGGTCTGTTAAGGAAAAACACATAATATATCTTATCTAGTCTTAAATAGGCTGCTTATCTTTTATTGTAAAAAATGGGTCAGAGTGGAGGCACTCCAGAAACGAGGAACGGTTTGTTGGAAGTACAAAAGGCATTTCGTGAAGCTGGGCTCAATTTTGCAAAACAGGTTTTCATCTCAGGTTCTTCTTTTTCATGCTCCAGGGCGCATGGACCTACATTTAGAGGGTGTAAAATGCTTAGTTAAAATTTTCATTTTAGGCTGTGAGGAGAACTTAAGATATGATTATGATGGGTGATAGACACATGACCTGCAATGAATAGAATCTCAAGACTTAATTAGGCATCAACTTTGATTTGGAATAGGTTGAAAAATATGAACTTTACCAAGAGCGCTGTATGGGAAACACTTGATTATGATGTCTTCTTAATTTACAAAAAAAAGAAAACATTCTCGGAAAAATTACGAGTTTTGTCCTTTATCTTTATACCACTTTTCAGGCGGTGTCCTTTTTAACGAATGTTGACAGGCGGTGTCCTTTACTAGGTAGTTTGTTGCAAGTTTAGTCCTTTACACCCAACCCAATTAAAAAACCCTGTTAAATGTTGGGTGTAAAGGATTAAACTTGCAACAAAATACCTAGTAAAGGACACCGCCTGTCAACAATTAACAGGGTTTTTTAATTGGGTTGGGTGTAAAGGACGCCGCCTGTCAACATTTGTTAAAAAGGACACCGCCTGAAAAGTGGTATAAAGATAAAGGACAAAACTTGTAATTTTTCCAACATTCTTTCACTATTTGATTATGATAAGAATTGAAGTTTCGTACTCCAAAACAGGTTCCTTCTTTTTGTACTTTTTAGCATGTTTTTTTTAATTAAATATAAACATCCTTACCAAACGTGTGATACAATAAGGGGTTCTTGGCTTTAATGGATGCATGAATGCTCATGTGTATGAGTGTTAGCTCACCTTCTTAGGCCTGTTTTGGTTTAGTATTATGTTTTTGAGTTTGATATTATGCAATAGGGTGTTGCGATTACACAAGAAAATTCATTATTAGACAACACTGCAAGGATCGAGGGGTGGTTAGCTAGATTTCCCATGTTCGATTGGGTTGGTGGAAGAACATCCGAAATGTCTGCTGTTGGTCTACTGGCTGCAGCACTTCAGGTAAGATTCAGTGAAATTGCATTTTAGCAAAAACAGATTTTCAGATATTTATTAATATTGTTGTATTCAGGGAATTGACATCAAAGAAATGCTTGCTGGTGCGTCACTCATGGACGAGGCAACCAGGACTCCAGTGGTAAATAATGGAGTGTAGACAAGGTGTGCATTTATTTAATCGGGAACGATAAAACTAATGTTGTTTATACTTTATGTTAGGTGAAAAACAACCCTGCAGCATTGCTGGCATTGTGCTGGTACTGGGCTTCTGGTGGTGTAGGATCCAAGGTAACTACTACTAGCAAATCATTTCTCTGCTTTCTGCTATTTTCTCCTTCCAAAAATGAATGAATGATTTTTTTTTTTTTTTTTTTTTTTAAATTGGTTTGAACAGGATATGGTGGTACTTCCGTACAAGGACAGCCTTTTGTTATTTAGCAGATATCTGCAGCAGTTGGTCATGGAGTCCCTTGGCAAGGAATTTGACCTTGACGGTAACAGGGTATGCATGCTTCATCATCTTTATTATGTCCCTAACATTGTTAATTTAATAATAAAGTTAATAATCTGGAACATGTTCTGCAGTTATGCTAATCTTAACTAAAGCCATCATCATGTTTATAGGTAAATCAAGGGCTTACTGTCTATGGAAATAAAGGGAGCACGGATCAGCATGCGTAAGTTTCATATACGCCTGGCCTTGCTGTAATAGTATCATATTTTCAGGGTACTGGTACAAATATACTAAAATAAAAAGTAAAAAATGGGTATTTTGGTTTGAACACGACCAGGTACATTCAGCAACTGAGAGAGGGTGTGCACAATTTCTTTGCGACATTCATAGAAGTACTACGGGATAGACCCCCTGGTCACGATTGGGAGCTGGAACCAGGTGTCACTTGCGGTGACTACCTGTTTGGAATGTTACAGGGAACGCGGTCTGCACTGTATGCAAATGGGAGGGAGTCTGTTACAGTCACAGTGCAAGAAGTCAATCCTCGATCCGTTGGGGCTCTAATTGCTCTTTATGAACGTGCTGTTGGTATTTATGCATCACTTGTCAATGTCAATGCTTACCATCAGCCTGGTACATACATATTCTTCTTTTCCTTTTCTAGTTAATGAAAAGGATACCGTCATGATATATATAAATTTGGCAAATCAGGAGTTGAAGCCGGGAAGAAAGCAGCTGGAGAAGTCTTAGCTCTACAGAAGCGGGTTCTTGCTGTTCTCAATGAAGCCAGGTATGCTAATTAGTGTCTTCTTTGTTTATTATGGGTCCCATGTACTTGGTGTATCTGACTTGCTAGTAGAATGTCTTAAATACCCTTCAATGATGACAAAAGTAAACCTTGGTAACTGGGTAGTAAAATTTATCTAACAAAGATTCACTGGCATTGTTTTTTCTCAGTTGTAAGGACCCTGTAGAACCATTATCAATCGAAGAAGTAGCTGACCGCTGCCATGCTCCTGAAGATGTATGTACTTCGCCTTTTTGTATTTATGTTCCAGCATATCAATTGGGGTTGTATTCCTATCCCTAATGGTCGAATGGGTGTAATAAAAAAAAGTATAGATAAAAAGCTGAATGGGTCAAAACATTATATTTAATAATTTAGAAGGACAACAAAAGCCGTGCCAAAAAAATTACGCAAATCACATAACTGTTTCGGTTCCCTGTTAACATCTCGTTTCCCATATTTGGCAGATTGAAATGATCTACAAGATAATTGCACACATGGCTGCCAACGATCGAGCTATCATTGCTGAAGGGGACTGTGGTTCACCTAGAAGTGTCAAAGTTTTTCTTGGCGAGTGTAATGTTGATGCGCTGTACGCGTAAGGGTGCTCTTGGGAGGTGTGTTGGGACGATACTTTTAGTTATATTTGAGGATAAATTGTGATCTCAAATAAAATAAGAATGTTCATTCAAATTTGAGGAATAACACATATTTTGACAATACTAATGACTATGGTTTTGTTTGTTTGCTGCCTCTTGACAAATCATAGAATGATGTAGTCACTTTGGACATTTTTTTCGTTAATAGTTAATGGGATTCCTTGTGCTACAGGTGTGGGAATTTGGTCGGTCTTGGTTTGGTTTGGTTCGTTACGGTACAACACTCTTTATAGCAACCGAAAGAGAAGCTAAATTGGTTAAAGGATTTACATCAATAAAAAACCATACAAATAAAAAACGATCGAATATTTGAAGTTGATGCTAAACTCAACTGAAGAATTCATTTCTTAGGGGGTAGGGGTGCTCCACTTTCCATCACTCACCACACCCAATCATTGTTTATCACGTCATTAAGCTTGATTCCATCACTAGTGATGGATTTTAGTAGGGGTGCCCATCACTAGTGATGGATTTTAGTAGGCGTGAAACTTTGTTTGCCCCTCCCGTCGTAACGTTCTTGAAACCATTCTTCGCTTGCTTTGATGTCTCCTATAATCTTTAAAATAAATCTTTGGGTAAACGAAACCGATCTTTAAACGTCTCGGAATTGTAGACCGGATTCTCCACAAAATAATCCTTCATTAACACTTCATTGGCATGTATACGATCACAATCCACCATTTTCTTCTTTGGGCGGCTCAAATCTTCAAGTTCGTTATACGCCTTCTCGAAAAATTCAAGCGTGTCATTGTCGGAAGACGAAGAGCTATCGGTGTCTAGCGGAAACGAATCGGTTGGAAATTCCATTTTTAAAATTATGCAAGAAAGTGGTATAAAATTTTGTATTTGTTTGGATGGTATATATATAGTGTTTATTTAATTTTTTTAATTTTCTCATGGTTTCAACGGTAACATCATCTCAACGGTAACATATAACGTTCGAAATCCATCATATTAAAGCGTGATCACTATAACGCGTTTTGAAGACCACACGTGGTCGATCTGAGCGACGGCGGTGTATCACGGTACTCCACACGTGATCAATGGTCCATAACGCGACGCCCCGGGTGCCTTATAGGATGCAAAGCTATGAATTCTAATCCGAACAGTAACTTTATAAAAAAAAAGATTATATATTAAAAGTTATAAAGGAAAAGGATTGGCTTGTTTGAGTATTTTTTGTTGATGTAGAATACACATTCCCTAAATACTAGTATGGTGGAAATCCCTATCCCTAAAAGTAATATATAATGGATTGAGAGAAGCAAGTAGAGGTTGGTGGATAGATGATGATCTCGGTGGCAACATAATTTTCACAATAAACAAGCGGTTAAACAGAATTACTAGTAAGTAACCCCCAATCCATCCATACATATACATAGGAAACAAAAGAATCTCATCTTATTTTTTTCTTTTCTTCTTCTGGCGCCGCATCCATCATCCAACCCAACCCCTTTGTAGGAACAACGGCAACAGCAACAGAGACGATGAGATGGGACGACGAACAAGAACCCCAGCAGCAGCAGCAGCAGCAGCAGCAAGACGACTCTTCCTATCTGGACTTCGATACCCTTTCTCTCATTCATAAACCCAAGGTTTCCGCTTTTCTCGCCTTTTCTTTTTGATTCTAATCTCATTTCCTCACCTCTTTTTCCTTCTCCTTCTTAGGATTATTATCGTATCCTCGAGGTGGATTATGAAGCTACGGAAGAACAAATTCGATCCAATTTTATTCGATTAGCTCTGGTTGGTTGGTTTCCCCTTTTCTATTCTGACTTGTTTCTTTTAGGGCTTGACAATAATAATTAGTTGGTTGTTTTATCTTTTACAGAAATGGCACCCAGACAAGAAAAAAGGCGAGGATGGCGCTACATCCAAGTTTCAAGAGATCAACGAAGCTTACCAAGGTAGGTAGTCCGCATTCTAATACTAGTTGTTTACCTCTCAAAACCTACACCATTTTTAGGGCTTTGTTTCTTGTTGTTTTATTCAATCAAAGCACCGTGCTTATGCCATTCATTCCCCTGATTCTTCTACTTCAAATTGCTTTTGTTGTAAACATACCAAAACCGATTTTAAGCATAAACACACATACCGATTGGCGATTGCTTTATGTGATACATAAGGCAGCAGGCAGGCAGGCGGTTATGTAATCTCATCCCTATGGCGTAGTTATTAAAGGCGTTAGACGCACTCAAGGCGCATAGGCCTCGCCTGGGGCCTAGGCGCAAAAAAAGCGCGGGCCTGAGGAAAAAAAAAAGCGTACAACAAAAAAAAACTTAAAATGTTTTTATATAATAAAAATTAATACTATTCTTCAAATAAAATAAACTAAAGCTATTATATAACATTTAATATCGTCTATTTAGTACCAAAAGTTAGAAAATGCTAGTTTATTAGTGTAGATTCTGTAGAAAAGCAGTTTCGTTAGATAAAAGTAGAAATCCAGCTAGAATCTTGCCAGAATTTAGAGAATTTGACCAAAAACTCTCAAGAATCTAGGAATCTCACCGATGCATCACAGTTAAAGCAATTTGTATACACACATTTCTGCAGAAAGGGTGCTTCATTGGTCTCTTATGGTCATTTGAACTTGTGGCATATCGACAAGCAATTCAATGCTTAACAATCATACATTTCCTTTGTCTGCAGTTTTAAGTGACCCTATCCGCAAAGAAGAATACGACAGGAAAGGAATGCTATACCTCTATGATTACAACATCGTTGTAAGCATCATCACTATCACACATTATTAGTGATCTTAAAAAGACCCTAACGGAATTTGATGATGCAGGATTATCTTAATCGTTACAAGGGTCTCATCTTAACATGCAATGGGCTCGGGATGAAGACCTCCATCTTATGAGAGTGTAGATAATAAGGCAGTTGATGGTGAATTTGCAGAATTAGGTTTGTTTTAATACTACCTGCAACTGCAACTGTTATGTAAAGCTTTAATTAAATCACTGCTATCAACTTCCAACAAATCCAAAGTTGCATTGTAATATTACTACTACTACTTTGGGTATATTAACCCTTGCTCTCTCTTGTGCATAATTTTTATCTTATATCTAGCTATTACTTGATGAATAAAAAGATTCCATTTTAGAAACCATTTTGAGGTGCGTAGATGGCCGGGTGCATGTGCTGAATCAGCTCGGCTATATGAGCAGCATGTCCTGTATTTGTGGTTCGGTTATAAATTGTTCGGTTAATCAATCGTGTTTTGACCATAATAAAAATGACAAACCATTGAACACCTGTTAATTTATAACCAATGATATATAAACTATTACCAAACTGTGAAGATCTATTATAAAATAACCGGTACCGTAATCAAACCTCAATTGAATTGGTTGTTTGAGTTTTCTGCTAAGTAACATGTAAAACTTTCTTTGATGTAACTGGTGTAAGTTATCTTTTTATGTAACTGAAGTTGCATTATAAAAACATTGTTATCACAATCTATACTTATAGAATAGCTAAACACCAACAAAGGCTCTTTGAAGCTTGGTCATGTATAACCGGTGTTATCTCGTCTTGAAAAGTTGCATTTCATAAACACATCAACTTCAAATGCGACTTTCACTTGTCATGGTTCTAAATCTTTCTCTGTTCCCACCATCTGCGGTTCCTTTTGTCAATACATCAACGAGTTCAAATGTAGAGAGCAACCTTCTTTCCCTACATATTACCTCCACGAGCCGACTCCACACATGCGGTTCAGGGTTAAACCCCATCTGCGCCAACACCACCAACACCATGGCTGCATCCACAACACTTCCAGCTTCACACAGATGGACCAGCAACTCGTTCGATGTAGCAAAATGAGGGAGGAATCCCCTGCTCGCCATCACACCAACCAACTCTGTTGCTTTCTGCAAATATCCCAACTTGCATAGAGAATTCAGCACAATCCTATAACTAGATTTGTCCAAATAAACACCTTCGTAAGGTAGTCTTTCCAGCATTTCAAGAGCTTCATAAGTTCTGTCATACCTGCATAGTCCCACAAGTATAATATTAAAAGTGATATGATCACCTTTACAATCTTTTTCTTCCATTTCTTTTAAAACCCGAATAGCTTCATCGATTTCCCCACTTCTACACAAACAATTGATAAATGTGGTGTAACCAACTTTGTCAAGATGTAACCCGACACCTTTGATTTCATTGAACACCCTTTTCGCCTCTTGTAGATTTCCTTCTTTGCAAAACCCGTTCATTAAAGTTGAGTAGTTAAATATATTCGGGTCGCACCCGTTTTTCTTCATGAAGTCAATTATCTTTATAGCCCGATCAACTTTCCCACCACGACAAAACCCGTTAATTAGAATATTGTAGGTCAACGCATCAGGAACGATCTTATCTTTGGAAACCATTTCCTCAAAAAGATTGATTGCTTCTTGCAGTCTCCCTGTTTCACAAAGACCTTCCATTAAAGTTGAATAAGTGATCAAATTAGGGTAAGAAACATCCGATAACTTCATCTCCTTTACCACCTCAAATGCAGATTCGATATTCCCGTTTTTGCAGTGATGTTTAACCAAAATGTTGAGAATGCAAGTGTTGGGATGCAAGTCGAGAGTCTTTTTGGTATGCAAGAGGAAACTTCTTGCTAGATCAACTTGATTCGAGTCAACTAAAAGATTCAAACATGTGCTAACAGCTTTTAGTGACGGCTTTTCACGAACGATAGGTTGGATCGCATTGAACATCTCTACAACCCTGTTATGAAGTGAAGATTTTGAGAAATGCGTCATAAGATCAAGAAATATACTTTCATGGAACTTGCAGGTTTCATATGTCATTTGATGAAGAACCAAATCTACATGTTCAAATTCTTTTAAACGGGCGAGTTGGTGGAGGGTAACAGCATAAGTCGAGTGATTGTGACTAAAACCCCTTTGATTAGTCACCATGTTAAAAATGCTAAGAAGACGGCGTGGATCTTTCTCACGTTTGATCAACTTGATAACCGATTCGTGAGAAATATATTTGGTCTTTCTTGGGATTTCTGTTGGAGGGTCGGGTTTTGGGGATCTGGCTCTGATCCATGGAACCATACAAGGTTCTTTAGAAAACGATGTTGAGAACTGGCGTGCCCAACCAGCACTAAGCTTAAGTGAATGCATTAGAGTCCTGCAAAACTACAAAAAGTACAGGGTAAAATAGATGAAAAAGAAGTACGGTTATCAAATTACCACCAATAAATAAGTAAACAAATCAACGTTCACGTAAGCAGAACAAATTGAAAAATGTATTTCAAAGAAAGGCATAGCGTTGACAAACCGAAAAGGACTAGAAAAATAGTAATCTTATAACTCATAATAAGGTGTAGATGACAACAGTCCAACTAAATGTAGCTGCGCTGTGAGGTAACTTGATGCATATAAATTTAGGCTTGTCAATGGATGGATATGGATCGGATCATGATCCGATCCATTAATGATCCAACTTAAATGGATCATGATCCGATCCATGATCCAACATAATGGATCGTGATCCGATCCATATCCAAATAATTTTAAATGGATGGATCACTATCCGGATCGATCCATATAAGAAAATATAATAAAAACCTCTAAAAATAAAAAAAAGAAATCACAAAAAAAAAATTGTAAAAATTAAAAAAAAAATCAAAAGAAATAAAAATAATAATTTTAAAAAATAAAAAAATCTAAAAAATAAAAAACTCTAAAAAATCTAAAAAAAATCTAAAAAATCAAAAAAATTCTAAAAAATAAAAAAATGTTCTGTCGTTTTTAACAGGGGAATTTTCTTGAAAGCGTGAAATACAGAAAGCCCCAAAATATATTTTGTGACAAAAGAGTGTATAAACTAAAGTTTTTAGAGGAAAATATTAGAAAATGGGTTGATGGGGTGAATTAAAAAGAAGCTGCTTTGACCAGTTTAATGGCTGGTTTTCAGTTATAATGTTAGGCATATACAAGAAAAAAGGCTATTAAAAAAAACTCATTCTTGAACCCCGCCCAGAATTTACCTTCCTTGAACCTGACCATTACAATTTGTACAAAAAACTCTTGAATATATCTAACTGCCTATTCAAAAGGTATGATGACATTTAACTACAGAAAGGGAAAAAATAAAAATAAGAACTTGGTGAAATATGCTTGTGGAAGTAGCAATCATGTACACTATACCCCTGATCTTCATATCCTTTTTTTAACAAAATTATTACTACTTTGAATTATTATTACTTTTACCTGATAACGATGAAAAAGTTTAGTTTATAAATCAGTTACAACCTACAAACAGAGGATAGCTCTTGTTAAGCTTATGGTTAATAAACACAAATAGCAACAGCAGCAGCAAATTAAAGAACAAAATTGCCGACCTTCTACCGGATAACCATTTGACGAAGCTTTCATTTTCAATGCAAAAAAAAAAAAAAAAAAAAAAAAAAAAACAAGTTTGATTGCCTTGGAATGAAATAAATTGACCAGTTTAATGGCTGCTTTGACCAATAAATTTGTAACTTTAAGACTGAATAAGCTTAACAATGCACATAATTGTCTCAAGAAAAAGTTTGTTTGGGCACGTTTAGGCTCGCGAGCCTAGACGAGCTTTGTATTTCAGGCTCGAGCTCGGGCTCGATCACTAAACGAGCTCTATTTCAGGCTCGAGCCTGGGCTCGTTCGAGCTTTTAACCGAGCCGATAACGAGTAGCGTTCGAGCTTTTGTGTCCTTTATGTATTACCACCCGTTGTTATTTCAGTCCCAGCTAACTTAAAAGAACCCATGAAAACAGTCATACAATGAAAAGATGGGTCACAATATAACCTTTTTATATTTTAATTCATCACAGAAACATACAATTTCATGAGCATAAAGGAGCACAGAAGGACAATCTCCAATGGAAATTAGCATAGGAATCGTGAACAACTTGCAATAAACCGAAGATTGAACGTACCAGCAGAAAATATCGCCTCTGCCACTGGCCTGAATGAAGCGAGCAGAATTCGTCGTTCACCTGTATGAAACGAGCAGAATTCGTCGATCGCTGGATGAAACGAGTAGAAATCACTGGTGGCGAATACGCAGTTCTTTCCGGTTGCTGGATTGATTTCAAAAATTAGGGTTTGGACTTTTGAGAGCACGTGCAATTAGATATTCGAGTAATCTGCCACAGTAAACATTCCACACTTTTCAAATAAAAATAGGCACAAGGTTTTGAAGAGCAGCAATTTCTTGTAGTTTTTGAGGTTTGACTGGGGTTAATGGCCAAGTGAATTAGTAAGTAGAATTGGGTTTATGGAATATAATGATTTTATAACAAAAGGAGTTAGTCTCTAACCGGCATTTCCTAAAAAACTGTAGAAATTTCATCCCTTGAAATAGACAGTGGCAATGTACCAGTCCGATAAATGTTCATTGACATTTTTCTAAACACGAAACTTACCCAATCAAACAAATGTACCAGTAAAATCTCACCCATAGCAAGTTATTGTAAGAGCCGTGGGAAGGTAGGATGGGGCAAACATTTTCTCTATCTCAGATATAGAGAGGCTGCTCCCGAAACCCCTCGGCTCCAAAAACTTTTTCTTGAGTATAGTATCCAGATAACATAAAGTGTGACACACAACGAATTCAAAGGCAACAACAAAACAAAAAGTAGCAGTAAAACACGAAACGACGAGAAAACAATCAGATATTTAATAATTACTTTTAGTGAAACAATCAAGTAAGATAATTCACTTTCATAGTTATAGATGATGAAAACTATATACTCCAAAACAATTGTAGTTTTGACTTAGATGGCAAAGTGAAAACTGAGCCACAGACATTTTATCGAACATCAGGTGTGCATGCCAAGTTTTCACATACATTGTCTGTTTCTATAGTGGAAAGACAACCAGGTTTATCATATGAACAAGAAGATGAAGAAAACCCTAAACTACATATTGAATAAGTCAACACTGAACTCAATCCATCTTGATTCAACTTTTTTCATACACAAGCACTCGGTTGTAATATATGTGATGGATGATACCTTATTCGAATGAGAGGACTTCCACCTGCAGCGAGATTAGAGAACTAATAGAGTTAGCCATAATCGACGAAAAGTACCATCAGCGAAGAAGAAGATGATGATTTCGAGAGGATTCAAACACCTTATGCAGCTGAACAAGAGCCCATTCGACCCGTTTCAGTGTTATAAATAAATCACATCAAATCAAAACTCTTTGATCCTCGTGGTAATTTGGCCCACCAGGAACGAACCAGGGCTTTAATTTCGGGTTTGAACCTAAGGAGAACGAGAGTTTACGGATTTTATCTGGTTTTCGCACATGGAGGGGGGCACGGTCTCATGGCAGTCGAGAATTACTTAGTATTAATCATACAGCCATTTACAAAACACTATGGTCACAAGTTTCATAATTAAATACAATATATTGCAATACTAAACTTTTTGTCATTTATTGGTTTCAAAGAGTCTGTTTTCAGTTGACAACTCTCATAGTTGTCAAAGCATTGCAATACTAAACCTTTTGCCATTAATTTGGCCAACAAAACCTATGTATTCACCAGCATTCTTTGTTGACGTCTTTTTACATATGTTTCAGGATTTGACAATTCAAGCATGCTACACATAGGAACGTATTCGGGCCTTAGACTTCTCTTAACAAAAGACAATTACATGTATTCTTTGTATTGTGAAACAATGTTAATATAATGAAACAATTTAATACCATGTGTTATGAGCAATTTGTAACGTGACTTCCCGATGTTTCCGCCGCGTGTTGTTGTATTACGCGATTGGGATGTTACAGATTGGTATCAGAGCACTGGTTATAGGGAATTAGGTTATTAGAATTGTAACGCCCTGCGTTTCGAAACTTTTATCTTTTGGCAAGTCTCGCCCCGTTATACTTAATTTGAATCTTAATCATGTTAAACTATGTGAAACTTTTACTCTATGATACTTTTGTGATACTTTATGCAGGAACAGGTATGAATCTTGATCTTGTGATACTTGACTCTTGTGATACTAGACTCTTGTGATACTTTGAAACTCGAATCTTGAAACTAGACACTTGTTATGCTTGATACTTATTAAACGAGAAACTTGATACTTATTGAACGAGAAACTTTGATTCTTTATTGAACGAGAGACTTTGATACTTGATACTTATTGAACGGGAAACTAGCTTAAACGCAGACTCAAAACACGGAAGCTTTTGTGTTAATTGTATAATAATACCAAGTAATGGTTACTCACAATAATACGCACCGCAACACCTGATCTAGCTCGCAAAACGAATCAAAGTCGGAAAACTAGCAAACGAGTCTCGACTGTCCGAATGGACATCCGATCAGATGGCCATTCGACCGGAGAGTCATCCGATCCATTGCGCACTTACACCGACCTAACTGTCCACATCACCTATAAATAGGACCCTTAACATTTCATTTTCACCTTTGGCTCTCTCATTCGACCATACGCACTCTCAGGCACTTTAATCAAGATCCAAGCCTATTCCGTAAGTATTTCTTCCCAGATTCGTGTACAACTTTCATCATTTATCACTTCTACACAACATTCTTCATCAAAATCACATGAACACTTCAACTTTTTCATGAAAACCAACTGATTTGGGCCTCTTGAAGGTGGTTTCCACTCAGATGTTTGTACAAGCTGTTGTGGAGCACCATTTAACCAAGATCGGCCTCAGATCTAACAGTCTTAACAACTTTTATACAGAAACTAAAGAATCTCACACTTTTACACTAGATCTGACGGAATTTCACATGGTTTCTGGCTCAGATCTGATGAACAGCACGTGTTACACTTAATTTTCGAACTTTTCTTCAATTTTTATACAAAACATGGGTGAAATCAGACTCAAACGGACTTTCGACTCCTTCCTTAGTCAAAAGCCGACTTGAAAACTGAATTCCACCGGAAAACGGGCTGATTGATGGGTCCAAACATGAAACCTTATCAGAAACAGTTCGTCAGTTCGAGAAGGGGTGGTTCCCAGCCGGCCGAACGAGCCGGATTTGGTACGTTTCCGTTGTTTGACGTGTCGCTACACCGTTTCTGTTAACTCAAAACTTAGCAAATTTCACGAAACTCACTCACTGATCGTTTGTCCGAAAGGCCATCCGATCGGATGACCATTCGTCCAGATGATCTGATTATCTTGACACTTGTTTGTTTTACATGCCACTATGATCTCAACACTTGAAACTTTGACAGTTTGCAAACACCCACTGTTCGAATGGCCATCCGTTCGAATGGTCATCTGTTCGGATAACCATCCGATCAGATGGAGTCCATCTGTTCGAATGACCATCCGTCCGGATGACCATCCGTCCGGATGACCATCCGTCCGGATGACCATCCGCTCAGGTATTCAGTCTGACACTTTACTCGATTTTTGAACCATTCGACACTCTGTTCCTAATCGGGTCAGCATTTAGAGGACTTATGCTCTGTTCCCTGCACGCAGGCTGATCCAGCGCTTCCTTCGATCCTATCTTAGCAGTGTTTGGTTTAAGCACCCACTGTGAGTATACTCGATCCCGTTTTGTTTTAAACACTTTTGGGATGCAACATATATTCTATATCAGAAACACTTGACACTTGATACTTGAAACTTGAAACTTGTGATACTTGAGACTTTTATGCTATGTGAACGTTTCATCCTTGTGTGTAGTTCCGCCTTAACAATGGTAGCGCTATAGGGGTAATGCACCTCCCCGTTAGTCTTTGGGGTATTGTTAGGATAAGACATATAACCTCCCGTTAAACTTTGGGAAAGGCACTTAACGCATTGGAAACTTGGGCTATCACTTGGACTGCGTAAACTAGCATGGTGAAACTTATTATATTTTTTCATGTTGGATATGAGTTTTTAAACTATTATGCTATGTATTCAAACTTGTATGCTCGCCAACATTTTTGTTGATAGTATTTTAATACATGTTGCAGGTTGATAGTAACTGGGATTCAAGAAACTAGCTAGGATGATGCTTAGAAACTCATCTTAGATAATTCAGGAAATTGAACAATGTTTAAATGTTCATGTCATTTGATACTTTTGTGGTTGTAAACTGTGGTTGATGCTTTAGACAATTTTATGCAACTTGATTAATCAATTATCGAAACAATAAGTGTTGTGGAATCTCTTGAGCAATCTGATTCGCTTAGTGCCGCGCCCCGATGTTTCCGCCATCGGTTGGGGTGTGACAGATTGGTATCAGAGCCATAACTATAGGGAATTAGGAAAAGTAGGAATACTTTGCCTAGTCTATAGTTCGTGGAAACTTGACTCTTATTTGTTGTTTAAGACTTATGCCTTCTACCGTACATGCTTCCTAGCAACACTTCCCTGTTAAACATTACATGCCTTTCCTAAGGCTAACACAATACACACTTGGATGCTTTGAAAAAACTCTTGAAACGACTCAGCAAAACAGGGGTGATTCCCGCCTTTGATGACGACTTTTGCTCAGCAGTGTTTGTATTTTGCACGAGATTTACCCTCAAGTCAGGAGTGACATCCAAACCTTGAAGGAAATTTCCATATCGTTATTTTAGTAGGTCTTATCTTTTGATAAGTACCGACAACATTAAGGTACCATGTTGTCAAGTTAGAGGTGAAACTCACATCTTGATAACTAGTCCCACTCTTTGTTTTTCAGTCTCGCCTAAGTCTCGAAATTTTCAATCAATTAGGGACGTGTAGTGACCGAAAGGACAAATATCGTAGGCCTAACATCGATGATGTATTTGTCTAAGTAAGCCAAGGCATGCTACCTTAATTTGAAAGGGGTTCGATTCACGTTGGTTAGTCAACTTTTCTCTACCCGGTACAATCCTATGTTTTATGAGCCTATCTTTTTATGTTGTTTCGATTTTCATGAGGTTTTATACCCGATACTTTGTTCGTTTTGAAACTTTTACACGAATCGCACGTACCTCCGCAATCTAAAACAATAAGAGTCTTGATTAAACTATGAGGAAACATAATTGAACATTATGCTATGTGAAACAACTTGATCAACTATGTGAAACCTGTTGCACGTATTGTGCTATTAAACAATATGAAACTTGATGAACGTTTTGTGATGTGTGAAACAACTTGAGTCTTTATGCAATCATGTGAAACTTTATACTATACTATGTGTTTGTGAAACTATAATTAACACGAAACATTGTGATCGAGTCTCACCCGATTCTTACTCTGACTCTTTAGATGTCGTCAAGTCATCTCTCCAACCCACACAAGAGGTCACAGGCCAACACTCAGAAAAAGATGATGTCTTTCATGGCCGACTAGATTGCATGCATTGTTCCCAAGATTGTATTTGAAATCCAGGGATCAAACACTCCTCCCTCCTCTGTGGACTCGAAAGCTGTCCAGTGTAACACCTCGAAAATTTCTGCCCAATAAAATAAAGACACGTGTCATGAGAGACAAACGTGTCAGGAACCCGGATCAGATAAAGATGTATGGTAGGATTTAAAAGGGCATCATGTTATTAAAATACCTCTGAACGACCCAAGGGCGACATGTTATTAAAACACCTCTGAGCGACCCAAATTTATAAATCCCAAGATCCTTAAAATCGTTTGATAAACATCTGAAATATTAACCGGTTGTTTCTAAACAAATAAAATTTCCATATTTTATATGGAAATTGGGTTATTAGGAATGTTACTACTAAAATTCTGATTTAAATCCCACTCTAATGGGAGTTGGAAGTAGTTAATTAAACTTGTTCAACTATTATGAGAATCCAAGACTTGTTCTTGATATTTCCGTCAACTTTAAACTCTCACATGGATCCAAAAGCATGTAAGGGACTTGCAAGCATGCAATGGCTGAGCTAAAGGACCCACAACTGAAAAGGATAACATGTGAATTCGGACTTGTAAGTTGCATGGTCAAGATTTGGAAGTTTGTAAAATTTTTGGCTTCTGGCCATCGGTTACGGACCGTATGGCTTTAAGCTTACGGTCCGTAAGGTGTATACCTGGGCGATTTCAGCAAAGGTCGGTTACGGACCGCAACCATCTCAGCATACGGTCCGCAAGAGCTGCATACGGACCGCAAGAGCTTAGGCTTACGGTCCGTAAGCCTGTCGCTGGCAGCAGAAAATGGACAGCTGCCTGTTCAGCCTGTTGCACCGACTTAATGTTATGGTTTTCGAAACCAGGGACTTGCTAGGCAGTATTTAGCCACACAGGGGCACCTGGAACCATCTCACATCAATTGTAGAGTCACTTGGCATGATCTTGAGCCATGAAGTTCACTATATAGGGAGCTTGAGTTGTGAACATTAGTCTTGCTCATTTGGATCTTTTATTCAAGACTTCTCTGGAGCTCCTGGACAGCAACAAATCTTTCTTAGGCTCCATAAGCATTCTTAGGACTCTTGTAAGTGTCCTTAACCTCCCTCAATCCATTTTAGCTTCGTCAATTAGCTAAAAGTCAAACCGTCATAATTAAGGTTTGACTTCGAGATTAGTCAATAATTGCTCAGTCAAATCTCGAATTAAAAATACCTATAAGTAGGTAATTATGTGGATAACAAACCCTTAAAAGGGTATTTCCAGATTCCCACTCTAAACATGATAATTGTCGAGTCAAAGCTTACTTTAAAAAGTCAACAGAATGCTTACTTTCAAATTAATGCATAATTAGCAATGTAGGATACATGCAACCTGTTTGACCACTAATATAACTTGGTAATTAATGTAAGAACATGTCCCAACATGTTCAACTCGACAATTTTCTGTTTAGACCCGGTTTGGAACCGAAAGTCGCATAGTTTGACTTTCGCTTTGACTTTCAGTTCTGACCCATTTTAGTCAAGTTTAGGATTGCCTTAGAGCTTCTTTCGGATCTAGTAACATGTTAGTATAACCCTCTGTGATTATACGGCTTGGTTCACTAGTTGTCTAATTATTATGCAAGTTTCCGTTAAATGCCCATATGTTGACCATTATGCCCAAATGCCCATAAAATATGATTTTTGAAAATATAAAAGGGTAGACATCTTAGTTACTAAATTATAAACTTGTACCAAAAAAATTTGACATCAGTTTGAGGTCTAGACTAAGAGTTATGCTCATTAGCGTAATTAGAAGCTTTCTTAGTAATTAATTGGCATATTTAGCATATAGCCTATCTAAACCCAAATTTTTATAACAAACTTTATACCCACTGATATATAATAATATTTTGGGATTTTTAGAGATTTTTATTTATTTTTATGCTGAGCATAACTTAGAGTTTTAAGCTTAATTCAGTTATTGCCGGTTATGCCCTTATAGGCTATAAAATGAGTTTTATAAATCCTTTTGACCTCAAACCTTTTTCTACTAATTTATTATGTTAAATATATATTATTTTGAGCCTTCTGGAATTATAAAAATATCAGTTTTTCTTTCAAAACCCGGAATTGGCTCCAAATCGCCTTTTTAGGCATTTTTACGACATAGTATGGATCAAAACTAGTTTATATATATAAGAGTTGATACCTACTGAAATATTTAGGAAATTTTTATATTATAACAGTAAACTAAGGTTTCAAACTCAGGTTTCCAGTTTTGACCTTTTTGGCTTATGTGAAATTACCAAAATGCCCTTTCGGTGCATAAGATGGTTATAATTAATGAAATTCACATATATTTGATACTATACTGTTATAACACAGTTAACTAAGTATATTTACTGATTTATTCAGATATATAACTCAGATTGCTAGTTTAACTCTTTTATACCCTTATTAATGACCAAAATGCCCTTATGAGGCGTAGTTTGAGTTTAAAATTATTTTGGGCATAATAGGACATATCTTACTGATATTACAACATATTGTATATGGTTTATATGGTTACCCGTTACGCACTTTCGCGTTCGGATCGGCTTATGTAACTAGTTTACGCATATTAGCCGAAACAGGTCAAACCATATCATCTTTGTCTCAAAAACCAGAATGTGTTTAGTTTACCCATATTATATAAGTCTCCAAACTTGTTGGGTCTAAATCACATTCCTTTCCGGTTTTCGCCTTTCATGCGATAAAACCGTATTTATTCCTTGAAACTAACCGGTCTAAGCTTAGGCTAAATTAAAGACCCGTTAGGATTCTAATAGGTTATTATAAACCTTCGTTCCAGAATAGGAGACCCAGTAAAAGATACTTGCACTTGCTTGTTGTGGTTTGTACTTGCTCAGGTAAATACTTTTAACTTATTTTCCCTTATATGGGCTTGGGGTACGGTATATAAAATACCGCTTGGTCGGGCAGTTGACCCTAACTCATTAGTAGTTGGGTATTATCAATGTGACCCGTTTAAAAATTGGTTTTGTTTGTTTTACACCTTTGGGAGTTTAATGACCATGTCCCGGATATCCTTGGCATCATTCATGAAATGGCCACGACCTTGACACGCGGGTGTAGGCGTACACCCGACAAAGTGTCCATATTTATTAAGGTATAACCGTTGGCTTCCCGCCGCGGATTTATTCTATGTGGTGTGTCTATTAACCTTAAACCGGGCGACAGAACGCATAACAAACATGTAATTCTTTTACAAGTTTAAAATTGATTAATTATCCCAAGTTATAAAACGTTTTGTGCCATGTGCATTCAAATCAATTTTTTTAAATATTTTCAAAATGAGTCAGTTAAATTGTATTTATTAGTGTAAACTGACGTACTTTCCCCAAAAAGATTAAGTGCAGGTTCTACACGTAATAGGCTGGCTACTCCTTAGCATCGTTAGAGTCTCGCAAGCTTGGATGCCAATTATCTGTTGAACAGTTTACTCCTTTTTATTTCGATCCGCCTGTGGATCTATTTTAGCTTCTATGTGATACTTGGATATTACATTTTGTTTGGTTGAAATAAATCTATTTTATTGCTTCCGCTGTGCATTATAATTTGTGTTGTTTGACTATGATGATATCAATTACGTCACGATACTCCCCCACCAGGCCCACCGGTGACACGTGGAAATTAGGGGTGTGACAGGTTGGTATCAGAGCCAACACTGAGTGAATTAAACACTGGCCTTTTGTGTTTAATCTCAGTGCACGAATTGCACATTATTCGAGTTCCGAGTCTAGACATCGAACATAGGACAAACTCTGTTTTGTTTTTGTTATTCAGTCTTTTATTTTTATATATATTGGTCGTTATCTTAACCATGTTTGCAGGTCGAAAATGCCGACAAGATTTTTGAGAGGTCGAGGCAAGGGCCCAGTTACGGGCCATGATCATGAAGCCGGGCCTTCACACTGACGAACGCCTTCAATCACCATGAGTATTAGCCCGCAGGAGCCATGGAGGCTCTACGTTGAACCTGGGAGGCGGTCAGTCTCTCTCAATTCCTCACCTTCGTATTTGCATTCTTTTGGGCCCCACTCGGAGAACGAGCCCAACAACCAACCACCTTCTTTTATACCTTTGCAAAGATCGAACTCACGCCATTCCTTTGACAACCCTACCCCTGTCTTCTAGAGCCGGTTCAACCCGGCTAATATCTTTCAAGAACCCGTGGGTTTTAACCCACTAGGACCTGAGGATCACTTCTCAGGGGATCACGCGGACGACATGGACGAAGACATGGATCCCGTGGAGCCTGCGTCCGGAACACCGAACCACCCCATCGAAATCTCCGATAGGTCATCTTTTCATGGATCACCTTATCGTGGTCCTGACAGCTACGAGGCGAGGTTCAGGCAGATTGACTGGTATTTCACTCCCTCTCACCATTCGTCCCCTTATCAGCAACAGCAGCAGGATCATTCCGAGGATTCTCGATTTGTGGCAGTCACTCCGCCACCACCACCACTAGTGGAACCGCAACCGCCTCCGGAGCCACCGAGGCGGAGAAGGTCAAACGCACGGATGTCCGTGCGAGGAGGAGTCCGCATCAGCACTCCTCAGCCCTCGAGTGGCAGTCATTATCCGCCACTCAGGAAGAAGAAGAACCACAGATGGGAGGTTCATCAAACCCCATCCCAGAGATCAACTCTGCGCCTATGGCGCCACCAGTGGGTTTTGACAACCCAATCCCTGCCTACGTCGGTTTAGCGGCGTATAACCCTTTTGAGCAGCCGGCGCATACCCATTACAACTATGCTGATGTAGACCCATACCAGGAGGCATGGGACTACAATGCTAGTCACCCAGAGGGACCCTATGGTGGTCTTTGGACCACTGGTTACCCAACTTATGGGTACCAGCGTCCGCCACCTCCTCAACCTCTGTACCAGCCGCCGCAGCCGCAGTTGATCCCGCCTGAGCGCCAGCAAGAGGTCCTTGAGAGATTGGACCGATGTGAACGGGAAATCCGAACAGAGCGCAGTAACACACGAGGCTTCTTCAAGGGATTATCAGACTTGATCAAAGGGAAGTCCAAAAGAAGGGGTCATTGAAGACTTTTATTGGTTATTTTAGTTGTAATCAAGTCCCTGCGTGGACTTTTTGCTTCAGTACTCAGCCCCTGCGTGGGCTTGTCTTTTGTATTTTGCCCCTGCGTGGGCATGTCTTTTAGTTGACCCCTGCGTGGGTTTGTTTTGGTTTTTCTGCCCCTGCGTGGGCATTTATTTTCGTAGAAGTCCCGTTTAGGGCAAAAGATGTATTTGTTAAAACAATTTATGAGGTGTTGTAGTTTAAATTTTCATTTTATTTATTTATTATTAATTATGTGCATAAAACATGAAATAAATGAAAATAATTAAAAGATCTGCCATCATATTAAAATGGTAAAATCTAAAAAGGGACAAAGACCTAGCCAAATGTTATCATAAAGCAAGGAAAAGATAGTAGTTCCATAATTAGATTAAGATCCATATTAACATCTCAATTTAGGACTATTCTGCGTTAATTATTAAGGGAATCTTAGAGGTAAAACCTATCCTTTATGTTGTTGCAGACATGGCCAAGATGGTAGAACCCAAATAATAGATTCCAATTATTGTTAACATCTGTTAGTATGTTAACATTCTTGGCAAACTGTGAATCAGTAAAGTCACACAAGGCATCCTTTAAAAAGGGTTAATTTAAATTCCCTTAATTATATAACCGCTTCTTAAAGGCGAAGTGCCTGTGGGCAATAATTAAATGTCCTTTGGGACTAAAGACAGTGGTAGCTTATGACTCCCTGTTAATAAAGGGTGATGAACTGTGGTTCAAACTTGAACACCTGGACACTGTAAAGTCCTGGTTTATAATTAAACTAAATTGTCCTTGTGAATAGGCCTTATGTGCTATTATTTCATAAATTAGGGTAATAATAAAGATCCTAAAATTTTAACAAATTAACCTAAAATGGCATTTTAAAACCATGGTTAATAGAATAAGAAATACTGTAAAAACCTCTAAATAAAACCTTGCCCATTATTTTATATGTAGCAAATAAAGCTACATGGCTGGGTCGGATGAAGTAAATAGCCATCCGGTGGAAAACTACGATAACACTAGAATACAGTTGACTGGTGCGGAGCTGCAAGCACTAGTGGACAACGCCGTTACAAAAGCTTTGGAGAGGCAAAACAGTGAGTCCTCTGGGACCCAAAGTAGAACCCTGTTTACACCTCATTCTAAGCCAAAAACCCATTCTGAAGCTCATAGCAAACCACCCTCTGTCCGGCCTAAGTCTAAGAAGGATGAACCAAAGAAAGATGATGACCGACACTCATCAAATGAGAACAGTGTTCACCCTAAGAAGATAGTGTTCGATGATGCACCCCGCGCCAAGGGTTGCACATATAAATACTTTGTTTCATGTAAGCCCCGAGATTTTACTGAGGAGAAGGGCGCTGTGGATTGCATGACCTGGCTGGATGAAATGGACATTGTTGTGGACATTAGTGGTTGTGTTAAAAGGGACATGGTAAAGTTTGCATCCCAGTCATTTAAGGGTGAAGCCCTAGCATGGTGGAGGTCATTGATCCAAGCCTCTGGAAAAGTTGCCTTGCACAACATGTCTTGGGAGCAATTTGTTGCTCTTATCAAGGAAAACTATTGCCCTCAGCATGAGGTTGAAAAGATAGAATCTGATTTCCTATCGCTGGTCATGAAGAATCTGATTTCCTATCGCACGCTTTGATTTGTGAGATAAGCCTGGCAATCCAGGTTCTTCATGACCAGCGATAGGAAATCAGATTCTATCTTTTCAACCTCATGCTGAGGGCAGTAGTTTTCCTTGATAAGAGCAACAAATTGCTCCCAAGACATGTTGTGCAAGGCAACTTTTCCAGAGGCTTGGATCAATGACCTCCACCATGCTAGGGCTTCACCCTTAAATGACTGGGATGCAAACTTTACCATGTCCCTTTCAGCACAACCACTAATGTCCACAACAATGTCCATTTCATCCAGCCAGGTCATGCAATCCACAGCGCCCTTCTCCTCAGTAAAATCTCGGGGCTTACATGAAACAAAGTATTTATATATGCAACCCTTGGCGCGGGGTGCATCATCGAACACTATCTTCTTAGGGTGAACACTGTTCTCATTTGATGAGTGTCGGTCATCATCTTTCTTTGGTTCATCCTTCTTAGACTTAGGCCGGACAGAGGGTAGTTTGCTATGAGCTTCAGAATGGGTTTTTGGCTTAGAATGAGGTGTAGACAGGGTTCTACTTTGGGTCCCAGAGGACTCACTGTTCTGCCTCTCCAAAGCTTTTGTAACAGCGTTGTCCACTAGTGCTTGCAGCTCCGCACCAGTCAACTGTATTCTAGTGTTATCGTAGTTTTCCACCGGATGGCTATTTACTTCATCCGACCCAGCCATGTAGCTTTATTTGCTACATATAAAATAATGGGCAAGGTTTTATTTAGAGGTTTTTACAGTATTTCTTATTCTATTAACCATGGTTTTAAATTGCCATTTTAGGTTAATTTGTTAAAATTTTAGGATCTTTATTATTACCCTAATTTATGAAATAATAGCACATAAGGCCTATTCACAAGGACAATTTAATTTAATTATAAACCAGGACTTTACAGTGTCCAGGTGTTCAAGTTTGAACCACAGTTCATCACCCTTTATTAACAGGGAGTCATAAGCTACCACTGTCTTTAGTCCCAAAGGACATTTAATTATTGCCCACAGGCACTTCGCCTTTAAGAAGCGGTTATATAATTAAGAGAATTTAAATTAACCCTTTTTAAAGGATGCCTTGTGTGACTTTACTGATTCACAGTTGCCAAGAATGTTAACATACTAACAGATGTCAACAATAATTGGAATCTATTATGTGGGTTCTACCATCTTGGCCATGTCTGCAACAACATAAAGGATAGGTTTTACCTCTAAGATTCCCTTAATAATTAACGCAGAATAGTCCTAAATTGAGATGTTAATATGGATCTTAATCTAATTATGGAACTACTATCTTGGCCTTGCTTTATGATAACATTTGGCTAGGTCTTTGTCCCTTTTTAGATTTTACCATTTTAATATGATGGCAGATCTTTTAATTATTTTCATTTATTTCATGTTTTATGCACATAATTAATAATAAATAAATAAAATGAAAATTTAAACTACAACACCTCATAAATTGTTTTAACAAATACATCTTTTGCCCTAAACGGGACTTCTACGAAAATAAATGCCCACGCAGGGGCGGAAAAACCAAAACAAACCCACGCAGGGGTCAACTAAAAGACATGCCCACGCAGGGTGTTGGATCTGAGTTTGATTTTAATTGTATTTTATGTTTGTAAATAAGATGAAGATGGATGAGTGTGCAGCGGAAATTAAGATGAAAACAAACTTTGCATACAATCAAACGAGAGTAATACTTTTATCAAACATCTTTACACAAAGAACCGAAAGATTGAATTTATTTCAAACACGATTACAATGATTGATGAATGAATGCAAACTCCCCCTCAGCCAGAGCTCAGTAGTTTGTTCGTGCAAAGAAGACAAATGATGCAAAGAGCTAATAGAACAGTACAAAGTACTGAACTATTTATAGGCACTTGCAAACTACTGAGCATCTTTGCTGACGTCACCATGAAAGTGACATCTAACCTCCTAACAAACTCTAACCTCTGATCTATACAGACACTGCTTGTGTTAACTACTGCTAATACATTCTATTACAAAACAGACTTTAGAACAGCTGCTGCAACCTTGTACTGCTGTGAACCCAGCAGCACTTGTCCGGATCAGCCGTGCTTGACTTAAGGCAGTAGATTGAATCAGCAGGACTTTAGTCTTCCATCAGATCTTTAGTTGAACAGCAGTTATGGGTCAGCAGTTTAGCAAGATCAGCAGATAGGAGGTCATTAGTAGTTGTAATCACTTTCAAGGGGAGAGATTTGTATATCAACATCTGCTTATTCAGGATCCACTGCTCTGATCCAGTTTTGGCTTTAGTTATCTGTTCCTCTGATAGGGTTCAATCCCAACAATCTCCCCCTGGAACAGATAATGCCAAAACCCTTCATTATTTGTGGATATTTTATTGCCTCATTAACAGCTCCCTTATTTGACCTTTAAATTGTAATTCAAAGTCTAGGGTATCTGTATCTTCATCATCCCTGCTAAGTGGAAGATCAAGGAGATCCGGCAAATCTTCAAGACTCAGGCCAAGAGCTTGTTCCCTCGATATTTTCTCCACTTCTCCACCAGACCTGAGCAAAGTCAATACGCAGGTCTGTTTGTCAGTTTCCCACTTTTGTATTTTTGAGCCTGGTGGGTTTCTTGGGAGATGCTTATTTGCAGAAGTATTTGGTGAGGCTGGCTTGTTCATCACTGGCTGAGCAGTGGTAGCAGAGTTTTCCTGTTCAAGTTCTTCTTTTATCTTTCTTAGCAAGCCTTCTTTTACAATAGCATTTCCAGTAAGAATTTCTTAAACTATTTCAGCTCCTAACTGGCTTTGTTTCCTTCTTTTGTAGAAGGCAGTACCAGTAGGAGCAGTGGCTTTCCTGGTGTGCAGCTTTGTTGGCCTTTTTGAAACCTCTGCTTCAGGATAGTCAGGTTTTTGAGGAATTTTTGGATCTTTCTTACTTAATTCCTCCAACCTTTTGTAGGTTGACCTGACCACATCTTCTTTCCATCTAGCAATTTATCTTTTTGTACCAAAATCAGCAACAACCAGTTCTTCTTTCATTCTCTTCAGTTCCATTTGCTTATCAGGTACATTCTTTCTGAACTTTGCCCAATCAGGAGGAGTGTGAGTGACTTTCCTTTTTATCATGTCTTGAATTCTTGCAGCTTCAACTTCAAGCTCAGGAACAGTCCACTCTTTGTACATGTGTCTCTCTCCTTTGTATCTTTTGTGAAACATAATGCTTTCAATGTAGTCTTTCTTCAAAGTTTCAGCTGCTCTTTCTGAAATTTGTTGACTGACATTCTTTGCAAAACGTTCTAAGGAACTGACTTGTGTGAGCAGATATTGGTAGTATCTTGATACTTCTTTGTCAGATTTCCCTTGTGTGTTTCTTTTCGAGATATCCTCTGCTTGCTTGGCCTTTATCTTCAAATATTCATCAATATTTTTGGGCCAGGGATATCCTTTGATTGAAGGCAAACTCCTTTTGGCAGGGTCATCCTCAGTATAAAAAGATTTTATTTCTTCTCTAACAGCTTCTAGTTCAAGAGGAAATTAAACACCTGCAGGAGGTAAGGGCTTGTGCATTGGAACAGAAGAGAGTGGGACTGGTTTTGGTATATTGACAAGAGCTAAAGGTTTTGAAGATGTTTGGGATGGTGAAGTGACATCATCTTTAGGAATTAGCCTTCTCCTCTTTATTTGAGGAGGGACTGATGATGTTTTGGATGGAAAGGTGGTTGTAGTGGCAGTGGTGGGTGATAGACTAACAGCTGTTGAAACAACTGGTGTTCCAACCACTGTTGTCTTTACAGCGGACGTTATAACAACTGCTGTCTTCTGCCTTTTGACAGGAGGTGATTTTGATTTTGGTGGTGATGGTGGTAAAGCAGTGGATGTAGTGTGTGTTGAGATGGTGTGTGTTGAAGTGGGAGCAGATGTTGAAACTACTGAAGTACCAACAGCAGCTGATACAACAGGAGTTACAACATCTGTTTTAGGCGGTGGTTTTTGAGCAAACTTTGAATATCTGACTGGAATGGATTTGGGTAGCCTTACTTTTCTTGTAGGCTTCTTCTTTTCATCAATGAGATTTTCATCATCTCTTGACCCTGAAGTACCCTGATCCGGATAATCCACCCTGGCTTTCTTTTTGGCCTCTCTATCCCTTTTCACACATGCAAGTTCTTCTGCAAGTGCATTGGTGGTCACATCAATTTTCTTACTCCCATCTGGCAAAGGAATCTGTTTGGTTATATTTGAATTTTTTGGTGCAAGGTAGAGACCATCTGTTATTCCTTTCCTTCTCCACTCCTGAATTTTCTCCCCCTTTTGGCATTATCTTCGGGGAGTTGATCAATGAAGAACACAGGTGGAGGAGCAGTGCCAGAGTTGTGCAGGATCTGAGTTTTGAGAGCCTTGAGATCAGCCTGAGTGTCTTTGAACCTAGACTCCATAGCATTTCTCAGCTCTTGAACATGTTTTTCATGTTGCTGATCTACTACTTGTGCTTGATGATGGAGAAAAGGTTGAAAGAGATTCCAGAGCTCATTTGTAGCAGGTGCCTGTTGGAGAGCAGGTGCTTGAGGTGGAACAGCAGTGGATTGTACCTTTTGTACCTGTAACAACTGTTGGAGCATATCTTTGAGCTCTGCAACAGAGTTATCAAGTTTTTCAACACGAGCCGTCAATTTCTGGTACTTTAAATCATCACCCAATTTAATGGGATCATCTGATTTCCCACTAACAGTGGTTTTATTAGTGGTTGAAGTAGGGAGTTTACTCCAAACGTTAACCACTGATGCCCCTTTTTCTTGCTACTGGGGTCTTCTTCCTTTAACACTTGACAACCTTTTGATGTTGCCAGTAGGATAAATAAATCCACTGGTGGTTGGCAGAGGTGCTATAAAAGGAATTGCCTCCAAGGAAGTCTTATTGATGTAACCACTGTCCAGCTGTAAACCAGTGGGTTCAACAGTTGTAGTGGCTGCTTCACTTGGATTACCACAAAGAGTTACTTGTAACTCAATGGGTGTAACCTCCTCAGGTTGTGTTGGTGGGTTAGCAATGAATGATACAGCAGGCTCAGTCATTTGTTGAGGCATATTCTCATTGACAGGTGATTGAGAAGGACTGAGTAATGCCTGGTTCAAATCAATTGCATCCAACAGTAGTTGTGTTTTTGGTGGAATTGTGGATGTGATGGTTGGTGTAGAAGGCGGACTTGCTCCGGGCATTGAGATGTGGATGATGGAAACGAGTGTATCCAGAGCATCATAATGTGGTGGCCCTTTGTGTACAACCTGTTCTTTTTGTGAAGAAGCATGAGGAGTTATGGTTATGGGTTGAGATATTTGTACCAACTGCTGTGAGGAAGAAGCAGCAGTGGTTTCTTGTGACATTTGTGTTGTCACAGGCATTAACTCTGGTATCTCATCCTCCAGAGTTGCCATTTTGATTGGTTTGGGGGGTTTTTGATTTTTCCTTTTGTAAAGCCTTTTGGGTTTTGTAGGTGTGGGTTTCAAAACAGTTGGTCTGCTGCTTTGATCACCTAGAGCAGTAGGCTCAGCAGCAGATACCTGAGGAGCAGTGGTAGCTGCTAAATTCTGCTCAGGCACCCCTGCTTGTGTTTTGCATGGTGCTAACATTCGTGAAAAAGTTTCAGATGTTAGGCAGTTTATTACAGTTATTCACCTTGGTTTATTAAAGCTAAATCATCCTTACTGAATTTCTTTTCAAAATATTAACTTAAAAACCTTGGAAATAGTAAGGATGATTTGGTTTCAACATTATTAACCAAATCTTTAAAGATTTCCCGAGAAGAGTTAAAATTTTCTTCTTGAAGAATTGCATATCCCAGATTTTGAATCTTTATAGGGATCTCATTAAAAGAAGTGGTTTTGTTTGAAACACATAGTAGGAGGGTATGAAATAGGAATCTGGGTGCAGGAGGAAAATAACCTTTTTCTAAGGTTAGTTTCTTCATCATTGTGGCTTCATACCCTCGTTCAATGAAGTCAATGTGCAACTCGTTTTTAGTGAAGGAAGTTTTACCTGCCTGATCATCGAGTTGAAAGACTTCGGAGATGGATTGTGGCGTGATTTGGACCTTTTTACCCTTTATAGAAGAGTGTATGGTGGTTGCAATGTCTCCTTGTTTGTCAAGGGTTGCATTCTTCCAAAACTCCCTTTGGGTCGCCAAATAGATTGGTGCATCGGCGGTGAACAAAGTTTTGTACTTTGATTTTGCCATGATGTTGATGATGGAATCGAAAACATCGGTGGTTCCTGGTTTTGTTAGAAGACCCAGGAGATTGTGAGATGATTTGTATGGAATTTCAGTGGAGATTGCCTTTTTAGAGGCTGTTTTCGATGATTTTGATGTGGGTTTTGCAGATGACTTTGATTTTGTCATTTTTGAAACGAATGATCGAAGGAATTTGTGAGAGATGAGAAGAAAAACTGCTTTGAGAAGAGAATTTTTAAGAATTCAATTCGACAGTAAAACCCTGTTTTGGTGGTGAGTGGGGAATTTTATAGGAAAGAGAATGAATGCTGACGTGGCAGCCGTTACAAAAGGTCTGACTGCTATGTACTGCCCACGTGACAACCACTGGTGAAAATGAAGGACAGTACTTTTGATGAAAGCAACTGATGAAAGCAGTGGAAAGGGGGCAGTGGATGATTTTCACTATCAGTGGATAGCATATCAGTGGATAAGACACTGCTTTTGAACAACAGAGGTTATCAAGAAATGAGAGAACAGAGGTTGCCTTTCAGCAGTGGGCAGGCTTTTTGAAGTATAGAAGACTTTTGAACAATCAGTGGTTATGGCAGACTTTTAAAGATTTTAATGAAATTTTCATTTTTAGCTATTTTTAAGGATGGATATTTTGATTTTCTGAAAACATTTTGTTGCTTTTATTCATAGAAAAACAAGATGTTGCTTGTTATTCCATGTTTAGCATCCCAATCCTAGAGACCAAGCTTTCAAAAGTGGCTGTATCAAGTGCTTTTGTGAGCACATCTGCCAGCTGGTCTTTAGTTGGGACATGATGCAGAGAAATCAAACCTTTTTTATAGCAATCCCTCACAAAGTGATGTCTGATGTCGATGTGCTTTGTGGTAGAGTGGGAAACTGGATTTTTTATGATATTTTCTGCTGCCTGGCTGTCCAACATGAGTGGTGTTGTCACACCCCCAAAATCCACCTGCGGAGTATCACCGCTTGGGAGCGTGACTGAGCAGGATCAAGCCACCAATCATATAGAACAATGTATAAAGTAAAAGTAATTGCAATTTAACCAAACCAATCCATATGAAAGGTGTTCCAAGACATAAATATGTTATCACTGTTTTGCGGAAGCGTATAAGTAAAACCCAACATAATAAAGTATGAAATGTCATAAAGTGTTTAACAAAACATTCATGATCCATGCCCACAACGACCAGCTCCTCCCTGTGCAAGCTCCATGTACCTAACGACCTGCAAGGCATGTAACAGAGGATCAACAACTAGTTGAGCGAGTTCACAGAAAGTAAATGCGTAATAGTAAGTTCGTATGTAACATGTGGCTCTACTGGGCCGATAGTACGTTCTATTGGTGGGGGCTTCCCATGTTGTATATCCACTAGACTATTCGTAACCATAAGTGTTCTTCACAACCGAGAACAGTAGTACGTACAAGCTTTACGTAGGTTTTACGTAAGTGTCCTTCTGTACCCGAGGACAGTGGTACGCGTGGGGTTTACGTAGGTTTTACGTAAGTGTCCTTCCTGACTCCGGAAGACAGTAGCATGTTATTGTTTACGTAGGTTTTACGTAAGTGTCCTTCCTGACTCCGGAAGACAGTAGCATATTCCTGTTTACGTAGGTTTTACGTAAGTGTCCTGCTTAACCCGAGGACCATGGAAGATAGTCTAGTAATTGTTCAATTCCATCATTCAACCCATTCCCTATCCTCGGGAATCCCATGCCTTGGTAAAGAGTGTGAACTCACCTTGGTTTGCTCGGTATGCTATGCTCTAGGTTTATCAAATGTCTAAGTCCGTTACACACGACCTAGGATATGTTGCACATGATACGATGTAAGTGTTTGCATCAAATTAGGGTTTGAAAATCATTGACATTCAAGCAACTGTGTTTTGTGTGCTTATTGTGTACAGGATGATATCACATAGACCGATTCATGCATGCAAGATCATACAGTTGCATTCAGTATCATACGATCATATATATATATAGAATCATACATCACGTAATCAGTTCATCGTATTCACATAATTCATGCGTCACACCTTTGCTTTCACATTTCAGTCTAGCATGAAGGTTAACATATTTGTCATTGTGACCATACTTCGTATATTCAACGGCGTTGATAAACTAAACAAGTTTAACTGAGTTAGCGGCTTAAGAAAGTGACATACACATCTTATCAGATTCAATCATTATTTAATACACATTCATGGCCTCATATTAAACACACATCAGAATCAGACAGGGCCTTGCCTTTCATAAAAACTCAGACAAGTGTGGGGGGGGGGGGTTTCCCCTATTTAAAAGTCGGATAGCACATGAGGGTTTCAAAACTTGGACAACTTGGGGACATGGGATCAAAACTCGGACTAGGGGGTATGGGGGGTTAAAAGTCGGACCAATGGCATGGGGTTAAAATTCGGACAAGGGTAGGGGAGGGTCACAAAGGTCGGACACCTTAATGGGGATTAAACTCGGACCTAGGCCTTCACAAAAGTCGGACATGAGAAGGCTCTCAAAAACTCGGACCATAGGTGCCTTAACAAAACTCGGACTCCTTGATTTTATGAGAAATTCGGACCCTTGTAATCATCAAAGGTCGGACAACATACATGTGAAGAAACTCGGACCCTTTAGTATACATGAAACTCGGATCACATATCTAGTTTAAAGATCGGACAACATCTCTATTACAAAACTCAGACATTTAACTCAGGGTTTCAAAACTCAGACAAGTATATTAATCCAAAACTCTGACTAACAATAATGCGTGAAATTCCAATTTTTGCACAGAATCAAGCATCAGTTACAACTTTCATTCATACGATTAAAAACCCTACTCAATCCTACGTATTGCAGAATTCACAAGCAATCAATCGATGATTACAACAATCATTATGTGAACAATCTTATTGGCATACAACTAATCATTCATCATAATCACCATTATCCAGAATCAAATCAAAATCACAGAATATTGTATGAGGAACTAGGGTTTTCATGAACACATAATCAAGAATCAAGAATTGATAATAATCAAGCAATCAATTAGGGTTACAAGTATCACAACAATCAATAAACAATTACCTTGAATGATTCTAGAGAAAATGTGGAAATCAAAGTGCTGAATGTCTTGTGCCAATGATGATGGTGGTGATGATTGCTAGAGAAAAGTACGTGCTTGGATTTTTGTGAAATGATTAGTGAAAAAGGGATTAGGGTTAAGTATCATTAGGATTTCACTAATTGCTCTCTACACCCTGAATTACTATATCTTACAATAGTACACCATCTCAAACAGTTTCACAGTTTCACCACCAAGTTTATGCATTTGACAAGTCTATCACAATTAACACATAACCATGCATAATCACACAATACACTTCATTGTACTAAAACGTTACAGTTCCAAAGCCAATTATTTGTGCAATTAAGCAACTAAACAATAAATGAACGTGCAATAAATGCGAAATAGAATTCTTGGGAATTCGAGTTGTCACATTATCCCCAACTTAAAAGAAATTTCGTCCCGAAATTTGGTACGCACTCACTGAGGAAGCTAGGTAAGCTGTATCGTTCACTGGTTTTCCTGGGGTGTCACATCATCCCCCCGTTGATTTGGAATTTCGTCCCGAAATTCCGCAGTAGGAGCTTCAGCCTCAGTAGTAGTTGCATTGGTTCCGAATAACTGGGGGTACTTTTCTGTCATCTGGTCTTCGCGTTCCCAGGTGTACTCTGGGCCACGTTTGGAGTTCTAACGAACTCGGACAAGAGGGATTCTCTTGTGTTTGAGGACCTTAACATCCCGGTTCGTGATTTCAACTGGTTCCTCGACGAACTGCAACCGCTCGTCGATAGTGAGTTCCTTAAAAGGAATTATGAGGGTCTCATCTGACAGGCACTTCTTCAGATTCGACACATGGAGTACGTTGTGAACTGCACCGAGTTCAGCTGGTAGGTTTAGTCTGTAGGCTACTTTGCCTATTCTTTCAGTGATTTCGAACGGTCCAACATACCGTGGATTGAGCTTGCCTCGTTTACCAAAACGAACCACACCCTTCCAGGGTGAAACTTTGAGTAGCACTCGATCCCCAACTTCGAATTCGAGCGGTTTTCTGCGTAGATTGGCGTAGCTTTTCTGGCGATCATGAGCTGCCGCCATGCGTTGTCGTATCTGTGCTATTCGTTCTGTAGCGTCAACTACCATTTCTGGACCTGTAATCTGACTATCCCCCACCTCTGCCCAACAGAGAGGTGACCGGCATTTACGTCCGTACAATGACTCGAATGGAGCGACTTGAATGCTGGTGTGGTAACTGTTATTGTACGAAAACTCCACTAAAGGGAGGTGCTTTTCCCAGCTGTTGCCGAAATCAATAACACATGCCCGAAGCATGTCTTCTAGGGTTTGAATCGTGTGCTCGGACTGCCCATCCGTCTGAGGGTGATAAGCTGTGCTCATGTCTAAACGAGAGCCAAACGCTTTGTGCATCGCTTGCCATAGTTCTGAGGTGAATCGTGCATCCCGATCCGAAATAATGGAGGTGGGCACCCCGTGCCTCGAAACAACTTCTTTAAGATAAACGTCTGCGAGGGTGGAGAACTTATCCGTTTCCTTAATAGCCAGGAAGTGTGCAGACTTGGTGAGCCGATCCACGATCACCCATATAGTATCATTCCCATGCTGAGATCTAGGCAGGCCAGTAACGAAATCCATGGAAATTTCTTCCCATTCCCACTGTGGTATCCTGGGTTGTTGCAGTAGGCCTGAGGGTTTCTGTACTCTGTCTTGACTCTCGCACAAGTCAAACATTTGCCGACGTACGTTGCGATGTGGGCCTTCATGCTAGGCTACCAGTATGTAGTTCTGATGTCGTGGTACATTTTATCCGAACCTGGATGTACTGAGTAGCGAGACTTATGAGCTTCATCCATCACAAGTTCTCGTATACCGCCATATAGTGGGACCCAAATGCGTCCTGTTACATAATAGGCGCCGTCTTCCCTTTGTTCTAATCGTTGCCTTGAGCCATGTAAAGCTTCAGCCTTCACGTTTTCTGGTTTCAATGCTTCCACCTGAGCATCTCGTATCTGTGCTGTGAAAGATCCATAGGATTAAGGGACATGCAATTGGTATCAGAGCATTAGGCTCTTGATTGGCTCGGTTCAAAATTGGTTGCTGCAGAAAAAGGTGGATTTTCGGGTTATATTGTTGAATTTTCGAAAATTTTGAAGGTTTTAGAACTAGGGTTTCGAAATTTTGGAGGAGAATTTTCAAAATTTTTATGGTTTCTGGTTGAAAATAGGCTATTGTTGGTGTTCAACGCATTTAGTTCTGCATATTTGGTGTTTTTCATTGAAGGAAACTTGAAGATTTGAAGAACTGTTCTTCGTGTTCTTCGTGGTGTTCATCAAAGTTTGTTGGAAATTACTGATAATTTGCTGTGTTGATTTACAGGAAAGTGTTAAAGAGATTTGGAGAATCTGGATAAAATCTTTTCAAATTTTGAAAAGATTGGATTTCTAGCATAATTAATAATTACACCGACTGACCAACATATTTAAATCCAAAGGCGACTTTGGTAACTGTGGTAATAGTCCTCAGCGACATTATCACGGTGATCGGCGAATTTGCTAGTCGTCGTAATAGTGAAGTGATCAGCTAGCATAATTAACCAGAGTATTTAATTCTCAGCATATTTATTCTCGCCAGCATAATTAACTTGGACCAGCGTAGTTACTCAGTGCCAACATAATTAACTTGGACCAGCATATTTACTTACCTGAGCTTTTGACTAACCAGCATAATTAACTTCAGCATAATTGGCTAACCAGTGCATTTGCTAGAGGAATTAAAAAAAAAGTGGAGTATTTATTTTGGTGGAGTAATTGGTTGCGTATAGAGTATTTAATGTTTTCGTAAATAAAAAACGATCCGTAAACAATCTTGACAAACCGTTTGCACGGTTAGACTCGGCTGATTTTTAAGAAAAAAAGGACTCTGGAAAATCCCGGAATAGGTTTTGGACAATATATATCATTGGATTCGTAATCTCGAGACGAGTCTAACGGTATAATTTGTTAAAAACAGTTTTCGGAAAAATTTTGTACGGTTTTAACGATATGATTACGGTAAAAACATGACAAGGATCAGTAGAGAAGTTAGGTTTGGATTTTGACACAGGTTACCAAAATCCATTTGAACTTTTAAGCTGCGTGATGACAAAAATGGATAAGGTCAGTGAGACTGTTAAGAATTGGCCAAAGCTTATAAACGTCAAAGAATATGCTGACTGGAAAGAGAAGTTTAAGGTATTTGTGAAAAGTGAAGATACTAAATGTGGAGTTGTATGATTGATGGGTACATTGCTCCCACACACGAGTTGACGGGAGAGTTATAGTGATTTCTTATGAGAAGATGGATGAATATGAGAAACAGGTGGTTGATGCTGAAAAGAAAGCTTTAGCAGCGATAAAGATGTCCTTGCCCGAGTGCATCAAACATACCTTTAAGAAGTATGGGTCTTCTAGAGAGCTGTGGGAAGCTTTAGAAAAACGTTATCAGATCTCTTCAAGACCGAATACTTGTGATCAAGCATTGGTAGCTGAGCTTGCAGCAGTGAAGATTGGAGTAGTAGCTGCTGAGGTAGAAGAGGATAAGGTGAATGTTGAGAAGAAGGATACCGAAGTTTCAAAGTGCTTGAATGGTGTGAATGAACTTACAACAGAGGTGAAGGTAACATCAGAACCTGTAAGTCATACATGTCATAATTGCACTGAACTACAGGGTAAAGTTAATAGCCTATCGGAGCAAAACAAAATTCTGTTAGCTGAATTGGAAAAACTAAAAGAGTCAAATGTTCTTTTGATTAAAAGAGAGTCAAATTGTTTAAATAAACTCAAATCAAATGAACAAGAAATCTGCAGTTTAACAAGCAAAGTCAATGAACTGTTACAGATCATTGATTTGGCTCGTGAAACTGTGAAGGATAAAACTAATGAATTTTCTTAAAAGTGTAGGGAATAGGCCATTGGACAAGACCAAATTGTTGAACTTAAAGGAAAGTTAGACAAATATGAAAAATCTTCATTAGTTAGGACTCAAATTCAAAAAGGGCTAAAAAAGAGTAACGATAGAACAGGAGTGGGGTTTAGTAAAGCTTCACCTTCTAAGAATCAAGACTACTCTTTTTTTACCTGATGAGAATGAGTTAACTGATTTTGTGCCTACTACACCAGCTGTAGTGGATCCGATAGCTGTGGACTTGCCGAATAGTCCAGTTTCTTTGAAAGAATCTGTTGAGGCTAACAGCACACCTCATAAATCAGATGAGGATACTGAAAAGGAAAAGAAGAAAACATTTAAAAAGAGATTTAACAAAAAGAGTATTTATAAGATAAAATCTTGTTTTAAATGTCACACTAAAGGACATGTGGCAAGTTGTTGTCCTTTGAAGAAAAATAAGCAAAAAGTTGATGAGGTTAAGGATGGGAATAGGGTTGGTTTAAATAATAATGTGCAACCACATTTTCAAAGTAATCAACCAAGATTTCAATCTAAACCTTCAACATCAGAAAGATTTGATAGACCACGAAGTATTTCTCCTAAATTTAGTCATTATAATGGTAAATCAAATCGGTTTCAAAGTCAAAAAAGAAATTTTGGATATCAAAATCGATATCAGACTTCTGGTAATCAAAATTTTCAAAGAAGAAATGAACATAGGGGTTTTAGTAACTCAAATGTTCAACAACATCCAAAATTTTTTCAAAAGTCATGGTGCGATAATGGGAGAAGAAGGTTTGAAAAGGGTAATTGTCAAAGGTCAGAAAATCCAAGAGTTTATTGGAACTCTCGCGATCAAAGACCTAGTGGAAGTTATAAATCGTGTTCAACAACGGGTAAAACATCCAAGACACCAGTAAGGTGTGATGGATATTGGTTAGAAGCATCTTATATGGATTTACATGGTTGACCCAAAACTGGTAAGGTTTAGGTTCTCAAGTCTAACTGAGTTGTTGAGAATATGAAGGATGACCAAGAAGGACTGTTTGATGTGTTCAACAGTGGTTATTCCTGTAAAGCATCTGAGGTGAATAGTAGGTTAAGAGTGGTAACAAACTATTTACTTTAGTGATTGATTGATGATTTATTGGTGAAAAACTTATTGTCAGGTTAAAGTGGGAGTCTGTTTGTTTTTAATTTTATGTTTTTGAAACTTACTCCATAAAAACAAAATTTTGGGGGGGGGGGAATTTCCCTTAGCCAAAAAGAGTTTAGATAGTGCGTGTATTTAGGGGGAGTAAGTTATAAAATTCTAGAAATAAAAAAAACGTTGAAAAATGAAAAACATAAAAAAATGAAAAACTGAAAAAAAGAGATTTCATGGTGTAAAAAAGAAGAGATGATACATCGAGAATTAGACTGTCACATTGAAACTGAATTAAAATGCTTAAGTGTGATAGCAGCTTCATCATACGATGTACCAGTAGGCAAAAAGCATGAAATAATCAACTTACCAATGTGATATAAACATAACAAACTGAGTATGAGTGGGGAACACATCAGTGGTGTATGGTTTAATGACCTTACATCTTGCGTTGATAGATTGCCAAAATATGAGGTTTTAGGTCTTTATACTGTTATTTCATCCGGGGGTATCAGGGTTGTCCTTCTGCTGCATCTTGATACATACTGACCTAGGCACAACCAGGATATCTTAAAAGAGCTAAAAATGCCAAAACCCATAAATGAAGAAGCTCTCCTAGAGAGTCATTCAAATGTGCAAAATGCATAATTCTTACCAAAAATGGTATTTGTCTTAGCCCTCGTTAGATATTTTGGTCTCTTTGCTGTACAGAAGTACTGACCTGATCACCAATTATCTATCGTTGTAAAACAAAATAGATGAATTCAGTATACTCACCTACTACGAGGAATCCTTGTGCATACCTTGATCACGGGGGTACATCCTGAAGTGGGACACACTAGTATATCAGAATAATATTACCTTAACGTATCATACGGTAATGGCACTTGAAATGTTCATGCATTTTGTTTAAGTGGACAAACATACTGGTAATCGTCTTGAACTGCTTTTCACGAAAATCAAAAGAGAAAACTAATTGCTTGTGTGAAATAGTTTGATTTAGCTGATATGATCTTCATGCACATGATTCTCACAAAAAGAAGTATTGGAAATATTTTTTTGAGTTTTATCTAATTGTTTTATTTATAAAAAACAAAACAAAAATATTTTCTTTTTAAAAGACTTCCATGTTGAACTGACAGATTGTTGTTTTTGCATGATAAGATAAAATATTGGTTTATCTTGAATGTGAAAAAGACTAGTGTTTTTTCAAGATACTTGCTTGTGTTTCTAAACAGATTGATGCAATTATCAAAATGAAGTGCAGAATACAAGTAAAGTGCAGATTGAGAGTGAAGTGAAGATGTGTGAAGATGCATGGTAGGATCCTTCTACTACATTGCAGAGTGATATGGAAGAGTTGGAGTTTACTTGCTTAACCAAAGATTGCTAGTTCACTGATCTACAATGAATGAAAGTTTTGGAGATTGGAAGCATCAGCTAAGGGGGAGTCTGTTGATGTCGGAAACTGTGTAGCTGACGCTATCCAAAGACCAAAAGAACACAAGATGTTTGAAGACAAAGTTACACTATGAAGCTATTGTCAAGGGGGAGTCTGTTGGTGCATATTCGGTGACAACAGCTTAGTAGTTTGTTTATTTAGTCTTTTGATAGTTTGTAATGGGCTTAGCATATTGGTTAGTGAGTTATTTGTTGTAATGGGCTTGGAAAATGGCGTAGCCCAGTAGGAAGCCCACTTCACAAACATGTGGTATATAAACAAGTTTTGTGATTAGGGTTTTAGGTTTTTAGTTGTTAGAGAATTCTAGAGAGAGAGAGAAGAAATTCGAATTTAGGGTTTGAAGCAAGATCACAGAGAGTGGCTGTGAGGTTGTGTAGGTATTGAATTGATTATAAACTGCATGTTGGATAATCAATAAAATACCTGTTTGATAGTAATTTCTGTTTCTACTATTTTCTGTGCAAATCTGATCTAGATGATTCCGCACTCTAGGTTAGATAGACGATTCTGTGAAAGATCCATAGGATTAAGGGATCTGCAATGTAGCTAGGGTAAGTCGAAAATCGTATCCACGAAGAGCATATGGTCAGTATCGTACGACATGTTCGACTAGTTAGACTATTTACAAAAATGTACAATGTGATTATGAAGTTTGCTAATTTTATTTGGTTGTTTGATTTGAAAAGAAGTCAGCGTGAACCAACAATTTGATGTTATCTAAAACCGCAGTTTATTAACTAAGATTGCAAGACTAAACTACTAATTGAAAACGAGAATTGGAAAATGGATCACACCCGGTTTGATAATTGTAAGACCTAGGATTCCTACATGTTTTAACTTGATTCAATTGTATATAGTGATTAACGAATTTCTATCACGGAGCTTAGGTGTCAATTGCTATCAACGTCATAGACAACGGATGGTAATGCACTTTATTACTTCGGACATGTAAATCCTAACCTAAGATAAGGCATGATTGCACATAACCATTTCGCAAAGTCAAATTTTATCATCACTCGACAATTTACGAATTCGAAACAAATGCAAGACAATTATCAAAGGTTTCAAATACAAAACAATTTGTCACAAAACCAAATCAAAATACAAATGCATAAACCCTATAAAATCTTACAACAATCTACACCGGGGTGAAACCGAAGAGACTAGCCGCTCATGGTTGAATGGACGCGATCGTCGGGCGACAAGCGCGAACACCGAGCCATGACCTTTGAGTCTTTGAGGAGTGGTGGAGGTTAGGGTTTGAAGGTGAAGGTGGAAGGATGAAGATGAGGGTGATGATGATGGTGGAATTGATTAGGGTTAGGGGTGATGGAGAATTGGTTCGGGTTTTAGGTTAGAGGTGAAGGTTAGGGATGAAGGTGTGACAACCCTCACAATTACAGGTATCAAACAATTAATTAATCTTAATAATGTGCTTAATGACTGTGCTTGATTACAACTGACAATTTAAACTGCTTTATGATTTTTGTATCATACATGCATATGCATCATATTTCATACTGTCACTCCATTTATTACACACAAACTTTAGTGACATACTTGATGCACAAAGCATAGTTAGCACACTGAACGGATAATTCAGAAACATGCTGACAATGCCAGCACATGGACAGACTATGTCTTTAAGGCCAGTATGAGCCAGAGACAGGGTACTACACTAGTATGGAGTGTAGGGAAGTGAGGACCATAAAAATGCGTCACTATGTGAGAGTTAAAGTGCCGGGAAGTGCCTAAAACCCACTAATAATGCAAAATTCTGCATTAGCTATCAGAAATTCAGCATTTAATATGCTAGTAATGTGCAAAATTTTGACAGAATGGTCCCGTATGCTTTCCTAAGTGCCGGGAATTAAAAGGGTTACAAAAAGTTATATAAAAGACACCTTACGGTATAACTTAACACTTTAACGGAACGGTATCTAACCGAACAACCGGACATTACCCGGAACACTAAAATTTTGCCAAACACATTGTTTTATTATTTCTTGGCTAGTCATGATCCCCGTACATCATAACACCCCCTAAATATCAACTAACTAACACATGTAAGTATATACTTGAAAACTAACTATCATTTACCCTTTACCATACCCGATTTTGGTCACCAAGGGACCCACCCAAAATCCTCACCATACTTCCTAGATATTATTTCAATATTTTAATGGATCTTTGCTTGTTGTTGTTGCCAAGATATTAGAAGACATACCTTTAAGTATGGCCTCCAAGATCATAACATCACTTCCATATCTTCACACCCCACTCCCCCACTCTCTCCCCCTTCCTCTCGACCTCACTATAACCGCCACCACCACCACCATATCAACACCACATTCTTCCATTTTTAAGTTACATTCAAGTGCTAGAAGGAGGATTAAAGGAGCTTGAAGTTGTAGATCATCAAGGAGCTCTTTCACTTGCTTTTCACCATCATTTTCTTCATCTTTTTCACTAGAGTTCTTCCCTAGCCTTTGAGCTAGTTGTAAGTCTTTGTTTAACCCTTGCTTATTTCTATTTTGAGTAGTTAAAAGATGTAGTGTGATGAATATCACAAGAACACTAAAAGGTTTAAACAAGAACATGAACACAAAGCTTTACATAAAAATGAAACATAAAGAAATGTTGTAGTAGGATGCTGTTATGAATGTATTGTTGAATTCTTGTTGATTCTTGGTTATGTGGTGTTAATCACCATATGGATCTTGTTAAATGATGTTTAGAAATATGATTTAAGAAGACTAGAAGGTGATTATATGTTACATAGAATAATCATCTTCTAAGTCTAAGCATGAACTTGGAAGAAAATGATTTTTCTTGAAATATAATTAAACAAGTAGGTTGATGAGCATGTAGATCCAAGTTTTACAAAAGACTTTTCTAAATAAACCAAGTTAGAGAATCGATTTTTGGAAAAACATGACTTTTACATACACTTGCACCATTTTTTGAAAACAAAATAAGTGTGAAAACACTTTATTTACAAGAAGAGTTCAAAAGGTTAATTTTTGTAAAAATTGTTTACAAGTTGTAAACACTAAACTTTTGTAAGAAATGATTTTTAAAGAAATAATTACGCTTTGAAAGGTAACTAAGTCCACTAAAAGCTTTACCAAGTTACTACGCGTTTTCGGAATGTATCAAGTTCATGATTAATATGTAACGCACATAGTTTTCGCTCTTGGTGATGTAAAATTGTTTAAGGATTGATTGTTGATTGATTTTGAAATGAAAATGATATGCTTAATAGCATGGACACCTCCGTTTTTAGGGGAAACTCTGGCGAAATTTTCTAAAAATCCCAAGACTTAGAAAATTATTTTCTAACAAGTGTTTACAAATGTGTTTAACTTTGTTTTTCGGAAGTAAACTTTGCCATAAGTTTTTTTTGGTTACAAAATTTCAAATTGTCGGAGGTGGATTTTCGTAAATAAAAGCGGATAAGTATATATATTTAGAATATATATTTTATACTAAAACGCTTGTGTGAATATTTGTTTGATTGGTGAACTAGTTATATTATTTTAGGGCAAAATAATGTAACTTAGCGAAATACCATCACAATTATAACTCCAGAATAATACCAAAAATTTCGAGGAATAAATATTTAAGTTACATACTTGGTATTGTGAAATCGAACGCAAAAACGTAGCTTACGAAATATTCCGGAAAATATTTTTTTTACGAAGATATTTTTGGATAAATATTTTTTGGATACAAATAGTGAAAAATATATTATTTTTGGGAAAAATATATATATTTTGGGAATACATTATTTTCGAAAAATGTGTTAAATATATTTTCTAAGTGGAACTTAAAAATATATTATTTTCGGAACTACCAAAATACATATATAAATACCCCAATCCTTGGGAAGGAAATAGGCATATAAAATACTTGAGAAGTATGAATACGAAATAGTTGTCTAACTATTTTTCCAAAACCCTAAAAATATAATGTAAGTTAAAATAATTATTATTATTTTAACAATAAGTTATAACTTGGAATAATATCAAAGTAACGTAACTCAAACCGTAAAAACAAAAGCAAGGCACGGCCCGTTCGTCTAATAGACATTAGTACGGTGTAGGTTATCGTATAGCTGACAAGGTTTGAGTACGAGCACAGGAGACGCACTACAGTGAGTTCATGTCCCCCTTTTCTTTTAACTGTTTTCAGTTTTATACTTCGGGGGTGGAATACATGTTACAAATCATTACAGACATTTTATACATGGTATGGTTAGCCTAAGGAGGGTATACTACTTAGATTATGTGAGTGACAGGCGCGACACTTAAGACCGTTAATCCTCATCGTAGGACCGAGGGACATGAGTGATAGATCTATTTGGGTGTAGCGAGCCCACACCCATGAGGCCGGGGCAGCCCATAGTGGTGACTGTGTCTTACAGCCGGAAGCCCGGTGCAACTCCGCTAGGTTTGAGTTTTCCTGCATCACTTCACACATACCAGTGGCTTTGCAACCCATTGGTGATCTCTTTTTCCTTATTGATACATACCAGGGACTTTCATACATACAGACATATTTCAAAGGTTTATACATACTCACATACACATGAACTCGCTCAACTTTTGTTGATTTTTCAAACTACATGTATTTCAGGGAATTGATCGGATCTGGCAAGTGTCTACATATGTGTCAAGCTACGTACTAAATAAAGATGTCATCCAGGGTCGTAGGGTCTGGGAGGTGTAACCCTTTCCTGGACGGGTCACACGTCTCCAAACCTCGTTTTATTTAAAGTCTTTTGTTGAGTCTTTGAGAACTCATTTTAAACAAGTCATGGTTGTAACTTATTTTGGGATGATGTTTCAAGACAAGCCTGTTATGGTATTTTCTAAACTATATTAATGGATGAACATCATGTCTTTTTATCATATAGCATTGTTATGATTGTTGCTATGGTATTAAGAAGTCACACCAAAATAATCCACGCTTCCGCAAAAGCCAGGTTGTGACAGCTTGGTATCAGAGCCTCGATCATAGCGAACTAGGGTTCTTTCTCGAGTCTAGACTATGATCACTAGGGCTCTCATGAAAACATTTTACATTGCATACACTAAACGTCCAGATCTAGGGAACAAACATTTTACAAACAAAAAGGCACAAATATATATTCCAAAATTTATATTCAGTCTTAGAGACTGAGGGAGTTCAGCCTTAGAGGATGAGGAGGTTCAGTCTTAGAGACTTTGGGAGTTCAGCCTTAGAGGCTGGGGAGGTTCAGTCTTAGAGACTGAGGGGTTCAATCTTAGAGATTGGGGAGAATTTAGTCTTAGAGACTGATGTGACAAATGTGATCTGTAATCATCGTATTATGTAAAACACTGTCCGTTATCAATAAAACAATATGCTTTGGTGTTATTATGTGTTTTTTTGGTGTTACTATATGTGCGATTGTGTTTATTAATTTTACAATTTGATTCGATACCAATTTCAAGCTTTAAATCACTTTCTGGAAGGTTATACGCAAACTGGTGCTTAAACGCAATCAGTTTAACGCAACATACACTCCGGAACTGTGACATAAGCCAAACATACCCTAAATATCCCTTACATAACTTAGAAATAAGTTTCGAAGGATTCGGTATGGCAAAAACATGTTTATTTGAACTAAAGAACTAATTACGACAAAACTGCGAAACGAACGTTGGTGACCACCCGGATAATAATTAAATCCCACAAATATTCTATTATGATTAAAATCTTATTTTAATCAGGTTCGTGTTGAAAAATAAATTAAAACGCTTAAAAACGTTATTTTTCAAGTTTAAGCGCGTACCGTGTGTTTCTGCGCGACACAGTGCTTTTACTGCGAAACGCAGACAACGCAGCCAGTCTCGGCAACTGAAAGTTATTTCAGTAATATTTTGGCGAGTTTATTTTTATAAAATAATAAAAATAATTTAGAACGCCATAAACCGGGATTTAAACGCTAGATAAAATACCCGGTATCCAGTTAAACACCCGTTTTAGCCTACATACAACATATTTATATAAAAATTACATTTAACCCCCCCACCCCATATATATTTTCGGTCATATATTTATGTGTGGCCCCACCATATATCTCCTAGATATCTTTCTTGATATGGCTTGATTGTGTGACCTTTCTTGGATTTTTTTTAGATTATGCAATCTTTACAAATCTCTATATATCCTTCCATATCTTCTAAGAGATCACCAAATATTTTGCCTAGATCTCTCAAGATTTGATGTGATAATCCTTGGATTTCTTTTGATTTCTTGGATTTTATTTAGATTTCCCTAGATTTTTTTTGAGATCTTGGCCTATATATATGAACACCATAGATCACCACACTCATTCACACTCCATCACTTCTCCTCTCTTTCTTTGAAATCGGCAGCCATCAACCACCACCCTACCACCATCATTTGACCTTGTTCCATCCATTCTATTACCATACAAGGGTGCAAGGAGACACACAACGAAGCTTGGTGCGTTCGGAAGTCGAAGGACCGCTCTCGTTTTCTTTTATCCACCACTTTTCTACACTCGAACTCCCCTAGCCTTGTGCTAGTAGTAAGTTCCTTAGATCTTCATCTTGTTCATGTTTTTATGTGGTTAATGATGTTTAAAGATCAAAAGATGGAAATCCTAATGAACATAAACAAGTCTTGAAGTGTAACTAACTAAAGATGGAGTATGGTTAAAGTAGTGTTAAAATGATGAACGAAATATGATATTGCTTGATAAATCTGATATAAATAAGTAATAATCTGCTGTAAGTATTGTTGTGATCGCTAAACATGTTAACGGAATCAATCGAACGCACTTTATGATGATAAGAGACTGAAAACAGCATGCTGATCTGCTTTTCCAGCCACCTTTAACTGGCTGTAACTGCATCGTAACTTAACAAAAACTTTATTTTCTTAAGTCTATAATGTGTTATTATAAAATACGGTTCTAATGACACCGGAATCGTAATTTTTGGACCCCGTTTACTATTTTTAAAGTGCCTTCCCGTAACAGCAGCTTAAGCTGAATTTTTCTGCTGAAAATGTGCGTCCTATTTTCAGTCATAACCTGGATTCTGTGTAGGATTAGATCATGAAACTTATACTGTAGATGGTCACTGTTGTCGCCGTGACCCTCCAACTGGAATTACGTCAATCGGACTTGCGATTAATTTTTAGTGAATTATTCCATAGACTGCGGTCAGAAAGTAACAAATCTGACTTCAGTCCGGGAAAATGAATTTTTATAAAATAATGGTAATGAACTAGACCCCGATATTTTTACACAATAATATATGGTTCGCGTAAGATGTTCTGTAAAAATTTGGGAATTTTTAGAATAAGTTAACCATTTTATTTAAATGTCCGAAAACAGTCCAGTTTCATATACATTAAAACAGAAGTGACATAAGTAGTAATTGCATGCCAAAGTGTGGTTCTTGATTATTAAAAATCATTCTTATTTAATTTAGGGCAGATAAACAATTGAGGGATTGTGTTAACGTTTAAAAACGCACCCGAAGGTGAGTACATAGTTCCCCTATTTTACTGTTTTCAATTGTTTTGGGGTGATTCATATGTATCAAAACGATTTCGATGTTTTAACGATGGTTTCACAACGAGTAAGATGGTTTATATCAAACTAATAACAATTTAGATAATGTGAACGAGCTTGTTGGTTGTAATTACATAACAAATGACGTTCATTAATTTCGGCCAAACCGACCAGTATTAGGTTATGGTACCATAGGATCCGACAAATCCCGTTATCAGACCGGACCCATGGTTATGTGTGGGTTAGGTGGGTAACGACCGAATCTGATGATTGTTAACTTACCCTTTTGAGGTTTGTTAATGCGAAAACGAGTTGAACAATAAACGAGTCACACAGGTTTGAATGTTATTAGCGAGACGACCAAAAGTAGTTTCACGGTCTAAAACGAGAATGATTTAAACGACTTAAGCGATGTTTAACGAATTAAACGATTTGGGTAAACAATTGGAAGCGATGTCACACAAACGAGGTTTTCGAAACGATATAAACTATACGAGTTTTATTACGAGAATGATTTACGATTTGGTTTACGAAAAACAAATGTTTTGGGTAAAGATTCAGGGCTTCGAGGTTTATAAATTATAACCAAACTATTTTGATTCGGTTATTCATTTTACGATACAAACATTTTATAAAACAAGGTTTTCTAATGACAATTAACAAGGTTGCACAATTTATTCCAACGTATAAACGAGCCATGAATCTGACATTCTCACAAAACCTATGTACTCGCCAGCATTTCTTTGCTGACTTTGTTTTTACATATGTTTCAGGTGAAGTTGCTTAGTCTTGATTGCGAATAGGAAGCATGCTCACTTAGGACCGGACGAGGCCTTAGTGATTTAATAATGATATTAGTCTATGTTTGATTTGCTTGTTTAACTTTAAAACAATGTTTAATATTTAATGAAATGAAACTCTTCGTATCCATGGTTTGAAACAATAATTCTGTTACAACACTCCCCGGCGTTTCCGCCACGATTTGTCGTTTTACGTGGTCGGGGTGTGACAGAAGAGTTGGTATCAGAGCCAATGGTTATAGAGAATTAGGTTATTAGTAAAAATTTCGACCTAGACTATAACTTTCTAGGACCCCACGCAAGTTGATTTGCGTTTAGAATTTTAAAAACGAAACACGAATCTGCTTCGAAAATTAATCATCCGTTCTAGGATAATTGATTACTAGGTTTCGAACCCTCCATTATAAGGTTTTGAACCCTCCCATTTTGATTCATTTTTGGCTTAGTGCCTTCTGAGTTTTCAAATCTCGTCAAAGTTTGGGTCTAAATAATGTGAACACGTGCAAACTGGAAGAGTGAATGCCTGTACCCTGAGTTTTCTGTCTAAGGCTAGAGTGTTCGTACAAATCCACATAATCGGACCAGTCACTCTTACCTGGGAACTCTTGGGGTGAGTGTTCACTTATAGGCGAGCATGTCTTCGCGATACATTATTTCGATTCATTACTTTGATTAGTCACTGCGTGTCGTTTGTTTGTTCGAGGTAACGAACAAATGATCGCCTTCCTTATATTTCGTCGATATTTTCAAAACCTCTTTTGTTTTTCCTAATCGTCGACCTCACACGTTTCTCATATTTCCTTGTTAGACGATGCCTCCTCGACGTGATGCACAACCTTTTACCGCTGAAGAAATCGCAGCCCTTGTCTCTCAGCAAATGGCTGCTGTGCTTCCAGGCGTTGTGACCCAAATCCACGAGCTGTATAACAACAATAACAATGCACAATGCAATTTCAAGAGTTTCAACTCCGCTAAGCCGCTAAAGTTTTCTGGGTCACAAGGAGCGACTGCACTTCTCCAATGGTTCGAAAGTATCGAGAACACATTCAGACATGTGCAATGTCCGAATGGGCGTAAGGTTGAATTTGCATCAAGTGTGTTCGAGAAGCGTGCCCTTACTTGGTGGAACGGAGTGATGCGTGATAGGGGTGCTGAAGTAGCGTTGGCACAAACCTGGGAAGAGCTTCGAGCTCTCATGATGAGAGAGTTTTGTCCCCGTCATAAAATTCGAACTTTGGAACGAGAGTTTGACGATCTAAAACAAGATGGGGGAGAACACCGTGCGTACACGGATCGATTTGAGGAGCTCAGTCTTTTGTGTCCTACTATGGTTACCCCATTGGAGAAAGCGATAGAGAGGTATATCGATGGGTTACCCGATTCCATACAAGACATTGTGACTGGTGTTAATCCTACTACTGTTAGCCAAGCGATCGAGTTAGCTGCTACCCTGACTGAGTCGCAAGTCAGGAAGCGTAAACTTACCTGCAAGGGTGATAAGAAGAAGTCAACTGATTCTGCTAAAGACAAGGAAAAGGGTAAGGGTAAGAAGGGTGAGTCATCGAAGAAGTCGAGGAAGCGAAAGGGTGCTCAGAATTTTGCAGTAACTGCACAAACTGCTCAGAACCCTCAGAACCCACCAGCTCAACAACCTGCGAAGAAAGTGTATGCTGGTACCGCACCCCATTGTGCTCGCTGCAACGGTCATCATGTTGCGCAACAAGCTTGTAGACAATGCATAACGTGTGGTAAGCTTGGGCATCTAGCCAACGTCTGTCGTTCGGGTCAGAATCAGATTGTTCAGAATCAAGCTCCAGTTCAGGGGAATGCTGCTAGATTCCCACCGGGTTCATGCTTCAATTGTGGAGAGTATGATCACTTCCGCAACAACTGTCCGAGGTTGGCAAATGCAAATCCGAACGTGAATGTCAATGTTAATGCGAATGCGAATCCCGCTCGTGGACGAGTATTCAATCTGAATGCAAACGAGGTGCGAGCTGACAACCTCGTCGTCAATGGTACGTTTCTTGTTAATAATCGACCTGCATCCATCCTTTTTGATTCTGGTGCCGATAGAAGTTTTGTTTCGTTATCTTTTAAGCCTTTGCTTGCAATACCTAGAACTAAACTAAGGAAACCCTTAATTGTCGAAGTTGCTACTGGTAAACCTCTTGTTCTCGATTCTGTTATCCGTGATTGTCAGTTAAACCTTGATAACCATCTTTTTCCCATCGACCTCACGCCAATGCAACTTGGTAGTTTCGATATTATCGTGGGGATGGATTGGTTAACCAAACATCATGCTGAGGTGGTTTGTTTCGATAAGATTTTTCGTATTCCTCTTCCATCTGGTGATGTTCTGGAAGTTCGTGGCGAGAAACCATCTGGTGGATTGAAGCTTATGTCATGTACAAAGGCTCAAAGTTATTCGCGAAAAGGATATGTCGCTTTCCTGACACATGTCACCGAGGAGAAGGGCAAGAGCTAGAGTATTCAGGATATTCCGATTGTTCGGGATTATCCAGAGGTGTTTCCCGATGAACTGCCTGGTTTGCCTCCAGTTCGTCAAGTTGAGTTTCATATTGACCTTGTACCCAATGCCAACCCGGTTGCGAAAGCACCTTATCGTCTTGCACCGTCGGAAATGCAAGAGTTATCAAAACAGCTTCAGGAGTTGTCTGATAAAGGATTCATCCGTCCGAGCTTTTCACCTTGGGGAGCTCCTGTCCTCTTTGTGAAAAAGAAAGATGGATCTTTTCGAATGTGTATCGATTATCGTGAGCTTAATAAGCTTACCATCAAAAATCGATATCCCCTACCTAGAATTGATGATCTCTTCGACCAGCTGCAAGGTGCTTCATGCTTTTCCAAGATCGACCTGCGTTCTGGGTATCATCAACTTCGTATTTTCGAAGAAGATATTCCCAAAACTGCTTTCCGTACAAGATATGGGCATTACGAATTCACTGTCATGCCTTTCGGTTTGACGAATGCTCCAGCTATTTTCATGGACTTAATGAATAGGGTATGTAAACCTTATTTAGATAAGTTCATCATTGTGTTCATCGACGATATTCTCATTTATTCAAAGTCTCGAGCCGATCACGAACGACACCTTCGTTTGACATTGGAACTCCTAAGGAAGGAACAACTTTTTGCTAAATTCTCCAAGTGTGAATTCTGGCTTAAGGAAGTTCAGTTCTTGGGTCATATTATCAATGAGAAGGGTATTCATGTAGATCCATCCAAGATTGCTGCAATTAAGGATTGGAATACACCAACGACACCAACAGAAGTTCGTTCTTTTCTTGGTCTTGCTGGTTATTATCGTCGATTCATTTCTAATTTCTCGAAGATCGCGGTTCCACTCACTGCTTTGACTCAGAAAAATAAGCCTTTTGAGTGGGGACCTAAACAAGAAGAAGCGTTCCAAATGCTAAAACGAAAGCTCTGTGATGCTCCTGTTTTATCTCTGCCTGAGGGAAACGATGATTTTGTTGTCTATTGTGACGCGTCGAATCTAGGACTTGGTTGTGTTCTTATGCAACGTGGTAAAGTCATAGCTTATGCGTCTAGACAATTGAAAATTCACGAGAAGAACTATACGAATCATGATCTTGAGTTAGGAGCTGTGGTTTTTGCACTTAAAATCTGGAGACACTACCTCTATGGAACGAAGTGTGTGGTTTTCACAGACCACAAAAGTCTCCAACATATTCTCAATCAGAAGGAACTGAACATGAGGCAACGACGTTGGGTTGAACTCTTAAACGATTATGATTGCGATATCCGCTACTACCCTGGCAAGGCGAATGTCGTAGCCGATGCGCTTAGTCGAAAGGAACGAGTCAAGCTTCATTCTGTTCAAACTCTATCTGATTTTCAATCTCGCGTCCTTCAAACTCAATGATCGTGTGTGATCAAAGACTTATTGAAGTATGAGCTACCGCTCCAACTTGAGCTTAAACTCGAAAGGAAAGACGATGGTTTACTCTATTTTGAGAATCGTTTGTGGATTCCGAATCAGGACGATCTTCGCACCTTAGTAATGGACGAATCTCACAAGTCTCGATATTCTATCCATCCTGGTGCTGATAAAATATACAAGGATCTTCGTACCCAGTATTGGTGGCCTGGTATGAAGAAAGATGTTGCCTTGTATGTATCGAAATGCCTAACTTGTCTCAAAGTCAAGGCGGAACATCAACGACCTTCTGGTTTGCTTGTACAACCAGAGATACCGGTTTGGAAATGGGAGAACATTGCAATGGATTTCATCACCAAGTTACCACGTACGTCTAAAGGTCACGATGCTATTTGGGTCGTAGTTGATCGTTTGACAAAATCTGCTCACTTCTTACCAATCCGTGAGGATTTCCCTGCTGAAAAGCTTGCCAAGATCTATGTAGACGATATTGTATCACGACATGGTGTTCCTTTGGATATCATTTCTGATCGTGATGCTCGATTTTCATCTCATTTTTGGAAGACCATGCAATCTGCTTTGGGAACCCAACTGAATCTAAGCACTGCTTATCATCCCCAAACAGATGGTCAATCTGAGAGAACGATTCAAACTTTGGAGGATATGCTTAGAGCATGCGTGATGGACTTTGGTGGTAATTGGGATTCTCATTTACCATTGATCGAGTTCTCATACAATAATAGTTATCATGCTAGCATTAAGATGGCACCATTGAAAGCTCTCTACGGTCGAAAATGTCGTTCACCTGTCTGTTGGGATGAGACCGGTGAAGCTCAGCTTACTGGACCTGAGATCATTCTGGAAGCAACAGACAAAATCAAGAAAATTCGCGATAATCTTGTGACAGCTAGAAGCCGTCAAAAGTTATGCAGATTTGAAACGCAAGCCCGTAGAATTTCAAGTCGGAGACCGTGTCCTACTCAAGGTGTCACCTTGGAAGGGAGTGGTGAGATTTGGAAAGAAATGAAAACTTGCACCACGATATGTTGGACCATTTAAGATTGTTGAAAGAATTGGAAAGGTTGCCTATCGACTAGAGCTACCTCCAGAGCTTAGAAATGTTCATCCGACTTTTCACGTGTCCAATTTGCGAAAGTGTTTAGCTGATGCTGATCTTCACGTCCCTCTCGACGAGATTCAAATCGATGAAACGATGCACTTTGTCGAGAAACCTGTGGAGATAGTGGACCGTACATACAAACAGTTGAAAGGCAAACGAATTCATTTGGTCAAGGTTCGCTGGGAATCCAAACGTGGCCCCGAGTTTACTTGGGAACATAAGGACCAGATGAAGGAGAAATATCCGCATTTGTTTTCACAAGATTCCTCTAAGTAAAATTTCGGGACGAAAATTCCTAAAGTAGGGGAGACTGTGACAACTGTGATCTGTAATCATCGTATTATGTAAAACACTGTCCGTTATCAATAAAACAATATGCTTTGGTGTTATTATGTGTTTTTTTGGTGTTACTATATGTGCAATTGTGTTTATTAATTTTACAATTTGATTCGATACCAATTTCAAGCTTTAAATCACTTTCTGGAAGGTTATACGCAAACTGGTGCTTAAACGCAATCAGTTTAATGCAACATACACTCTGGAACTGTGACGTAAGCCAAACATACCCTAAATATCCCTTACATAACTTAGAAATAAGTTTCGAAGGATTCGGTATGGCGAAAACATGTTTATTTGAACTAAAGAACTAATTACGACAAAACTGCGAAACGAACGTTGGTGACCACCCGGATAATAATTAAATCCCACAAATATTCTATTATGATTAAAATCTTATTTTAATCAGGTTCGTGTTGAAAAATAAATTAAAACGCTTAAAAACGTTATTTTTCAAGTTTAAGCGCGTACCGTGTGTTTCTGCGCGACACAGTGCTTTTACTGCGAAACGCAGACAACGCAGCCAGTCTCGGCAACTGAAAGTTATTTCAGTAATATTTTGGCGAGTTTATTTTTATAAAATAATAAAAATAATTTAGAACGCCATAAACCGGGATTTAAACGCTAGATAAAATACCCGGTATCCAGTTAAACACCCGTTTTAGCCTACATACAACATATTTATATAAAAATTACATTTAACCCCCCCACCCCATATATATTTTCGGTCATATATTTATGTGTGGCCCCACCATATATCTCCTAGATATCTTTCTTGATATGGCTTGATTGTGTGACCTTTCTTGGATTTTTTTTAGATTATGCAATCTTTACAAATCTCTATATATCCTTCCATATCTTCTAAGAGATCACCAAATATTTTGCCTAGATCTCTCAAGATTTGATGTGATAATCCTTGGATTTCTTTTGATTTCTTGGATTTTATTTAGATTTCCCTAGATTTTTTTTTTGAGATCTTGGCCTATATATATGAACACCATAGATCACCACACTCATTCACACTCCATCACTTCTCCTCTCTTTCTTTGAAATCGGCAGCCATCAACCACCACCCTACCACCATCATTTGACCTTGTTCCATCCATTCTATTACCATACAAGGGTGCAAGGAGACACACAACGAAGCTTGGTGCGTTCGGAAGTCGAAGGACCGCTCTCGTTTTCTTTTATCCACCACTTTTCTACACTCGAACTCCCCTAGCCTTGTGCTAGTAGTAAGTTCCTTAGATCTTCATCTTGTTCATGTTTTTATGTGGTTAATGATGTTTAAAGATCAAAAGATGGAAATCCTAATGAACATAAACAAGTCTTGAAGTGTAACTAACTAAAGATGGAGTATGGTTAAAGTAGTGTTAAAATGATGAACGAAATATGATATTGCTTGATAAATCTGATATAAATAAGTAATAATCTGCTGTAAGTATTGTTGTGATCGCTAAACATGTTAACGGAATCAATCGAACGCACTTTATGATGATAAGAGACTGAAAACAGCATGCTGATCTGCTTTTCCAGCCACCTTTAACTGGCTGTAATTGCATCGTAACTTAACAAAAACATTATTTTCTTAAGTCTATAATGTGTTATTATAAAATACGGTTCTAATGACACCGGAATCGTAATTTTTGGACCCTGTTTACTATTTTTAAAGTGCCTTCCCGTAACAGCAGCTTAAGCTGAATTTTTCTGCTGAAAATGTGCGTCCTATTTTCAGTCATAACCTGGATTCTGTGTAGGATTAGATCATGAAACTTATACTGTAGATGGTCACTGTTGTCGCCGTGACCCTCCAACTGGAATTACGTCAATCGGACTTGCGATTAATTTTTAGTGAATTATTCCGTAGACTGCGGTCAGAAAGTAACAAATCTGACTTCAGTCCGGGAAAATGAATTTTTATAAAATAATGGTAATGAACTAGACCCCAATATTTTTACACAATAATATATGTTTCGTGTAAGATGTTCTGTAAAAATTTGGGAATTTTTAGAATAAGTTAACCATTTTATTTAAATGTCCGAAAACAGTCCAGTTTCATATACATTAAAATAGAAGTGACATAAGTAGTAATTGCATGCCAAAGTGTGGTTCTTGATTATTAAAAATCATTCTTATTTAATTTAGGGCGGATAAACAATTGAGGGATTGTGTTAATGTTTAAAAACGCACCCGAAGGTGAGTACATAGTTCCCCTATTTTACTGTTTTTAATTGTTTTGGGGTGATTCATATGTATCAAAACGATTTCGATGTTTTAACGATGGTTTCACAACGAGTAAGATGGTTTATATCAAACTAATAACGATTTCGATAATGTGAACGAGCTTGTTGGTTGTAATTACATAACAAATGACATTCATTAATTTCAGCTAAACCGACCAGTATTAGGTTATGGTACCATAGGATCCGACAAATCCCGTTATCAGACCGGACCCATGGTTATGTGTGGGTTAGGTGGGTAACGACCGAATCTGATGATTGTTAACTTACCCTTTTGAGGTTTGTTAATGCGAAAACGAGTTGAACAATAAACGAGTCACACAGGTTTGAATGTTATTAGCGAGACGACCAAAAGTAGTTTCACGGTCTAAAACGAGAATGATTTAAACGACTTAAGCGATGTTTAACGAATTAAACGATTTGGGTAAACAATTGGAAGCGATGTCACACAAACGAGGTTTTCGAAATGATATAAACTATACGAGTTTTATTACGAGAATGATTTACGATTTGGTTTACGAAAAACAAATGTTTTGGGTAAAGATTCAGGGCTTCGAGGTTTATAAATTATAACCAAACTATTTTGATTCGGTTATTCATTTTACGATATAAACATTTTATAAAACAAGGTTTTCTAATGACAATTAACAAGGTTGCACAATTTATTCCAACGTATAAACGAGCCATGAATCTGACACTCTCACAAAACCTATGTACTCGCCAGCATTTCTTTGCTGACTTTGTTTTTACATATGTTTCAGGTGAAGTTGCTTAGTCTTGATTGCGAATAGGAAGCATGCTCACTTAGGACCAGACGAGGCCTTAGTGATTTAATAATGATATTAGTCTATGTTTGATTTGCTTGTTTAACTTTAAAACAATGTTTAATATTTAATGAAATGAAACTCGTCGTATCCATGGTTTGAAACAATAATTCTGTTACAACACTCCCCGGCGTTTCCGCCACGATTTGTCGTTTTACGTGGTCGGGGTGTGACAACTGAGGGGTTCAATCTTAGAGATTGGAGAGGTTTAGTCTTAGAGACTAGGAGGTTTTAGTCTTAGAGACTGCGAGGTTTGGTCTTAGAGACCAGGGAGTTAGTCTGAGAGGCTAAGGAGTTTAGTCTGAGAGACTGGGAGGGAAAGTCTGGGGAAACTAGGATGATTACTTGCATACATTATTGTGATTTACATGCTTATTTGATTTCATGTTGATATATGTGCATATGTGTGGTTGTGTTACAGACACTATGTCTTCCTCTTCCGGTACTGGAGTATCAGACACGCTGGATCCTATCGCGATTATATCGGACGACGAGATTCTACCTGAGAGCGAGGTTTATACGTCGGACACTACGAGCACTGATGAGGATGACTTCTAGCCATTTGCCCTGCCGGACGATGCGCCTTTAGCTGATGGTCCTTTCGACGGGGATCTACCTCTCGTTCCGATCCCTGCTCCTATCCCCCTCGCTGCATTTCCCTTAGAGGATTTACCTCTCGATGCGTTATCAGATGACGATATCGACCTTTTCATAGAGGGTCCCCCGGAGGGTGACCAGGATGGTGGGGCCCCTATGGAGGACGATATTCCGGTTGACGACCCTGTAGCTCTTATTGCTGAGGCTCCTGTGGAGGAGGCTCCTTCTGATTCATCTGGTCCAGACTCGTTTGAGTCTGTGGCATCCGCTTCTTTTCATAACCGATGCAGACTCAGACATGGCGATGTCTGCTGCACCTGTTGTCCCCCAGGACTTTGGCCCGGAGCCTGAGGTCGAGTTTGTACCAGCTGAGCCTGCTCCAGTTGGTCCAGAGCCTGTCATTGCTCACGACCCTATTGATGTTCCAGTCGTTGCACTTTTGCCTGATCCTCTACCAGAGCCTGACCACGTTGATCCACCAGTCGTGGCACCACACGTCGTTGATGCACCAGTCATTGTACCACCGGTTCCTGATGTTCCTATTGTGGATGCACCCGTTATTGCACCACCTGTTGTCGACCATGCACCTTTTGCCACACATATTGATCCCAGATATGCTGACACCCTTAATGGGTGGATTGAGGATGATGATGACTATCCTCCGTTTGTTCTCCCTGTCACACCACCTGCTTCACCTGCTTTTGCACCTCTTGATATTCCCTAGTTCCACCCGCACATACCTGATGTCCACCGCACAGACTTACCCATCACCTTTCTACAGGACATACCCCCTCCCCGTCCAGGGGAAGGACCTTCTACTGGGCCACACGATCACATGACACCCACGACAGCTGCTTTTCCATTTATGCCCTCTTTTACTCCGGCTGCACACACTACATCTCCCTTTGTACCATCGGGCGAGCCATTTTTGTGCTCATCGCCCAATGTCATGCCATTATCAGACCCGTATCACCCTTTCCATGTGGATATACCACGGAGGACATACTTATATCCCTGCAGTTACAGCAGGATGCGTTGAGTCGACGAGTCCAGGAGCTGGAGAGGATTCCGCGTCCTCCCCCATGTCGTTGTCAGACTCCTTTTGCTACACCACCAACTCCTCTTCCACTACACCCGGATTCTGATGTCCGCCTCCTCACCCCAGAGAAGCAGATTGCTTACCTGTTGCGCGTTGTCCACGCACTTGAGGAGGATTGGGTGCGTATGCGCCGGTTGCTTTTCTTCCCTCCTCCTCCTCCTCCTCCTCCTCCCCCACCATCAGCTTGAGGACTTTTGGTTTGTTACAGGTAGCACTACTTTTTATGAGAAGACAGCGATTGAGACAGACCGTACAACATTTTTGAAGACCACAGGATGACACTATGACCTTTGATATTTGATTTTGGTTGTTGTATATGGTTAGACAGTTCAGACAAGGGCAACGTGACCCTTAGTCTCTTTTGGGATGTATGATACCTTTGTAAAACTTGTAAACACTGCATTTGTGGTCTCGATTTTATGATAACTCAATCGCAGTATTCTCATTACATGCATTGTTGATTTATTTGTTTATGATTATGACATGAGATGTTATGTGTTATTGAGTTGATGGATGTTATTACGTACGCATATTACTTACCGTACTTACTATGACCTGACCAATATGATCTTCTTTTAGAAGATGCCTCTACGACAAGACACACGTTTGCCTACTACTGAGGCTGAACTACAGGATCGAATTACCGCAGCAATAGCACAGTATGAGGCCTCCCGCGTAAGACTAGCGGAGGTTCCTCAAGAAACAACAACAACCCACCCAATGGTAATGTCCAAGTCGCTTGAGACACATTATGTTATATTTGGATACTTCTTACACATCCACTAATGCTTATTGTTAATGATATTGCCTGTACACGTTGTACCTACAAACAATTTCTGGATTGTAAGCCCTTAAGTTACGATGGCACTGGGGGTGCTGTTGCCTTCGTCAATTGGACAGAAAAGACGGATTCGGTAATAAGGATGAGCAAGTGTGCTCCTGAGAACCAAGTTACTTACGTCTCAGGACTTTTTCTTGATGTTTCTTTATCCTGGTGGAACCTGCAAGTTCAAACCTTGGGAGAGGCGGCGGCGTATGCACTGACATGGGCTGAGCTGAAGGAGCTCATGAGGAAGAAATATTGTTCACGGGCAGAGATACAGAAGCTGGAGACGGAATTCTGGAACCTAAAAATGGATGGCCCAAAAATTTCTGAATATGTCCAAAGGTTCCACGACTTGTCACGCGTTGTGCCGTATATGGTTGAGCCTGAATTTAAATGTATTGAGCGTTTCATCTGGGGGTTGGCACCCCAGATCATGAGCATGGTAACAACGTCCAAGCCTCCGACAATTACCGAAGCCATTGATCTCAGCGTGGCACTTACAGAAGAAGCCATCAGATTGAACAAGTTTTCAATTTCTGAACCGAAAAAGAAAGAAACTCATGTTGAATCGTCACGGGAGAACAAGAGGAAATTTTCCAACTTTAAAAAGAGTACCGGCAGTGCCAACAAGAGGAAGGATGTGAACCCACCAGCTGAAGCTAAGTGTGGTGCTGAAGTGAAAGGGAAAGGATACATGGGCGCTCTGCCCAAGTGTGAATTATGCCAGTATCATCATGCTGGCCGGTGCAGTGTTAGAAAATGTGAATCCTGTGGGAAGATTGGTCACTTAAAGGACACTTGTTGGGTTGGTACTGGCCGTGGTAGCCAAAGGGGATTCGGTAGCAACACTCGTGGAAGTAACGGGAATGGGAACCGCAACGGCGGAAATAGTAATCGCGGTAACTTCGGGAATCAAGTAGGAAATGGTAACCGCAATCAAAACAACAATCAAGGCGGAAATGGAGATGGTAACGGTCGGGGACCGGGATGTTTCAACTGCGGAGACATCAGGCACTTCAAGCGTGAATGCCCAAAACTCAATCAAGCTCGTGGAAGGGTATTCAACATTGGAGCAAGGGAAGCACGCAAGGACCCGAATGTTGTCACTGGTACATTCCCTATAAACCAACGCTTTGCATCTGTACTATTTGACACTGGTGCCGACTATAGTTTTGTATCGTAGAATTTAAGAATATGCTTGGGTTAACTGCTAGTAAGTAAGACATTCCGTACTCAATTGAACTGGCTAATGGAAAGCTAGTGGAAACCAATGAAGTCATCAGAGGATGCGTAATAGAGCTGGGAGAATGCGAGTTTACACTGGATCTACTGCCAGTCGAATTGGGAAGCTTCGACGTGGTAGTATGGATGGATTGGTTGTCAAGCAACAGAGCCGAAATTGTATGTCACGAGAAGACCATTCGCATCCCAATGGCGGATGGAGAAACGATTGTGGCTCATGGAGAAAAGCGCGATACGCCCTTAAGGATCATTAGCTGCCTGAAAGCTAGAAAGTGTTTGAAGAAGGGATGTGTTGCCTTCTTGGCACACATCGTGGATAAGGAGGCCGCAGAACCAAAGATAGAAGACATCCCAGTCATAAAAGAATATCCTGAAGTCTTTCCAGAAGACTTGCTACGGTTGCCGCCACAAAGACAAGTTGAGTTTCATATTGACTTAGTTCCAGGCGCCGCGCCTGTAGCTAAGGCACCCTATCGACTTGCGCCTTTGGAAATGCAGGAATTGTCAACGCAACTTCAGGAGTTGTTAGACAAGGGATTCATCAGGCCAAGCTTCTCGCCTTGGGGAGCTCCAGTTTTGTTTGTTAAGAAGAAAGATGGTAGTTTTCGCATGTGCATCGACTACCGGGAGCTGAACAAGTTGACAATCAAGAACAGATATCCTTTGCCAAGGATCGATGACCTGCTCGATCAGCTACAAGGTTCAAGTTTTTACTCAAAGATCGATCTACGATCAGGTTATCACCAGTTGAGGATTCAAGAAGAAAGTATCCCAAAGACGACCTTTAGGACTCGCTATGGGCATTACGAGTTCCTGGTTATGCCGTTCGGGTTGACAAACGCACCAGCGGTATTCATGGATTTAATGAACAGAGTCTGCAAGCCCTACCTTGATAAGTTTGTGATCATGTTCATTGACGACATCCTGATCTACTCAAAAACAAAAGAAGAACATGAGCATCATCTAAGAGCCATCTTAGAGCTGCTTAAGAAGGAGAAGTTATACGCAAAGTTCTCGAAGTGCGAGTTCTGGTTACGCGAAGTTCAGTTTCTTGGTCATGTAGTTAATGGAAATGGAATTCATGTGGATCCCACAAAGATCGAGGCAATCAAGAACTGGGAAACTTCAAGGACGCCAACCGAGATTCGACAGTTCCTAGGTTTGGCGGGCTATTATCGCAGATTTAAAGAGGATTTCTCAAAAATCGCTCAACCTTTGACCTCCCTTACGCAGAAAGACAAGAAGTTTGATTGGGGAAACAAACAAGAAGAAGCATTTCAGTTGTTGAAGAACAAACTTTGTGACGCACCGATCTTATCTCTACCCGAAGGCACGGACGACTTCGTGGTATACTGCGACGCCTCGCGTCAAGGTTTGGGATGTGTATTAATGCAACGGCAGAAGGTTATAGCATATGCCTCTTGCCAGTTGAATGTTCATGAGAAAAACTACACCACGCATGACTTGGAGTTAGGCGCTGTGGTGTTTGTATTGAAAATCTGGCGACATTATTTGTACGGCACACGGTGCACAATCTTCACTGATCACAAGAGCCTGCAACATATCTTCGATCAAAAAGAGCTTAACATGAGACAAAGACGCTGGGTTGAATTATTGAACGACTACGATTATGAGATCAAGTATCACCCAGGGAAGGCGAATGTAGTCGCCGATGCCTTAAGTCGGAAAGAAAGGATTAAGCCCATAAGGGTTCGGGCTTTAGAAATGATTGTTCAAACAGACCTCACATTGCGCATTTGTGTTGCGCAAAGGGAAGCTCTTAAAAGGGAAAAACTAGAGGACGAATATCTCTGAGGAATGGAGAATCAATTAGTACCAAAGGAGGATGGAACATTGTGTTTCTTGGGAAGAATTTGGGTTCCCCTCTTTGGTGGTTTGAGAGGAGTCATTTTCTATGAAGCACATAAGTCACGGTACTCGATCCACCCAGGATCGGATAAAATGTACCAAGATCTAAAGGATTTCTACTGGTGGCCAAGGATGAAAGGCGATGTTGCGATATATGTTGGCAAATGTTTAACTTGTGCCAAAGTAAAGGCCGAATACCAGAAGCCTTCAGGTCTCTTACAACAACCCGAAATACCCCAATGGAAATGGGAACATATTTCGATGGACTTTATAACGAAATTACCAAGGACGCCCAAGGGCCACGATACAATTTGGGTAATTGTAGACCGTTTAACGAAATCTGCGCACTTTTTGCCAATCAAGGAAAAAGACAACACGAGCAAACTTGCTGAGATATACCTGAGAGAGATTGTTGCTCGTCATGGAGTGCCTCTCTCAATTATCTCTGATAGAGATGGGTGATTCGTATCAAGGATTTGGCAATCCTTTCAAGAAGCTTTCGGTTCTCAGTTGAATCTGAGTACTGCTTTTCATCCGCAGACAGACGGACAGAGCGAACGAATGATTCAAACGCTAGAAGACATGTTACAAGCTTGTGTAATGAATTTAGGTGGGAGTTAGGACACTCACCTACCATTCGTTGAATTTTCATACAATAACAGTTATCATGCAAGCATCCAAGCCGCACCGTTCGAAGCTCTCTATGGACGCAAGTGTCGATCACCGGTTTGTTGGGCCGACGCGGGAGATAGACAGTTAGTTGGTCCGGATTTGGTTCAAGAGACAACGGACAAGATTTTCTAGATCTGAGAACGCATCAAAGCGGCTCGTGATCGTCAAAAGTGTTATGCGGATCGAAGGAGGAAACCTCTAGAATTTGAGGTGGGAGACATGGTTTTGTTGAAAGTTTCACCCTGGAAGGGTGTGGCATGTCACACCCCAACCGATGGCGGAATCATCGGGGCGCGGCACTGAGCGAAACAGATTGTTCAGAAGTTTCCACAACAACTATCATACAATTCAGTTATATAACACGTCCCATACCGTGTCCCAAACAATAACAAGTTATCATAGAAATCAACTAAACAATATGGGAACTGTTCCGACAACTCAAATTCTTAGTTATTACAGACCAAATTAAATATTGTTTTAAGACTTCTAGACGGCTAACTGTAAACCTTACTGACTACAGGTGCCAGTACAAGATCTACAGATAATTATGGCCCTGGAGCAGTTACGTGGACACTGTCCTAAGGTCACTGGCTCCTAGAAGCTTATTATTGCCTCGCTTCCCTAGCACGCTAGTAGCTTAAACACCTGTCACATACGTTAAAATAAAAGTCAATACATATAATGTAAAGGTGAGTACACAAGTTTGATATAGCATATAAAGTTCGAAAGTTTACGCATAACCAAGCACGTACACAAGGGCAAACGATGCATGTAAATTATCGACATGGGACCATCGATACCAACGACTTCAAGTTGACTGTCCGAGACAGTTCGCAATACATGATTACCACCGTAATCCATGCAAGTAATTGTCCTTAGCAACCCCCGTGTGAACGGGTGCTGAGTCCAAACTATAGTACTACGTTGCTAAAGCAGGTAGATAGCACTCCACGTGTAAACATAATAAACAGCAATCATTTAGACAAGTAATACATGCAAGTAGGTTAGCGTTCAAATAGTTTGTGATGTTTGTGAATTTGATAGATTACGTATGTAACACCCAAAAGTGCTGAAAGCAAAAAGGGATCGAGTATACTCACAGTGATTGATGTGGATTGGAGGGAGCACTGAGAATAGGTTAGCCTGAATAGTTCGATAACACCACGATGAGTAACGCGGAAAAAGTAAACAGTGGAAACTGGATCGGATAGACCAATCGATCGGACAGCTGTTCGATCGAGTGGGCTGTTCGATTGGTTTGAAAGTCCGTTCGAACATCCATTCGATCGGCCGGCTGGCTCGATCGGCTGGTTCCTCCAAGTGGATTGTTTCTTCCTTTGATGTGAAGGATGTGTTTGTGTATGATGGTTTGTACTACCTTTCAAGTTGGCCGATCGAACAGCTGTTCGATCGGTTAGCCCAACCGATCGGTTAGCACTTCATTGTTTGCAAATATGTCACTCGATCGGTTGGCATGCTCGATCGGGTGACATTCCAACGTTTCAAAAAGTCTAAGTGTCTTGAAGTATAGTATCTCATGATTCGAGTAGTAATGTTTACATTCGAGTGGCGTAGTCGATCGAACAGTACCTCGTCAATACTACACTTTTGTGAGTTGGTGGGTCTAAGTGCTAGTCGATCGGTTAGCCTAACCGATCGGCTGGCTTAGTCGTTTGGTTGGGCTGTTCGATCGAACAGCCTAGCCGTTCGGCCAGCTTCTCGATTCAGTTAACCTTTCACTTAACACTTGGTTATTCCCGTTAATTGTTGATGTTTTAGAAATATTTTGACTACGAGTTGAACCACAAAGCTGAAGTCCCTACTTAGCCTACTGACTCGAGCAGGAATCACCCAAACTCGGTCAAAGACGGTTTGGAACCCAAGTTTAACGTTTAACCCGAAATCGGTATATCTCTCGGTAGAACCCGAATCTTGAACCATGTGTTTGTTTAGGATGGTTTATAAATCGGTTCAAGTCTCGTTTTCACCTTTTTGAGTGTAAAAGAGTTGAAAGATAGATGAAAACCCATCTTCCAATCCTTTTCCACCGTGAAATGTTAAGATCCTTGGAAGATTTTAGGTTATTTATGTGGAAATCGGTTAGATCTAAGTTATTCATGGTGGAATGATGCCAAAACTTAGTGTTCTTGAAGAACACATGATGACATCACCCAAGAACACCTAGATCTTGGTGATTTCATGGATGAAATCCAAGTTTTGAAAGATAGAAAGATGGAGAATCGATTAATGAACAAAAACGTACAAGGATTAGAGCGAAATACTTACCGGTTTGAGAGAAATCTGAGATTTAGTGAGAAGAAGAGGCTGGTCGGTCAGAGCTTTTCCAAAAGTGGAAAGTTTGACAAGGACAGCCCTATTTATAGGCTTCCAAAAGAGGAAAGGGTCAGCTGATCGAACAGCATCCCTGATCGAGCAGCTGTCCGATCGAACAGCCTGTTCGATCGGCTAGCCTGTTCGATCAGGTTGCCCTGTTCGATCGGCTAGCCTGTTCGATCAGGTTGCCCTGTTCGATCGGCTAGCCAGGTTTTGAGTGTTTCGCGACGATTTTTGATATTTCGAGTTCGATGAGCGATGATTTGAGAATGATAGAATTCCTAATCAAATTACTTTTAGTCTCAACTACTATATCTAACATACAAGCATCCTTACAACCATTTCGGGTTCGATTTCCATTGAGTTTGATTCACCTTTGAGTCTTGATTGATTTGATTGATTCACCACACACTTTAACATAAAAGTAAACATGCACAAGTAACACATAAGGCACACACACACGTATAAAAAGTACTAAAATTCCCACACTTGAGTCGATGATTGATTTGATTAGCTTGATTATTGATTGACTAGCTTTATTGCATTGTTACTTCCTATCATTCACAGTTGGTCGTTGATTCACAGTTCGATCATCGGTCGATTAGTTTGATTATACAACACTTACTCCAAATAATATGAAAATCAAAAATGAAACTAAAATGAAATTAATCTTTATTAATCTTTAATTCCAATAACAGTCAACTCTTGACTTTGACTTTGACTTTGGAAAACACGGGGTGTTACAGTCTCCCCTCCTTTAGGGAATTTCGTCCCGAAATTAGGCCGAGAACCGTACATCGCCGTGTGATTTTACCAATTTGATGCTTCAGATCTATCTGAACAACTGCGGGTACTTGGCCTTCATGTCACTTTCGAGTTCCCAAGTGAACTCCGCGCCTCGTTTACCTTCCCATCGTACCTTTACAATAGGAATGCGAGAGCGTCTGAGTTGCTTGGTCTGTCGGTCCATGATTTCGACAGGCTTTTCCACGAAGTGTAGCGTCTCATTGACCTGAAGATCGTCGAGTGGTATTATTGCGTCGTGGTCGGCTACGCATTTTCGAAGGTTTGAAATATGGAAAGTCGGGTGGACATTGCTGAGTTCCTCCGGTAATTCGAGTTTGTAGGCAACTTTACCGATCCTTTCCAGAATCTTAAAAGGTCCAACAAATCGAGGCGCAAGTTTCCCTCTTTTGCCGAATCGGACTACTCCCTTCCAAGGTGATACCTTTAGGAGCACGTAGTCGCCAACTGCAAATTCGCGGGGCTTGCGTCGTTTATCGGCGTACATCTTTTGTCTGTCCCGGGCCTTCACCAAATTTTCCCTTATCTGGTGGATCTTGTCAGTCGTTTCTTGTAGAATCTCGGGCCCAGTCAATTGTGAATGACCGACCTCGTGCCATACAATAGGCGAGCGACATCTCCTACCATACAAGGCTTCGAAAGGTGCCATTTCGATGCTGGAGTGATAGCTATTATTGTACGAAAATTCGACCAATGGTAGGTGTTTGCTCCAACTACCACCAAAATCGATAACACACGCACGGAGCATGTCTTCAATAGTACGAATCGTTCTTTCCGTCTGCCCGTCGGTTTGCGGGTGGAATGCGGTACTCAAATTCAGCGTCGTACCAAGAGCTGCTTGAAAAGTTTCCCACAATCTCGATGTAAACCGAGCATCGCGATCAGAAATGATGTCTCGAGGCGTACCATGATTCTTAATGATCTCGTCGGTGTAGATTTGGGCTAGCTTGGCCACCTTATAGTCTTCTCGTATTGGCAAAAAGTGGGCTGATTTGGTTAGACGGTCGACTATAACCCAAATACTGTCGTGACCTGATGGCGTGGTCGGAAGCTTAGTTATGAAATCCATAGCTATGCTTTCCCACTTCCATACGGGTATCGGCGGTTGTTCGAGTAAGCCTGAAGGTCTTTGGTGTTCAGCCTTGACTCTTGCACAAGTTAAACAGCTACCAACATATAGGGCAATATCCCTTTTCATCCCAGGCCACCAGTACTTGTAGCGAAGGTCCTGGTACATTTTGTCCGCACCGGGATGAATGGAATATCGGGATTTGTGGGCTTCGTTCATGATGATTTTTCGCAAATCTGTCCTCCTCGGAACCCAGATTCGGTCCAGATAATAGAATATCCCGTTGGCTTTGCTCACGAGCTGAGTTCCATCGTGATAGATTCGTTCTTTCTTCAACGTACGCTCGTTAAAGCAAGCGTGTTGTGCTTCGCGGATGAGAGCTTCGAGGTTATACTGAGCCTGGATGTTTCGAACACCTATTACGTAATTCTTTCTGCTGAGGGCGTCTGCAACTACATTCGCCTTGCCTGGGTGATAACGGATCTCACAGTCGTAATCGTTGAGAAGTTCTACCCATCGGCGTTGACGCATATTGAGTTCCCTCTGGTTAAAGATATGTTGTAGGCTCTTGTGATCGGTGAAGATCGTACACTTTGTACCATACAGGTAGTGTCGCCAAATCTTTAAGGCAAAGACAACTGCGCCTAGCTCGAGGTCATGGGTTGTATAGTTCTTCTCGTGGATTTTGAGCTGTCGAGATGCGTAAGCTATAACCTTGTCTCGTTGCATGAGAACACAGCCAAGTCCAAGGTTTGAAGCATCACAATAGACAACGAAGTCATCGCTTCCGTCCGGCAGTGTAAGAACTGGTGCATGGCACAGCATGTGTTTGAGTGTTTGGAAGGCAGTCTCTTGCGCGGTTCCCCACACAAAAGGCTTGTCTTTATGAGTAAGGGAGGTAAGCGGTACAGCAATCTTTGAGAATCCTTCGATGAATCGCCGGTAGTAACCAGCCAATCCGAGAAAAGAGCGAACTTCTGACGGATTCTTTGGCGTAACCCATCCCTTGACTGCCTCAATCTTTGCAGGATCAACGTGTATACCCCGACTATTCACAATGTGACCCAGAAATTGAACTTCCTCCAACCAGAACTCACACTTGGAGAACTTGGCGTAGAGTTGGTTTCCCTGAAGCAACTCGAGAACCAATCGCAAATGCTGCGCATGTTCGGCCCTCGATCTGGAATAGATCAGGACATCGTCGATAAATACAATGACGAAACGGTCTAAGAACGGTTTACACACGCGATTCATCAGATCCATAAAGACCGCGGGTGCGTTGGTCAAACCAAAAGGCATGACAACAAATTCGTAGTGGCCGTATCGGGTTCGAAAAGCGGTTTTGGGTATGTCTTCCTCTTGAATCCGCAACTGATGGTAGCCTGAACGTAGATCAATCTTGGAGAAACACTGAGCACCTTGTAGTTGGTCAAACAGATCATCGATTCTTGGTAAGGGGTATCGGTTCTTGATGGTCAGCTTGTTCAATTCCCGGTAATCGATGCACATTCGGAACGACCCGTCCTTCTTTTTGACGAAAAGGACTGGTGCGCCCCATGGAGAAGTGCTCGGGCGAATAAAGCCTTTTTCAAGTAACTCTTGGAGTTGGTTTGAGAGTTCTCGCATCTCAGATGGAGCGAGTCGATACGGAGCTTTGGCCACTGGGTTGGCTCCTGGAATAAGGTCGATTCGAAAGTCGATATCACGACTAGGAGGTAATCCAGGAAGATCATCAGGGAACACCTGAGGAAATTCTCGGACAACGGGGACATCCTTGACTTCAACTTTCTTTTTCTTGTCCGTCTCAGCTACAACAATGTTGGCCAAAAAGGCTCGATATTCCTTGCGGAGATATTTGCGAGCTTGGAGACAGGACATGAGCTTGAGATCTTTCGCAGTAGTTTCACCATAAACACATAGAATATCACCACTAGCTAGCACAAAACGAATCATCTTATCGGCACACACAACTTCAGCATGGTTTTCACGAAGAAAGTCCATGCCTACTATGACATCGAAACTTCCGAGCTGCATTGGAATGAGATTTATCGGGAATATATGATTGTTGAGCTTGAGAGTACAATCACGGAGCACAGAATTAACAGCAATGGTTCTTCCGGTAGCGATTTCTACTTCGAAGGGTAACGAAAGATAAGAGCGCTTACGTCTAAGAAGCTTCTCAAATTCAAATGACACAAAGCAGTTATCGGCTCCAGTATCAAACAAACATGATGCATATATACCATTCACAAGGAACGTACCATTGACCACGTTGTTATCAGCTTGAGCCTGGCGTGCATTGATATTGAAAGTTCTGGCGTGAGCGGCTTGTTGCTGAGGCTGCTGTTGTTGTTGCTGGGGTTGTTGAGCTTCTTGTTTCACCACCCTGTTCGGGCACCGGTTTGCGAAGTGGTTAGGGTCACCACATGCAAAGCAGGTCCGAACATTATTTGCCGGGGCCTGTGCAGCTTGAGGAGCTTGAGGAGCAGGTAGCAGGGCTTGGTTAACAGCGGCTTGAGCTTGCGTTTGACGGGGACCATAGCGGCAATTTGCAGTGAAATGCCCGTAAACATTGCAGTGGACACAGAAACGGCAGGCCACACCCACCGGGTGATGATAAGAACATGTAGCACAGAGTGGGTGGGGGCCGGTGTACGCACGCTTAGCCGGCGGCGCATTGATCACTGGCGCAGTGCGCTGTGGTTGCTGCTGTTGTGGTGGCACTGACTGAAGAGGAGCAGCATTGGTTGCGGCGGCGCAATTCTTGTTCTTCTTTCTTCTTCTCGAGGACTTGGAGGCTTGAGTAGTAGGGTTGTCGGTTGATGCGGTAGTAACTTGATGCAACGACTTGGATGGCTTATCCCAGACACCAGCCTTAACTCGCTTGTCGTTAATCTCAGCAGCGAGTAGGTAGGTTTCCTCGATTGATGCGGGTTTGGCGGCGAACACATAATCTGCAACACAATCCGGAAGAGCACGGATGTATTTCTTGATGGTCATCTCGGGAGTCTTGACCTGGTCTGGACAGATAATGCTCAGTTGTTTAAAACGGGCGGTGAGACCAGCGTTGTCGCCCTCCTTCTGCTTGATGGTCCAGAACTCATCCTCCAACTTTTGGCGTTCGTGGGGAGGACAGAACTCGTCCAGCATGATAGCCTTCAGTTCCTCCCACGTCAGCTCGTAGGCAGCGTCATTCCCGCGCTTATTCCTTTCGGCTGTCCACCAGTCCAATGCCCGCGACTGGAAGACACCGGTAGCATTGAGAGTTCGAAGATGATCCGGGCATCCGCTTTGACGAAGGGTAACTTCCACAGAGTCAAACCAGTGAAATAAGCCTGTGGGGCCCTCTTCACCGGTGAACTCCTTCGGTCCACATGCCTTAAATTGCTTGAAACTGAACGAAGCTTTGCTGGGTTCAGTGAGGGTTCGGGATTCCTCCGACGACTTGCTGGTGTTTTCGTACACCTCACTGACAGCTTTCGCTACAGACCTTGAGATGAGCTTAGCGAGACGTCGGTCTCTCTTTTCCTGACGGGAAAGGTTTTGGCGAAGTCTTGATGATGACGACATGGTCTGCAATAGACATCGCCATAGGGCTCAACACAACGAATTCGAATCTCGCACGTCTTAGTTACTAAAGCTTAGAATCACGTCGCATCTCACGTCACGTAACACATATAAACACATAAGCACATAATCATAGAGGCACATAAGCACAGAAGCAATTAGGGCACATAAGCAATTAAGCAAATAGAGCACTTAATTTCCTAAACACGTACTCACTTTTATCACAGAGGTTGTCAGAAAACAGAAACCTATAACCACAAGTCGAGTGTCGTTCGTTTTGCATATCGGATAGCATCACATTGTATCGTCTAATTTAGTCGTATAGGGTAGCATAGCACACTGGTTTCGTTTAGATCACATCAACAGAGATTTGAACCGAGGTAGGATAGTAACAAAATCACGCAGATTGATAACAAATGGAGTAATCAACGAATCTTAAAACACGTAAACAGGTAAATCATATAAAATCAACGAAGCAACACTCAAAATCGGGAAATGGATTGTCTGTGGCTACTAGACTTTGACTAACCATGGCAATTTAACTATTCACAGTTGACTTGTCGTCACTTTCGACTCTAGGGGACATGTTTCTGCCTCGATTCTTGGGCATTATGCACGCGCATTCTAGGCCATACTCGTGAGTTCAGGTCGTTGGAGTCCGTCAATTGCCTTGGCGAGATAAAATAAAGTCGGAATAACTGCCAAGGTTAGGGTTTCACCCCTAGCTCAGCAAAAAATTTTAGAGGAAAGTTTTCATCAAATTACGGGTTTCAGCCCTAATTTGGTATAATTCTCCCTTGTTTGTTGATAGAAATTCACACAAAATAATTGGCAAAAAGTTGTAATTTAGGCAGGAATTTGCGGGTTCCACTCCTAATCCCGTCCAAACTACAAAATTTGGCTCGGAGTTCGGATGTAATGATAGAATAGAAGGAATCAACATAAAATAAGCACATAAACTTGGTCTCTTGGTTCCTAACTATAGTCTAGGTCTCTAAGACAGCGATCCGGACTAGATCGTGTCTAACCTAATTCCCTATAGTTATGGCTCTGATACCAATCTGTCACACCCCAACCGATGGCGGAATCATCGGGGCGCGGCACTTAGCGAAACAGATTGTTCAGAAGTTTCCACAACAACTATCATACAATTCAGTTATATAACACGTCCCATACCGTGTCCCAAACAATAACAAGTTATCATAGAAATCAACTAAACAATATGGGAACTGTTCCGACAACTCAAATTCTTAGTTATTACAGACCAAATTAAATATTGTTTTAAGACTTCTAGACGGCTAACTGTAAACCTTACTGACTACAGGTGCCAGTACAAGATCTACAGATAATTATGGCCCTGGAGCAGTTACGTGGACACTGTCCTAAGGTCACTGGCTCCTAGAAGCTTATTATTGCCTCGCTTCCCTAGCACGCTAGTAGCTTAAACACCTGTCACATACGTTAAAATAAAAGTCAATACATATAATGTAAAGGTGAGTACACAAGTTTGATATAGCATATAAAGTTCGAAAGTTTACGCATAACCAAGCACGTACACAAGGGCAAACGATGCATGTAAATTATCGACATGGGACCATCGATACCAACGACTTCAAGTTGACTGTCCGAGACAGTTCGCAATACATGATTACCACCGTAATCCATGCAAGTAATTGTCCTTAGCAACCCCCGTGTGAACGGGTGCTGAGTCCAAACTATAGTACTACGTTGCTAAAGCAGGTAGATAGCACTCCACGTGTAAACATAATAAACAGCAATCATTTAGACAAGTAATACATGCAAGTAGGTTAGCGTTCAAATAGTTTGTGATGTTTGTGAATTTGATAGATTACGTATGTAACACCCAAAAGTGCTGAAAGCAAAAAGGGATCGAGTATACTCACAGTGATTGATGTGGATTGGAGGGAGCACTGAGAATAGGTTAGCCTGAATAGTTCGATAACACCACGATGAGTAACGCGGAAAAAGTAAACAGTGGAAACTGGATCGGATAGACCAATCGATCGGACAGCTGTTCGATCGAGTGGGCTGTTCGATTGGTTTGAAAGTCCGTTCGAACATCCATTCGATCGGCCGGCTGGCTCGATCGGCTGGTTCCTCCAAGTGGATTGTTTCTTCCTTTGATGTGAAGGATGTGTTTGTGTATGATGGTTTGTACTACCTTTCAAGTTGGCCGATCGAACAGCTGTTCGATCGGTTAGCCCAACCGATCGGTTAGCACTTCATTGTTTGCAAATATGTCACTCGATCGGTTGGCATGCTCGATCGGGTGACATTCCAACGTTTCAAAAAGTCTAAGTGTCTTGAAGTATAGTATCTCATGATTCGAGTAGTAATGTTTACATTCGAGTGGCGTAGTCGATCGAACAGTACCTCGTCAATACTACACTTTTGTGAGTTGGTGGGTCTAAGTGCTAGTCGATCGGTTAGCCTAACCGATCGGCTGGCTTAGTCGTTCGGTTGGGCTGTTCGATCGAACAGCCTAGCCGTTCGGCCAGCTTCTCGATTCAGTTAACCTTTCACTTAACACTTGGTTATTCCCGTTAATTGTTGATGTTTTAGAAATATTTTGACTACGAGTTGAACCACAAAGCTGAAGTCCCTACTTAGCCTACTGACTCGAGCAGGAATCACCCAAACTCGGTCAAAGACGGTTTGGAACCCAAGTTTAACGTTTAACCCGAAATCGGTATATCTCTCGGTAGAACCCGAATCTTGAACCATGTGTTTGTTTAGGATGGTTTATAAATCGGTTCAAGTCTCGTTTTCACCTTTTTGAGTGTAAAAGAGTTGAAAGATAGATGAAAACCCATCTTCCAATCCTTTTCCACCGTGAAATGTTAAGATCCTTGGAAGATTTTAGGTTATTTATGTGGAAATCGGTTAGATCTAAGTTATTCATGGTGGAATGATGCCAAAACTTAGTGTTCTTGAAGAACACATGATGACATCACCCAAGAACACCTAGATCTTGGTGATTTCATGGATGAAATCCAAGTTTTGAAAGATAGAAAGATGGAGAATCGATTAATGAACAAAAACGTACAAGGATTAGAGCGAAATACTTACCGGTTTGAGAGAAATCTGAGATTTAGTGAGAAGAAGAGGCTGGTCGGTCAGAGCTTTTCCAAAAGTGGAAAGTTTGACAAGGACAGCCCTATTTATAGGCTTCCAAAAGAGGAAAGGGTCAGCTGATCGAACAGCATCCCTGATCGAGCAGCTGTCCGATCGAACAGCCTGTTCGATCGGCTAGCCTGTTCGATCAGGTTGCCCTGTTCGATCGGCTAGCCTGTTCGATCAGGTTGCCCTGTTCGATCGGCTAGCCAGGTTTTGAGTGTTTCGCGACGATTTTTGATATTTCGAGTTCGATGAGCGATGATTTGAGAATGATAGAATTCCTAATCAAATTACTTTTAGTCTCAACTACTATATCTAACATACAAGCATCCTTACAACCATTTCGGGTTCGATTTCCATTGAGTTTGATTCACCTTTGAGTCTTGATTGATTTGATTGATTCACCACACACTTTAACATAAAAGTAAACATGCACAAGTAACACATAAGGCACACACACACGTATAAAAAGTACTAAAATTCCCACACTTGAGTCGATGATTGATTTGATTAGCTTGATTATTGATTGACTAGCTTTATTGCATTGTTACTTCCTATCATTCACAGTTGGTCGTTGATTCACAGTTCGATCATCGGTCGATTAGTTTGATTATACAACACTTACTCCAAATAATATGAAAATCAAAAATGAAACTAAAATGAAATTAATCTTTATTAATCTTTAATTCCAATAACAGTCAACTCTTGACTTTGACTTTGACTTTGGAAAACACGGGGTGTTACATGGCACGCTTTGGGAAGCGTGGGAAGTTGAACCCCAGATACATTGGTCCATTCAGAATTCTGGAACGGATTGGTCTCGTAGCATACACGTTGGATTTACCTGCAGAGCTAAATGGCGTTCATGATACATTCCATGTATCAAATTTGAAAAAGAGTCCAACTCAAGAAACAGTGGTCATTCCTACCGACGAAGTTCATGTTGACGACACACTCCACTTTATTGAAGAACTAGTTGAGGTTACAGATTGGAAGATTAACAAAACACGCAGGAGTAATGTCAAACTCGTCAAGGTTCGATAGAATGCACGGCATGGCCCAGAATTCACATGGGAACGTGAGGATTGAATGAAGGAAAAGTACCCACATTTGTTCCCAAGACCCCTGCAACTAGAAGCAGAACCTAAAATTTCGGGACGAAATTTTCTTAACGGGGGGAGAATGTGACAACCCTCACAATTACAGGTACCGTACAATTAATTAATCTTAATTATGTGCTTAATGACTGTGCTTGATTACAACTGACAATTTAAACTGCTTTATGATTTCTGTATCATACATACATATGCATCATATTTCATACTGTCACTCCATTTATTACACACAAACTTTAGTGACATATTTGATGCACAAAGCACAGGTAGCACACTGAACGGATAATTCAGAAACATGCTGACAATGCCAGCACATGGACAGACTATGTCTTTAAGGCCAGTATGAGCCAGAGACAGGGTACTACACTAGTATGGAGTGTAGGGAAGTGAGGACCATAAAACTGCGTCACTAGGTGAAAGTTAAAGTGCCGGGAAGTGCCTAAAACCCACTAATAATGCAGAATTCTGCATTAGCTATCAGAAATTCAGCATTTAATATGCTAGTAATGTGCAGAATTTTGACAGAATGGTGCAGAATTTTGACAGAATGGTCTCGTATGCTTTCCTAAGTGTCGGGAATTAAAAGGGTTACAAAAAGTTATATAAAAGACACCTTACGGCATAACTTAACACTTTAACGGAACGGTATCTAACCGAATAACCGGACATTACCCGGAACACTTAAATTTTTCCAAACACATTGTTTTATTATTTCTTGGCTAGTCATGATCCCCGTACACCATAACACCCCCTAAATATCAACTAACTAACACATGTAAGTATATACTTGAAAGCTAACTATCATTTACCCTTTACCATACCCGATTTTGGTCACCAAGGGACCCACCCAAAATCCTCACCATACTTCCTAGATATTATTTCAATATTTTAATGGATCTTTGCTTGTTGTTGTTGCCAAGATATTAGAAGACATACCTTTAAGTATGGCCTCCAAGATCATAACATCACTTCCATATCTTCACACCCCACTCCCTCACTCTCTCCCCCTTCCTCTCGGCCTCACTATAACCGCCACCACCACCACCATATCAACACCACATTCTTCCATTTTTAAGTTACATTCAAGTGCTAGAAGGAGGATTAAAGGAGCTTGAAGTTGTAGATCATCAAGGAGCTCTTTCACTTGCTTTTCACCATCATTTTCTTCATCTTTTTCACTAGAGTTCTTCCCTAGCCTTTGAGCTAGTTGTAAGTCTTTGTTTAACCCTTGCTTATTTATATTTTGAGTAGTTAAAAGATGTAGTGTGATGAATATCACAAGAACACTAAAAGGTTTAAACAAGAACATGAACATAAAGCTTTACATAAAAATGAAACATAAAGAAATGTTGTAGTAGGATGTTGTTATGAATGTATTGTTGAATTCTTGTTGATTCTTGGTTATGTGGTGTTAATCACCATATGGGTCTTGTTAAATGATGTTTAGAAATATGATTTAACAAGACTAGAAGGTGATTACATGTTACATAGAATAATCATCTTCTAAGTCTAAGCATGAACTTGGAAGAAAATGATTTTTCTTGAAATATAATTAAAAAAGTAGGTTGATGAGCATGTGGATCCAAGTTTTACAAAAGACTTTTCTAAATAAACCAAGTTAGAGAATCGATTTTTGGAAAAACATGACTTTTACATACACTTGCACCATTTTTTGAAAACAAAATAAGTGTGAAAACACTTTATTTACAAGAAGAGTTCAAAAGGTTAATTTTTGTAAAAATTGTTTACAAGTTGTAAACACTAAACTTTTGTAAGAAAATGATTTTTAAAGAAATAATTACGCTTTGAAAGGTAACTAAGTCCACTAAAAGATTTACCAAGTTACTACGCATTTTCGGAATGTATCAAGTTCATGATTAATATGTAACGCACATAGTTTTCGCTCTTGGTGATGTAAAATTGTTTAAGGATTGATTGTTGATTGATTTTGAAAAGAAAATGATATGCTTAATAGCATGGACACCTCCGTTTTTAGGGGAAACTCGGCGAAATTTTCTAAAAATACCAAGACTTAGAAAATTATTTTCTAACAAGTGTTTACAAATGTGTTTAACTTTGTTTTTCGGAAGTAAACTTCGCCATAAGTTTTTTTTGGTTACAAAATTTCAAAGTGTCGGAGGTGGATTTTCGTAAATAAAAGCGGATAAGTATATATTTAGAATATATATTTTATACTAAAACGCTTGTGTGAATATTTGTTTGGTTGGTGAACTAGTTATATTATTTTAGGGCAAAATAATGTAACTTAGTGAAATACCATCACAATTATAACTCCAGAATAATACCAAAAATTTCGAGGAATAAACATTTAAGTTACATACTTCGTATTGTGAAATCGAACGCAAAAACGTAGCTTACGAAATATTCCGGAAAATATTTTTTTTACGAAGATATTTTTGGATAAATATTTTTTTGGATACAAAGAGTGAAAATATATTATTTTTTTGGAAAAATATATATATATTTTGGGAATACATTATTTTTGACAAATGTGTTAAATATATTTTCTAAGTGGAACTTAAAAGTATATTATTTTCGGAACTACCAAAATACATATATAAATACCCCTATCCTTGGGAAGGAAATACGCATATAAAATACTTGAGAAGTATGAATACGAAATAGTTGTCTAACTATTATTCCAAAACCCTAAAAATATAATGTAAGTTAAAATAATTATTATTATTTTAACAATAAGTTATAACTTGGAATAATATCAAAGTAACGTAACTCAAACCGTAAAAACAAAAGCAAGGCACAGCCCGTTCGTCTAATAGACATTAGTACGGTGTAGGTTATCGTGTAGCTGACAAGGTTTGAGTACGAGCACAGGAGACGTGTCACACCCCGGCCGCGTATAACATGCAACCGCGGCGGAAACGCCGGGGAGTGTTGGGACAGAATTAATTGTTTCATAACCATGGAAGTTAAAGTTACATTTTATTTATCAAACAAGCGTATTACATTGTCTTTAAACAGGAAATAAAGGGTTTATAACATAATTAAACTAGTCTATCTTCGTTTTATGTCTCTAAGGCACAGGTCCGCCCTAGTATCACGATCATCATTCTAAGCAACAGCTCCTGAAAACACATGTGAAAGTAGGTACGTCAGCATAAAAATGCCTGTGAGATACATAGGTTTTGTGAAAATGGGATTCATGACTTGAGTTTAAAGAAAACGTTTAATAACAGTCAGTCATGAACCTTGTAAATTGTTTTGTTTTGTAAATCATATGAAAAACGATAAGATCAGATGATATGTATAGAATAAATGTAAGGTTAAATGAATAACCTAGTAAAATGAGTTTGTATAAGATAAGTTTGTTTGTAAAACAATGTCTTGCGAAGAATATGTTATTTGTGAAAAAGGTAACATGTCTATACTGAAATGATTTAAATAATGCTACGATATGTAATATTATACAAACATTTATATATAGGAAGTACCAGCGGCGTATCCACCATGTTTGTATCATATTACATGCCACGTTACTCAAACCATTTACCCAAACCAACCACCATGTAAATTGTTCATGTATAAATCAATTGTCAAATGTTATTGTGTAAACCATATCGAAATGTCTATGTTCAATGTAAACCACCAGATGTGTATTCAATGTCAAAATGTTTATGTTTAATGTAGATCATGTAATGTGTACCCAAAATATATCATGTATGGTAAGTGAAATATATCAACTAAACCATATGTAAAATGCACAAAAACAAGGTATTGAAGTAAAACATGGTTTAAATCAAAGTTATGTTTTGTGGAACAAGTGCATGCTATACTGATACAAACATTTATGCGGTATTGTGAAAATGCATACATCCAAGCCTTGAGACTGTGGCGATAAACCCTTAAACAAATTAAAGGTTTATCTAAGTTATGTGTATCGAATTCGGTCTTTCCTTTCATCCAAACCAACCTAGATGTCCGGAACGGGAGTTGTCAATTCCTATGGTACCACTACCTACTAACGAATGGCGTAGCTAATGTTAATGAATGTATTGTTCCATGTTAAACAAACTAAATGTCATACCAAAATCAAAGCATGTGATGTAAACAATTGTACTAAGTATGCACACAATGGGCATAAATAGCATGAAATGTAATGTGAAACAATGTACTAAGTACGCACACAATGGGTATACATAGCATGAAATGTAATGTAAAACAATGTACTAAGTACGCACACAATGGGCATACATAGCATGAAATGTAATGAAATCATGTACTATGATGTACTAACGAACATAGCAGGTATATGATGTGAAAACATGGAAAGTATGAAAGTAACAAGTAGGCACATGTGTTTCACCCCAAAATAGTTTGGAAAACAGTAAATGCGGGGTTCAATGTACTCACCTGAGATTGCTTTGTAGTTCTTGTATAACAACCAAATAATGCTAGAGATCACGGATATCAAACGGCACCTAATAGGTAGCTATATTAATATACCGGACCAAAATCGGAAGGATCGGATAGTATGCGGGTTCGTAAACCAAACGAGTATGGAGACTCGTGTAATATGGTTTAACAAAGCCTTTATACTAAAATGAAACCTAACCTAAGTGCTTACGACCCATTACGACCCGTTTAGGTAGTTTATGCTACCTTAACGCGTCGTTCGCGTAAAACGCGTTTGGAACGCCAAACATCGTGACCATAAGGTATAACCTCGGAAGGTTACAGCTATGGTCACCTAATGTGTTTGATCGGATCCTAATGATCGACCAAATGGGTTGGGTTCGAAAGTGTAAGCAATTGTTTAGATCGCTTACCTCACGACCCTATATAAGCACTAAACTAAAAGTGACGAGCTAAGCATGTTAGAACATGCTTAACTAAGTTTAGAAAACAGGTTTGGCATCAAAACAAACGGTTTTGATGCTCACGAGTAGTTTGGTTACAAAATACGCAAGAATGCGTATTTTGGCCGAAACTACGACTCGTCACTGAGCCTAGATAACGTGGTAATAAGTAGGTATAGTCACTACGGACCATAACCATCGTGATCACGCTCACGTTTTGAAGTTCCAACGAACTTCGTGTTCACCATAAGCTGGTCAACGCAGAAAGTCAAACAAAGTTTGACTTTAGCACTAGAAAGCGATTAAAAGAACGAAAGAACACATACGAAGGGTCCCCGAAAGCTAAACTTGATCCAGGAGCTCAGGTATGAAGCAATGGCATCAACTTAGAGCTCTTTGATCAGTTTTGTGGGTTTTAACACAAATGGGGGGGGGGATATTTATAGGAAAAGCAAGACCGTTAGGATCGTTTTTTGAATATCGTGCCATGATCTCATGCGTACACTTGTCAAGATGTTGTGGTATCATATAATGACCCTAACTCCAGAGATTGTGAAAGGGCATTGCCCTTTGGAGTGATTGAAAGGCCAAAATTTGCAAAAAAACGAGTTTCTGCATCTGCACGGCTCACGTGGCCCGCGTCAGCATACATGCAAAACTCAGGCGGGCCGCCTGGCCTTGTCTGATCTGCACAACTTTCAGTAATGACAGTTTTAGTCCCTGTTGCATATTTAAGCCATTTCCAACACTTCTAAGACCTGTAAAGCCAACTTTAAGGCCCTAAAATGATGCCTAAACATTGTGGACATGAAACATGCTCAAAAATATGCCGGATGTTGGTTCGTTTGGCCGTACGATCGCGATGATCGGTTAATTACGACGGAATGCGCATAAGCGCGAAAAACGATCCAAATGACGCGACGAATGGATTTTTCTCATGCCAAACACTAAGGCATAATATTAGGATGCTTACATAAATTTTTGGGTGTCCGGATGTATTCAGAACGTAAGTTATGCGCGAAAGTGCAAACTTGTGCACTTTTTGACACTTTTAGCCCCTGAATGATCCAAAAGTTTGTTTTAGCATACCAAACCCCTCAAAGCCTATTTCTAAGCTATGTAAAGGATATTTATGGTATGTTTAACTTATGGACATGTTCCGGAATGTTTGTTACAGTTCAAATTGGCATACTTTCGCAGTTTGTCAGGTTTAGTCCCTGTAAGCGAATTATCTTGTTTTTGCCATACCAAGGCCTTCAAAACTTATTTCTAAGTTATGTAAAGGTTATTTAAGGTATGTTGAGTATATGTTGATGTTCCGGAGTATTTGTCGCATTAAACTGAGTACGTTTACGCACCAGTTTGCGTATAATTCTCCAGAAAGCGATGTAGAGTTTAAAATCGAACAAAAGTGAAAACATGAAAAATGTAAAACACAACCAAACAAATATTGGGATCAAATAACATTGTTTTATTGATAATTGAACTGTTCATAATGATTTCGAGCACAAATGTTACAAGACGCACTACAGTGAGTTCATGTACCCCTTTTCTTTTAACTGCTTTCAGTTTTATACGTCGGGGGTGGAATATATGTTACAAATCATTACAGACATTTTATACATGGTATGGTTAGCCTAAGGAGGGTATACTACTTAGATCATGTGAGTGACAGGCGCGACACTTAAGGCCATTAATCCTCGTCGTAGGACCGAGGGACATGAGTGATAGATCTATTTGGGTGTAGCGAGCCCACACCCATGAGGCCTGGGCGGCCCATAGTGGTGACTGTGTCTTACAGCCGGAAGCCCGGTGCAACTCCGCTAGGTTTGAGTTTTCCTACATCACTTCACACATACCAGTGGTTTTGCAACCCGTTGGTGATCTCTTTTTCCTTATTGCTACATACCAGGGACTTTCATACATACAGACATATTTCAAAGGTTTATACATATTCACATACACATGAACTCGCTCAACTTTTGTTGATTTTTCAAACTACATGTATTTCAGGGAATTGATCGGATCTAGCAAGTGTCTGCATATGTGTTAAGCTGCGTACTAAATAAAGATGTCATCCAGGGTCGTAGGGTTTGGGAGGTGTAACCCTTTCCTGGACGGGTCACACGTCTCCAAACCTCGTTTTATTTAAAGTCTTTTGTAGAGTCTTTGAGAACTCATTTTAAACAAGTCATGGTTGTAACTTATTTTGGGATGATGTTTCAAGACAAGCATGTTATGGTATTTTCTAAACTATATTAATGGATGAACATCATGTGTTTTTATCATATAGCGTTGTTATGATTGTTGCTATGGTATTAAGAAGTCACACCAAAATAATCCACGCTTCCGCAAAAGCCAGGGTGCGACAGAAGGGTTGATTAGAGATAGGTTAGATGTTTTAGAGTGGTTCCAAAGAGGTGTTTTTATCTCCTCCAACTCGTAACTGTCGAATCATAGCTCCCCAAACTGTTATAACTCGTTCAAAACACACAAGAGCCAAATTTTCGCGATCTGAGAATAGAGATGGCGTTGCCGACGGGCACCTTGGGCGTCGGTGATGGCTGCCATCCGACGACGTCATATTCTACTGTTTACGGCAAAACTGGCCAACGGTGCATGTTCGAGGGCATCGCCGACGGCCCTCCACGGCATCGTCGACGGTGTCTCCAATCCTTGATCTCCATTTTTCGCCTCTCTTGGTCCCGGTTGACCCGTCTCGTGTCCCGGTGGTCCGTTTTTCGTCCCGGTGATCCATAAAGCTCCCAAATACCTCCTTAAACTTCATTAAACCTGCAAGACACAGTTTTAATTAAAAGTAGGCTATTCGGAATTAAAAACCATGTAAAAACATCAGTTTAAACAAATACGAACACCGGTTTTCGACCACGTATCAATGTCCATCCGTACGGATGGGCTACAATATGCACCAACTTTTCTTTTTCCTATTTCAGCACTGGTCTTGTAGACATCAGATTCAGCTACGATACGTGATTGACGCAAGCGATAGACATATGCACTCACAGACTCCCCCTTGGATATTGTTGTAGTCAATCTCTGAGTCTACCATAAGTCTTTGATATTGTCAACAACCACAGACTCCCTTGATCTAACAGAATCCCCATGGATCTGTTTTTAGCTTCAGCTGCTCCCCCTTTCGTTTAACTCCTCCTTCAGGCTCCTCCTTACTTTAAGCTTCAGTGCTTTCAGCTGCTAGGATCGACACCTGGCTCTACAAGCTCTTTCAAAGTCGACCCACCAACCCGTTGCTCCGGTTCCTACTCGACCCACCGCCTATGGAGTCGGGTTTGTCGAGTACAATCAAAACCAAACCGACTTCATGAACCTATTGAACCAACCCCTTCATGGGACCCAAACCTATACGGTTGGAATTCGAACCACAACATAGGAGGTTTCGATTCGTCACAAGCCTTCGACTCGCCAACGTCCCTTCCATGGTAGGAACTTCTTCGGGTCGGTCGGTAATAGAAGGCCGTCAAAGAGGTTAAAAACCACCGAGTCGGCTGAACCCGAAACACCAACGTCCGACACTCGGAATATCGACTTAAACGTTGTTAATCCGTTATTCACCGGGGAGGAAGGGGCAGATGAGCCGATGGAGGAGCTACCACGACCACCCGGTAGAAGAAGCAGTGCGAGATCGAGGAGGCCGGAGTCATCGTCGGAGGATTCGACTTGAGTCAAGCGTTTTCGGAGATGAACCAACGCCTTCAAGACATACGCGACCACGGGGCTCAACGTATGCAGAAGAACCGGGAAGGGGTCGAGCTTATGCGAGATAGACAATTTGAGAGAGATTTTGACTTTTACTCGAAATCGCGCGACCACCTAACCGGAAAGGCGTTGGAAATGGCTATAAAACAAAAGACTATCTTTGAAAAATAATATTTGAGTTTTAGATAATTTTAAATTTTTATTGTAATGTTTTTTTTACTAATGTAATGGTTTTTAATTAATGAAATGTTTTTCTATTTTTAAATTTTATAAATTTAGAGATTAAACGAAAAATAAAAAAATAATAATAATTGAGTAATAATGGATATATGGTTTTACCACTACATACCCTTGTGATATAACCCTATCCTTATATTTTTTTATCTTGTCACATAACTCCTATAAAACGGGTTATATGAAGTCACCACTACCACATGGCCTGAAGATTGGATCCAAAACCACCACCTATTAAAATAAACATAAGCGGTTAGGGCATGTAAAATACCCCGGTGGTCTATCCAATGTTTAAAAAACCGGTTTTTAAATAAAATCGGGATTAGGCTAAAAATAGTTAAAGACTTGAATCAAGTTGTACCGAGCGGTATTTACCGGTTTTTAAAACATTAGTTCTATCCGGTTCCTAGTCCAAGTTAAATCATTTGGAAAAAGGGGTTGGCTAAATGCACCCCCATTTTTACTTTTCACACCTCCTTTCTAAAAATATCATTTTAAAAACTTGTCATGTTTCACCCCTATACAAACCATTTTAAAATGTTTTTTTTACTAAAGGTTAAAAAACGTTTTTTGTACTAAAAAAATAATAAGTTTTTTTATTAATCTTTCTTTTTTCATAACAATTATTTTTAAATATTAAAATTAAAACCTTTTTCTGTAAATAAAACGAATCTTGGTTTTAAACACACTTTCCGAGTAGTATTTTATTATATTTTCATTCATAAACAGGCTTTACGAATTGAAAATTAACGTTTTTTTATGAAAAAAGAGATAAACATATTTTTTGAAAAAAAAAACCCGTTAATTTTATGTATGAACCCCAAAATCTTACTTTTATTCTTTTATTTCATAGTTTAGTTGTCTTATCTCTTTTATTTTAATAATACTATTATTATATTTAAAATCTTTTTATAAAATGATTAATAGTTCTATATATTAAAAATAGAAAATATTTTTCCTTTCTTCAAAAGAAAACATTTACATCACTAGCTTATATCTATTTATTAAACCATGTGTGTTAATGAATAAATAAATAAGTAGGTAGTATAATAATTTTTTTAAACAAAGAGTTCAGTTAGTGTTTTAGAATTGAAACTAAAACGGACACATCAAACGAAACAAATTAAATTAAATTGACTTACTTCAATTTAAAACATTTGTTTTTTTAATAAGAAACCACTTTTCGTTTTAAGTTGAAAAACGTTTCAGAATACAACTAATAGTAATAACAAAATAAGATAACAAAAAGGCCGAAAAAGATATTATAAAAACAAAAAAGGATTGAATAGTATTAATGTGAAAGTTTAGGGAGAAGGTGCGTTTAGTAAAAAGGGGGTGCATTTAGCAACACCCTTGGAAAAAAGTCAAAAAAAAAGATAGATATATTCCAGCATATCCCTAAAATTAAGCGGTGTAACATTTTCTGTGTGGTTTCTCCGTCATCATCATCCACCAGCACCAGCGTCAATGGCCGCCCTGCCGGACAATCTAACCAGAGAACAGTATGTATACCTGGCGAAGCTTGCGGAGCAAGCCGAGAGGTACGAAGAGATGGTGAAGTTCATGGAAAAGCTCGTCGTCGGAACAACGCCGGCGGCTGAACTCACCGTCGAGGAGCGCAACCTTCTCTCCGTCGCTTACAAGAACGTCATCGGTTCGCTTCGAGCTGCTTGGCGTATCGTTTCATCGATCGAACAAAAGGAGGAGTCTCGGAAGAACGAGGATCACGTGATGCTGGTCAAGGACTACAGATCTAAGGTCGAGAACGAACTCTCCGATGTTTGCTCTGGAATATTGAAACTTATGGATTCGAATCTGTTGCCGTCTGCATCCACCGGTGAATCTAAGGTCTTCTATTTGAAGATGAAAGGAGATTATCATAGGTATTTAGCCGAGTTCAAAACCGGAGATCACCGGAAGGAGGCTGCAGAGGCTACTATGAATTCCTACAAAGCTGCTCAGGTAGATATATAATTTCATTGAGATTATATTATTATTATTATTATTATGTGTGTGTGGATCATCTTTGCACTGTTACTCGATTTGAGTTGCTCAGGTTGTTACTTTCTGCTCAACTGTTTGTTGTTAAAATCACTATTCTAGTTGTGCGATATGTATAGATAGGCTAGTTTTCTCATGATGTCAAAAAGCCTAACACATCTGCCAAGATTGGGTTGTCTGATACTTTGCATGTTATTCTGTTTGTCAAGGATATCGCGCTCTCGGATTTGGCTCCAACACACCCGATAAGATTGGGTCTGGCGCTCAACTTCTCCGTGTTTTATTATGAGATTCTGAACTCATCTGACAAGGCTTGTAGCATGGCAAAACAGGTATGGTGCATGTCTGTTTGTCTTGATTTTGATGTCATTTATCTGTTACTTTTAGAGATTTAAGACCATTTGTGTGTGTTAAATTCAATGGTTCTTGAATATGAAGTTTTTGCTGGGTAATAGTTATAAACTAATCAGAGAAGGTTCCTAGATTAATTAATAAGGGTATGGCGGCGCAGTTTGTTGCTCGTCTACCTGCTATCCTTATGTAAGTTGCCCTGGTGATTGGAATGAAAAGTTTATTTAGATTAATAAGGTACCTGGTTGGTTGGCAATTGACTTTAGAGTTGTTATTTATGACCACATGATATTTGGATGTGGATTTAAAGTGAAGTCTGAAAGTCAACTAACATAGACTCATTCTTACATGGTTTAGATGTGGTCCACACGTCTTCTTGAATTGGCTAACAGGATATACTAATTCTGAAACATCAAAGTTAAGCGAGTGGTTTCGCAGATTGAGTTCTTTGTTAAACCATTTAGGACCAGACCCGCTTGTTTTGCTAGGTCTAATAGATCTATAATTAGTCCCGTTTAGGACTTGATTCAAATTACTGATGGAAATAGTTTTATTTCTTTTTCAGCCGTATTACACATTTATACATTTAGGGAATGATGTAAATGATCTCTAGTTGCTCGTAACGTTTCCATTTTATCTTTGGTATGTTTTTTTAGCATACTTGTTGCAAACATATTCTTATTTTGTTTAAAACGTCTCCCATATTTTGTATGAGTATGAGAACGTGACGATACATTCCCTGTTTTTGTTTTCTTTTAATATGTAGGCATTTGAAGAAGCCATTGCTGAGTTGGACACTCTGGGTGAAGACTCGTACAAGGATAGCACTCTGATCATGCAACTACTGAGGGACAATCTCACTCTTTGGACTTCTGATGCACAGGTCAATACTCCCCTCCGCACTTGCACACACAAAAACACAGTTTTAAGTGGTATTAAGCACTGATCTTAGAACTGAATGGGCTGGCCAGTCGGACGGGGTGGTTGAGTCCATTTACCAGTCGGACCGGTGAACTGGACCTGATATCAAATCCTTTCTATTCTTTTTTCCTTTCCAACATCTTTTTTTTTGAATGGCAAAGATTACAGAAACACTCCCCCTAAATTACATCAATTCTACCCTATGCCTGGATTTGAACCCTGGTCTCTCCCGAAGAGGCACAAAGCCTCTACCACCCCACCAAATTTATTGAGTACTTAACTATTTCAGTTTTTATTTTTTTTTATTTTTTTTTTATTTTTTTTTTTAATTTTTTTTTTTAAATATTTGCTTTATTCAAGGCTTTAGATTTTGTCAACATAAAGTAATTCCATATGGTTGGTAGCAAGTCATTTTTGGGTTTATTGCTGCAGGATCAATTGGATGAGCCATAGATGGGCAACACTAAGAAGTGAAGTTTGTTGGATGAGGAAGAATAGGTCATTTCTATCGTCAACATTTTCTGTTTCATATGTTTGACCTTAACCAAACCCTCTGCACTTTCATTTATGATTACTTGCATCTTACCCCAATTCTCATGGAATAAGGGTCAAATAAGAACCATTGAATAATTAGGAACCACTTTTTAGTCCTTGGATCATATTTCGATGGTTGATATCTTCCTCTCTTATGTCTTTTCTAATCTATCATATGCGACCAGGTGATCGAAGGTTAAAAAGTGACTTCTAGTTTTTAGTGGTTCTCATTTGGAACTTTTTGGTCTCGTGTAGAGATCGGAAACTTTAAAGAAAAAGAAAAGAATGGAAGGTACAATTTGAGTAGTTGACATCAAGACTAGTAAAACAAAATGAAGTTGGTAATAATCAGCATGTTATGTACCACTTGGTTTGATAGATAAATAACCCGTTGAGTGGGTCAAACTCAAAAGAAAATAGCAAGAAACATGAGTAGAAATCAGATACAGAAGCTTTGCTATAATTTTCTCATATCCTTCATAATGCAAAAGAGTACAGTATAAATAAGAAAACATGTACGTGGGCAACCTTAAAAGTAGCACTAGACTAGATAGTGGGAATCCCCACATCCTTTAATTAAGGAACACATAAAAGACTTAGTAAACTAAACAAAAGAGACGTTGGAGGAATGAACTGCAATTTCCACGTGCATTTGCATGACTCCGTTCAAGCTAGGCACGTAACACAGCAATGTAGAAAAAAAACCTATTATGATTAGTATCTTCTTTTTGTTCAAATTTCATGCAACCTGAAAAAATTTGTTTGTCATACGTTTATTGAGTTGAACACAAATTAGTAAGTAATTTGTTTAAATTTGTGTTCAACTCAATAAACGTATGACAAACAACTTTTCGGTAAGTAGTAATAAAGTAGCATTTCCTAGTATTAAAATTTTGAAATGAATGGTTACAATTATTATACATATAAATTTGGTATATTTAAAAAACAAACGTCTGGCTTGATTTACAAAGTCGGTTTTAAAATTTATGTGCAACAAAGACTACTGCCATGTCTCTCCTGATGACTAAACCGTTATACCCCAAGACACCGCGAAACGGCCCAAGCGCAAGCATGTTGGCTCAATTGTTAGATCTGGTTACTAATATTGTATACGTTAGATCGACTCCCTAATGGTAATTTGCCACGATTACGGCAGTTCAAGTTTGATCAGTTTGAACTTTGAATGAATTGTGAGAGTTAAATGCCTGGATAGTAACTATGGTTTGGTTTTTTTTCACCTTTTGTTCCTAACTTTCTAAAATTATAGTTATAGTCCTCAACTTTTTCAATTTCGTTCCCGGATAGTCTCTGACGTGGATGAAGGTTAGTTTTTTGTGTTAAGTGAGTGTGAAATAACCAAAATGCCATTTAGTATAATTAATTATTTAAAACCCTACCCCACCCCTGTCGTCACCCCTCCCCATTTCTTTCCTTCTTCAACTCTGCCATTACCCAACCAGCCAACCTGCATCTCAACCAATCAATCTCATACACAAATTGTCAACAACATTTCAATTTCAAATTGTGGAAATCTCCATCAAAATATTAAAAAAAAAAAAAAAAAAAAAAATCTGAAACTATTCAAATAATACAATTCACGTGAAAACGGAATAAAATCAAGAAAAATTCAAAGAACCTGGAGAGGTAACTACAGAAACCAGAACATGAGAAGAGGCGGCGAAGATTGATTATTAACCGACGGAGGTGGCGGAGAGGTGTCCTGTGGCGGCGGTGGAATGGCTGTAGAACTGAAAGTTGACACGGAGGAGAACGAAATCTGTAACGGAGAAAGTTAAGAAGAATTCGTCGGACCTGGAGACACCTGAACAGCCTGCGGCGATTGAATAATATGTGACGGAAGCGGCGGGATTGAATATTATGTGTTGTAGGTGGCGGCGGTTGATTATCAAGCGACGGAGGCGGCGGCAATTGATTATTAAGCAATGGAAGCGCCGGCGACTGATTATTAAGCGGTGGAAAGGTCTCCGGTGGTGGTGGAGAGGCGGTGGAAGATGGTGGTGGCTGGGTGGTGTTAATGGTGGAGACGGTGGTTGAAGGGGTGGAGTGGTGTTAATGGGGGAGATGGAGGATGGTGGATGTACGGCGAAGGTGTTGGTGGTTCTCTGATGGAGGGTGGTGGTGGTTGTAGTTGATGGTGGGTACAGTGAAGAAGAGAGAAATGAGGGATTTTTAGGGTATTTTTCATAGAAAGGGCTTCATAGTCATTTCACAGTCACTTAACTGAGAAAACTAACCCCCATTCACGCCAGGGCCTATCCGAGAACGAATTTGCCAAAGTTGGGGACTATAGCTGTAATTTTAAAAATGTAGGAATAAAGTTGAAATCGGAGCAAACCACAGAGACTATCCAAGTATCCGAGCACTTTTCTCAATTGTGAACTAACGACCCCGTAAAAGATATTCTTTATAAGCATATGTTTTTGGGTACAAGTTGTACCGTACCACCCTGACAACAATTACGTGTGATCATTTTCTTATTCCTTTCATGTTTAACAATTACGCGTGATCATTTTCTTATTCTTTACTTTGCTACCTACGTTTAAAGATTTTGATCACCTATGGGTTGATTTGGGTAAAAAGAGTTTACATATAGGTTCATTTGGGTCATCATAAATTACAAAGCCGGTCAATTTCATCCGTTTATACCACCGATCTAAACGGGCCATCTCAGCAAAGTTGTCTACTTAAACGAGTCCAAACGAATTTACACCACTCACTACCATTGTTTGTCACCACCACTGCTACAGACACCACTAATGCTAATACTTTTTTTTCTTTCTAAAGCACCTTTTTTAACAAGTCTATTTTGGTCGAAACCAAAATTTTCTTTTTGACCTTTTTACTGTTCGGGTAGATTAGGTTTCTGGTGTCAACACGCTTCAGGTTTAGGATATATAAATGTAAAGCTAGCTCACTTGATTTGTACGGTTTTCATCCCACTGCCAAATTGTTCGTTTCTAACTTGATATGTTTTTATGAAGGTTCTCACCTCCTGTTCAACACCCTCTCCTAGCAAGCAACTCCACTCCGTTTAACAGCAGTTATGTTTTTGATTTGTGATTTACAAAGAATTAATGGGGTTCAAAGAACATCGCAATTGTTCTGTTTGCCTTTGTGACTTTAAACATCACAATCTGAGGCTACTTCCAGTATGCAGCCAGGCTTTCCAAACTCGTTGCATAGACTGCTCTAACAAAATACAACCGCTTTCAACCGAACAGAGAAAGAGTGCCATATACACAACCCATATTCCAAATAACTGAAACCCAAATGCTCCAAATGTAATTCACTTCACGGGAAATAGCTGATTAACCAGAAACCCAAAAAAAAAAAAACAACGAAACAACACACCCTTTTATTTGTATTTCGTTTTATTTCAGCAGTTTCATGATACATAATCTTTCTCTGGAGTAAAACCTGATTTTACACACGACAAACATCAATCACTCCCTGGTGCTGTTTTTGAGCCATTCCAGGTAGGGGATGCTGCCACCGGTTATAGGCAATGCAATCACTTCAGGCACACTGCAACAACATATCAAAATTGTAATGACTAAAGCCACATTAGAGAAAAATGCAAATAAATGCTCTTACTCATATTCATGGTTTGCCTTGACATGCTCAGTTAGTGCATTCAGAAGAGATTCTCTGGTTTTAATTATCAGTAGTTCCTCTGAATCTGTTTGTATCTGTACAACATCCAACACCAATATAAAATACATGTTTGTAAGTACATGTCGGCTGTTATAAAGCCACAAATAGAAATCATACCTCTCCCTCCCACAGGTACACTGACTCGATACCTGCACTCAACATTCAATTTATGCTCAAAACTTTTATGCTATTTGAACAGCAGAGAAATTAAGTGCCCAAGAGGTATCTTATTTCTTAGACTAGTGGGTATGGAGAGCCTCATCCCCAAGGGGATGGGCCGCCACGTAACCGCCACGTAGGAGGGGCTTGAAGGGGATGAACCTAAGGGGGTGGGGGATGAACCCCTTTATAATATATATATGTATGTATGTATAGCTGTGTGTGTGTGAGGAGAGAGAAATTGAGGCCCGTGAACATCGGCTGGTGGGAGTCGAAAAGGACGAGCCGAAGGAGTGGGGGGCAGTGTGGGGGTCCGGCGCCGGGCCAGGCCGGGCCTAAGCCGGCCCCCATACCGTCTGGTCTTATATAGACAAATTTTGGGCTAGTATCGGTCACTAATATATTTTTCACATGGGTCATGCTAGCTTGAAGAAGAACAAAGCTTAATAGAGAACGGGTAAGACTGGGCGTAACTGTACACCATCGCTAGCCAAAATTAAACAAATATAGCGGGTGAACCTGCCATTACCCAACTCATTATGACCCAAACTCATTTGATTTTTTTTTTTGGGAGACCTGTTTCGATCTGAACCCGTCACACGCCCCTCACAATTACGGTTCAAACCTACAGCTTAAAAGAAAAGAATGATGGTAGGAAGAAATACTAGCAGCCAAAGATCAGCTAATTAACACTTGACTGATTGACCTTTGAATCATTATTCTCATCATCTTTGGTCATATTTGAAAATCTCAGACCCATTGCAATCAATGGTTTATTTAGTTCAAATACTGGTCAAGCGTCTATTGCTTAGTTCGCCATATTACACGTGCATCATGGAGTTGCATCACATCAACTGCAACGATGCAATCTCATCACCGCACCATGCGCATAACATGCAATCACTTATTAAAAAAACATATGATATGGAGTGACATACCCGGTACTCTGTTAACACAAGCTGCCAGCTTTTCTTTGACAATGCTTGCTGCCAGTTTCTTACCTAAACAAAAGACATAAAAATCAAGCAACACATCAAAAGTTGGTCAAACACTGACTCATCTACAAAACTTTGTTGAGCATACAGTTTTTTGCAGAATTGACTAACTAAAATTAGCAACAAAGTAGACTTGTATTTACATCATTCCAATTCAATTCTTCATGCTGATAATTAAGACACTACTGATCTCATAAACCTTGATCAAATGTGTATGAGTTTTAAAGTTATATAGATTCAAAGTAACACTGTGGGCCTGCCTCTAATGATCAACTGATTGGTTTGCAGAAATTGTTTTGAAAGGAGAGGAGTGTATAACTATAGGCCAATTAGTGATGAATTGGAAGCAATTCACTTTGATATACCTGCTTCTTTGTTGGGTACAGTGACGTAAACAACGATGCTTGGCACAGTGTTTTCCATTCTTATAATATTAGTGCGATGATAGCCCTGCGCTTTGCTACCTGAACTCAACCTGAAAGAAAGCAAATTAAATTTATTTATCAGACAGACAGACAGACAGTATTATTACAAAAACAAAACCCTAGAAATTGGGTTGGGGGAAAAGTACCGAGGAGGGGTGGAGAGAGTAAAGGAGAAGGGATGGAGTTTGTGAAAGCCTAAGCTCAGCATACAAAAGGCACCCACTAAAGGTAATCGCCGACGAACCCCCGCCGATGTCAGTCTAGAAAGTGCCATTTCCGAACCCAACCTTTGTATTCACATATGATTCTTATTTTTCTCATTCTCTTGGGCTGCTCCAATGGCCCATTAACCTAACACTATACGTTTACTACTTGACCCAACCGCACAGCATTTTTCCGAACCTGTTCTGTTTTAATTTTGGCATAAAAAGAGGAGGTTCATGCACGACATTATCACCACAAAACACAGAATATTGATCAACGTAATTAATTACTACATTCTCGTGGTTAGAAATCAAAGGTTTAGGCTTAAGCCTGGTACAGCCATCCTGAATATTTTGACTAGGGTTAATACAATCATCCATCCTAGTTAAAGTATTATTACATTCATCCTGAATAAAAGTTTTGTTCATTTTATTGTTGTTCTAGGCAAACTAGTTCACAGTACAATAGAGTATCTGGTGCCTAAAAGAGTAACTGGTGCCTAAAAAACCTAGACCTATTGTCTTCCCACCACAACCATCATCTTCCACCCGCACATTCAAATCTGCATTGCTTTCAAAATGATGAGTATCTTATTCAAATCCGCATTGCTTTCAAAATGATGAGTATCTTTATCAATTTTAGAAGCATCATTTTCAACAACTTGATCAGTTAAATCAATGTCTAGATTAGGAGTAGGCATTGGTAGGTAGTTTTTACAATGTGGTCGAGGAAAAACTTTTCTTTCAGTTCCAAGTTTATCTTTGTAACTAATTTCGTCCTTGAAAAATGCCGGTGATTGAGAATTTTTAATATCCACCAATGCATTTCTTCTGACATTTCAGTTTTTGATTATAATTTGTACTCTACTTTTCTCATTTTTCTCTAATTTATCTATTAGATTGTTTATGAGAAAATATTTTCGGCGAACAAATTCTTTTAGTTAGAACTGAATTCAACTTTCCCTGATATGCAGCTTCATCTAGTTTAAGTTCTTTGTTTTCAAGGTTTAGGCTTAAGACGGGCCCCATATGTATGGACAAGCATGTAATATTGAATACAAGATATATATTTTATACCATGTTATTTATGAAAATACATGTGCCTACTGCACTTAAAATGATTTTGAAATATTTTCAAAATGTGTAGGTTATTTGTATTTACCAGTGAAAACTGACGTGCCTTCAAAAGACTAAGCGCATGTTGCAAGGATACGTAAATAGGCTGGAAGTTGCCCGGTAAATGCTTAAGTGGAATTTGCAACTCCATGCATTGAAGCCTAGTAGTCTGTTTATGTAATCTTTTTGTTATTTCCGATCCGCATGTGGATCTTTTACACATTTTCGTTTGTATATTATTTTGAACATTCGGACAATTATAATTTGTAATGGTATTTTAAATACCAAGACTTCCGTTGTGTTATTTGTGAACATTGATATCAACTCGTTATGTACCCCAAGTTCGGGTCCACCGAGAAGTACAGAGTGTGACACCCGTGTCTCTTGTCTACTTCTGTTTGTCCTTTTCTTCATGGACTCTGGAGTTGGGCACGACCCCAATCCCTTGGTGGCACAGCCCCGTGTATGTCTTCTGATTTGTTGTTTTGGTCTTGGGGTGAAGCTTGGAGGGTAGGCATGGCATGTCAACTTCTCTTCTTTTGTATTTATGTTGGTTTTTGCCATTAATTTATTCCTTTTGTAAATTTAAGCTTTTTTATATAAAGAAACACATTTTTTTCAATATCAGTGTATAAAATGATTGATTTTATATAATTTATATGTTGGATTTTACGCAAATCAGGTTACAATCAATTTTCAAAGAGAATTCTTTTTCTATATCACAAACTAAAACTTAGTATTCATGATCATCGATTTGATCACATAAATATTCTTATTTTTCTTCTTCAATTGTTACATGTTTTTTTAATGGAAACCGTCAACCTTTTGTTTTCATCATTATAACCTTATTAATAAGCAACTTATTTGTGCATATAATACTTGTATAATTGGCTTTGGGAGTCTTTCAAAAAAAAAAAAAATAGAAAATTTTCTTTTTAACCTTAAAGTTTTAAAGTTTAACAATTTAAGTTTAAACTTCTAATCTTTGTTTCCTTTTTAACCCTAAAGTTTTAATCTTTGACAATTTACCCTACAATTTTAATCTTTGACAATTTAAGTTAAAAAAATTTAATATTTCTTTCCTTTTTAACCCTAAAGTTTTAATCTTTGACAATTTAAGTTTAAAGTTTTAATATTTGGTAATTTAACCCCTTTGATTAATTTGATTCTTTTACTTCTAATTCAAAAGTTTTCATCTTTTGCGATTTAATCACTTTGATTCTTTTTTACTTATGTGTTGTAATCTTCACTTTGGTGGTTTTTCAAAGAACAAATAGTTATGCATATGATTGTTGTAACTTTGGCATTGGAGGTTTTTCAAAAAAAAATTGATTTTTTTACTTTTCATCCAAAAGTATTTCATAAATTACTTTTAACCCAAAACTATTTGTTTTTTAGTTTTAACATTAAACCTTTTATCTTTTGCAATCTATACTCACAACTTTTTTTACTTTCAACTTTGGTCCTTTATAATTTTCATTTTTCGCTTTATGCTTCGTTCTAAATTTTGTGACTTAAAACATCGCATCGTGCGTCTTTGGTTTAGCGTTTTCACGTTTCGGTCTAAATTTTGCGAGTTAACACGACGCAACATACGTGTGTGGGTGAACTTTTTTACGTCGTCTATTTTTTCCTGTTTGACAGGTTCAACATAACGTGTGCGTCCTAAATCGACTTAGTTATAACTAAAGAATCCCCGCCGCATTGCGGCGGGTCGTAATTCTAGTTTGTATAAATTTGTTATGTTAATGTACTGATAGGAATATAGGATATTGAATAGTGATCTTCATTTTTATTAGGGTTTAAAATGTATTTTGTTTTTATTATCAGACGTCACCAAATGTTCTGGAAGAACAACCAAATATTTTTATGCCAAACATTTATTTTAGATCATAGGCTACAATTATCGATTCTTATAACTTTTAACAATCTTATGATAGTTTAATTTTGCTAAGACTTAGTAAACTTTTTTTATGTATTTTTGTGAAAGTGCTATTATAGTTACACTTGTGCTGGTATAGTTTACCATTGTGCTGGTATACGAATGTGTTATTTCGGAAATTTATGAAAATGTCATTTGACCAACGTTCTTTACGAAAATGTCAGGTTCATGCGTCCATGGATGGACTCCTCCACATGGGAGGAGTCTGTGTGTCACCTTGAAGAATCCATGAACGAGGAGCTGACACGTGTCCTTTCAAATGTTGAAGAGTCCATCCCCGACGCATCCCATGTTGAAGAGTCCATCCCCGACGCATCCCATGCCTCCCCCGACGCATCCCATGTCCTCCCCGACGCATCCCATGCCTCCCCGACGCATCCCTTGCATCCGGACGCATCCCATGTGGAGGAATCCGTCCACGGACGCATGAACGTGACATTTTCGTAAAGAACGTTGGTCAAATGACATTTTTGTAAATTTCCCTATTTGTAAGTGTTGGTATAAAACCAAATGTGCTAATATGTTTAGACAATATAAAAACCAATTGTGCTAAGATGTTTAGACACTATGTTATGTTCTAACGTGCTGGTACAAAACCAAATTGATAATATGTTTAGACAATATGTTAACGAAGTGTGCTAATATGTTAGACAATATATCATGTTCTAACACAACATAAAAAAAATAATAAAGAAATCATAGGAGATTTAGTTGTGAAACTAATATCTTCAAAGATTTCATCTTGATTTATTTTTCTTTAGTGTCTCTAAAGATGATGAAGGGTTCTAATTGTCATTTGCAAATCAGTTTTGATTTTATTTCTAATATTTAATTTAATTATGTGTAATCAATAATTTTCATTGATTAAAAACTTAGATGGCTCAGATTTGTTCTTATCGTTTTTACAATTAGCACCGTTTATACAGGATACTAACTCTCAGGGGCGGACCCACGTTAAGCGGAACGGGGTTCCCGGACTCCAATCTTTTTTTAAAAAGTAGTAGAAGCGGTATATAAAATTTTCTATGGACCCCATAAAATAATTTAGTTGGACCCCATAACAATGAGAGTGAGCCTGGTGCAGTGGTAAAACTCCTTGTTTACACACAAAAGGTACTGGGTTCAATACTTGTCTCTTTCATTTTTTTTGTGTTTTTTTTAAACCTATTTTTTTTTCCTATTTCAATTTTTTTCTCACCTATATTTAGCTGAATGTGTAATAAATGAAACTTGTAATTTAGTTATGATATTGTTTTCTATTATGTTCCTCGACCCGACCCGACCCGAACAACGACCGATCCAAAAAATTTGAACACCGGAAAAATGGGACCCCATTGTCCAAAAATCCTGGGTCCGCCACTGCTAACTCTATATAATATTTTGTTATAAAAGTATTCGATCACTTTATGTAGTTTTAGTTTATAAGCTAAAGAAGCAAGATGCATAATTCTGTTAATCAAAATAAAATGATAATGCAACTTAGTGAAGGCTAACTTTAGTTCTCATGGAACATGAATACAAGTTGATGAATCATGTTGCAGCTGAATTGATGTTTGTTACTTGGGTGTTTGAGAATGCGTGTGAGAGAGATGGAAAAAAAAATGAGGAAATGCTAGAAGATAAAAACTGATGAAGCATCAATTTTTTTGGATTTCAAAGTGGTTTGGAAAGTGGCTAAGTATTTTCTCAAAGCGTGTACAAAATTCTATTTCAGAAATACGCACTAGAATACAGTTGGCTTAATTACACTTTCCTAATTTTTCAGTATTTAATGTTTCAAACACAAAATTTTGAGCATCGATATCTCATTCACCTTAGCTTCGTTTTGGACGTGGTTTAATTCGTTGCGAAACTCTTCCAACATAGAACACAAACCCACAAATAAATATATGAAATCACCTTCATTTCTTATATTTATTTCTAGTCCAAAATTAGAAAAAAAATGTTTTTCCTATATTTGTGAAAAATGTTATTTCACAAAATTTCCAACAGTAGAAACACTTTGGTTTCATGGAATAATGTGGAATCTGGATGGAATTGTAGATTCAGTTTTATATGTTCTTGTTCAATTCCAATTCCTTCTTTTATTGAAACGAACAATATATGAAATGAAACATACATTCCAATTCCATTCCATTCTGTGAAACAAACGCTACCTTAGCAATTCACCCCTAGAAATCTAAAAAATTCAAAAACTTGCAGCATCATCATCATCATCTCTCATGAATTAACCTTTACCTCTTTACTGAGTGAAACTGTGTGTGACATGTTTGACACTAAATCATGAACAGGTAACGGTTTCAAGTTCTCAATCGTTTAGATTTTAAACATCAAGCATGTTCTTTATAGTCTAAGTTTGATCAATGATGATATAAAGTTATCAGATCATTACCAGAAGTCCAAACAGAAGCATATAATAATAATAAAACATTGTCAACAAGCATAGAACCCTTTGCTTTTCTGAGTTTGGAATAACTAGATCACTTTACCCAAAGTGTGCTTGTTGTTGTGCATCCAGACCTTGAAAACTTTCTTGCTGATGCCCATGTCTGCGCAGAACTGTTGAACATCCGCCTCGTTCTCCTTCTTAATGTGCCACCCTAACCCCTGTGCGAAAGCCAACATCCGATCCTTCTGATCCTGAGTGAACTTTGTTCGGAATCGCTTGCCACCGCTAGAGCTAGGGTCAGACACATTGTCTCTCCTGGCAGATGGTTGAGGACGCGGGTGGTGGTGTTGAGGCGGTGTCATGTACGGGCATCCAGTATGGCCGTGATGACAACAGTACTGTCTCCTCACGGGTGGCTGAAACGCAGCCAGGTTTTCCACTCGCTCTCGTCGGTGAAAGTTTCGATGGCAACTGCATGCGGCGCAAATCAATGCTTCCATGGTCCCAGCGTCTCCTGAAGGCATGAACTCTAGACATCCATCAACGGCTGTTACATTGTCCTTGGCTGCTTGGTTTTTCATGCATTCGCAGAACCTGAATACTTCTATGCTCCTCCTTCCCATGTTCCCAACGTCCACGTGCTCTGGATTGAACTCCATGTTTGCTACTTCTTCAACTAAAATAACAAAATCTACATTACTAACAGACGCAATAAATAATAAAGTGTTGAAACATTCTAAGGATGAGACCCTACATACACTAAGCGTCTTAAAACTTCGTGACATTATCTCTGTGGAACTAAGTGCTAGATTCCTAGCAAGACTATGTTATGTGTTGTGGTTCATGTGAAATGTGAAAAAAAAGTGTGTCACGTGGGCACTCGGGGCTTTCACATTTTTCATACACCCCTAAAAAAGTGTGTGAGTGCGTCATGTGTATTATGGTGATAAGAAATGTGAACAAGAGACATTATTGTAAAATCTGGAAATTTAAAGATATAAAATGGACACATGGGCTTTCACTTTTCACATGCACCCCTCCTTACCACCAAGTCGTGACGGTGTTAGCACCCGCCCTTCCGACGTGGCTTGTATACGCACCCCACAGCATTTGGTCTAACGGTAAGAGTTTGGGATATATCTTTAACTAGGTTATAACCCCGTGTATTACACGGGGTCGAATAAATAAATTTTATATACAAAATAATAAAATAATATATCTTTAAAAACCTCATTTATTGTACGGGTTGAATAAATATAATTTTATATATTAAATAATAAAAAGTTATATCTATAAGAACCATATTGTACAGGTTGAATAAATGTAATTTTATATACCAAAATAAATGTAATGTAATTTTATATACCAAATAATAAAAAATTACATCTTTAAAAATATGCGCATTACACGGTTTGAATAAATGTAATTTTCTGTACTAAATAATAAAAAAAATATATATACTTAAAAAACCCCGTGTATTGTATGAATTGAATAAATCTAATTCTATATATCAAATAATAAAAAGTTATATCTTAAAAAACCTCATGTATTACATGGGTCGAGTAAATGTAATTTTGTATAGTGAAAATAAAAATATTTAATATATTAATACAAAGTTTGGTTTTCGTGATAAAAATATATTATTCTATTGTTGCAAAATTTGTTAACGAAGTCTCAATAATTTAACCATTTATTTAAAACTCCGTAAATGTATAAATGATAAATAATATTAGTTATTTTTATTTTAAATTTCGTAAAATCTATTTGATACCAAACTAAACAAAACGTTCAAATATAATTAATACAAATAAATAATATTATAAATGAGAAGAAGATTAAACTAAATAATAATTATCCATAAGATATTAAACTAATAATATTTAGTAGGAGGATTATCTATAATATAAGATATTAAACTAAATAATATTTAGTAGGAGAGTTATCTATAATTAATTAGAATAGATTAAACTAAAATTATAATTATCTATAAGAGATCGCCTAATATGATGAAAAGTGTCCTTAAAGTGGTTTCTTTTATTATATAGTAAGATAACATGAGCATTAAATATGAAATAACAAAGATGGGTGAAGTTGTAGAACTCATAGTTATTTAATAAGGATTATTATTATTCCAAATAAATATAAAGAACTAATTCAAAATAACCAGTGGTCGGCAATAGTTCCAAAGATGGGTGAAGTTGAAAAGGTTAGGAACGATGGATTTTAATAATCCTAACTATTAGCAGTTGGTTGGAAATAGTTTCAACTTTAAAAATAACCAGTGGTGGTCTTATCTTTTATATTGTAAACCAATTGACTTTTACTAAACCGAAAAAGATAAGGGGACAAAAAGAAATTAAGGTTATATTAGTAAAGGTCCATTAGTTTACATTATGTGAAAAGTTAGGACCATCACTGGTTATCTTTGAAGTTGAGACTGTTGTCTGCCAACGGCTAATAGTTTGGATTATTAAAATCCATTATTCCAAAAGGTTATTAATGTCAATTACTGCGAAGTTATCAAACGCGGTTTAGCAATATGTAATTCTAAATATTAGAAGAATCAGTGTAGCAGTATGTAGCTCTAAATATTGAAAGAAAAGTTTATTTACTGTTTAATTACATAAAAGTTGTTTCCTGTAATAAAAATATAAAATCGCGATATGGCTAAAAGGATATCGACACATATTTTATATCAATCGAAAATCATAAAAATTGAAACCGATACCAGTACCGATGTTTTTCGGTCGGTATCAATTCAGTTCATTATTGTACCGGTGTTCAGTATACCAAAATATTATTGATATTTTTATGATTTATTCAACCTGTTTAATGTATGGTTCCTCAGTTCCTCATTGAACCTTACACACTATATAGCTGTGAGTTGATTCGAGAATCATAAAAAAATAGGAACCAAGGAACCATTAATTTTATATGTAAAAATCTCCAAACAATTTTTTTTTGGTATAGAAAAAAATCATTTCTAGAAAGTAGTTTAAATAAAAAAAAATTTCTTTTTTTACTTACTTTAAACTTTATTTTATTTTATTTTATTAAAAGTGACTTCTACATAAGTCACTTTTAATAAAAAAAAATAAAAAAGTTTAAAAACAGCTTCAAGTAAGTAAAAAAAATACAAAAAAAAAAACATTTTTTATTTGAACTACATTCTAAAAATAGGTAAAAATGATCTTTTTACATGTCAAAATGAATTTTTTCATAAATTATTTTCATGTTTACCCATGGTTTTAGTTTTCATAAATTATTATTTATGAACAGCCCTAAAGTGATGCGATCAAGTGTTTAGATTGTTTTCTAAAGAGTATGTGTATACACACTTAATACAATTAACACTTTGAAAAGAAGATTAGAGGGATTTAGATAAATTTTAATCCAAGAACCCACACCTTTAGATGGGTTCCGTTCTTTTATTATTTTTATTTTGTTGAATATATATCATCAAAAGTGAAATTTGAAACATGAAAATTTATGAAGCTATTCTTTATTCAAATAATAATTTTTTTTTTTTTTTTTTTTTTTCTGTTGGGTACTCAAGAAACCTTTATTTCAAAGTTCATGAATGCAAATCAAATCATTGCCAAATTCATATAATATGTCTATTAGATGTTAGGTTTAACGACATAATTGTAAATCTAAACAAAAACTTCTCGATGCATAGAAGATTTTTTTATAGATACAATCAAGTTATGAACTAGTTCAAATTAAGCAATGGATCAAGTAAAAAAGAAACAATAAATCACGGATCGATTAAGATATATAGAAATATACAAATTACCTTAGGAGATCCCAAATTGAGCAAAAAGAGATAGAGCAAATCTGTACAAACAAGTAGGTGCGAAGTGATAGTAAGCAATGCGATGATTAGCAGATCGAAAAAAGGTGATCAATTTGGGTAAAAAGGAGCAATCAAGATTGGCGACGAGCAAGACGCCGATCGAGAAATGGGGCACGTTAAGAACACTAGGGTTTTTGCTATTTATTAAATCAAAAGGGTATTTTTGTCCAATCTTTTCACGCGTTGAAAGAAATGTGAAATTACATTAAGTAACAGAAATAAGATATTCCAAGAAATATTTTGAAAATTTTACATTTATCGAAATCGCACTATCGAGTCTAACATGCCCGTCTGAAAAATGAAATGACCTTATAAGTAATTTGACTTTTTGAGTAAATTGCAATTTTGGTCCTTGTGGTTTCTAGGTAGAGTCAACTTGAGTCTCCGCTTGGAATTTTGGATGTTTGAGTCCATGTGGTTTAAAACTCGCTACACTTTGACTCATTCTGTCAGTTTGACCGTTTGAAAATTAATGAAAACATCTTTCTGCACCTTCTTCTTAGTGTGAAAAGTCTTTTTTACCCCTTATATCAGATCTAATCTCATCTTCAACACATCAAACCCCCCAAATTCTATCTCATCTTCTCTACCTGAACATAGTTAAGTTTGTATATGTTCAATTCAAAACTTTGTTAAGCCTATTGACCACCGTGGAGCCACCATCGCATCCATCAACATGTCTGCTTTCGGTCTAATCTGAAGTTTTATTTTTTGTTTTGGAATTGATAAGGAAGTTTATTCCTGATGTTTTAGTGCACTGCGTATTTCAGTTTAGAAATTTATGGTTTGCCTGTTGATCTTGTTGATTGAATTTTGAAATATAAAACACAAAATGGTTGCTAGGAGCTTTGTGATGGTGGTGATGACAACCAGGTCAATTGAGAATCTCAAGGTTACAAGATGGTTGCTAACAGAAATAATTCAAGGTGGTTGACGAGTATCATCTTTTGCAATGGAAATTGATGTGGTTATTTTAGTTTTGGACTTTGTGAACCTACTTGTTACTTGACTGGATTGTCATCCCATTAGAAAGATGATAACAACATCTAATGAAGTTTTATTGTTATTTTGGAATTAAACACGGTGAGAACATCTAATGAGATGTGAAACTTGAGTTCTAAAGTTTTAATTTTGTTTTGGAATTGATGCAATGTTTTTATACCCGAACCGGCCGGTCGGACCAGTACAACTGGGATCCATTAGCTTTACTGGGCCGGTTCACAACTTCAGGCCGTTTCTCCATCAGACCAGAGGTCCGGCCAGTGACCGGCGGTTCGGCCGGAAGTTTGGTGACGGGTCAGACTGGACTATTAACAAAAAGGAGCGGCGGTTGGTTAGATCTGAGAGGAATAATGAGGTTTGGTCGGGATTCCAACAGCAAACACAATGAACATTCTCAGTTTTGACGACTGAAGCTGAAGTTTTTTGGACGGAAACAACCTACCGTGCCGAAGAACAACAGCCTTCATGTAACACCCCAACCAATGGCGGAAATATCGGGGCATCTCTCTCATAGATGGTTTAAAAGCACATGGAACTAAAATTTAAATATTAAATTAAAAGTAAATTATCCAATACAAAGAAAATTGTAGGTCCCTTAATCCTATGGATCTTTCACAGAATTGTCTATCTAACCTAGAGTGCGGAATCCTCTAGATCAGATTGTTACAGAAAATAGTAGAAACAGAATTCACAATTAAACTGGTATTCTATTGGTTATCCAACTTGCAGTTTACGATCAATTCAATACCTCACACAACCTCACAACCACTCTCTGTGTTCTTGCTTCAAACCCTAATTCATAATCCTCTCTCTCTACGTTGTCTCTCTCTAGAATTCTCCTTATTGTTCCAAACCCTAATCACAAAACATATTTATATGCCACACGTCTGTGAGCTGGGCTTCCAACTGGGCTAGGTCATTTTCCAAGCCCATTACAACAATAACCTCCCTAACCAATATGCTAAGCCCATTACAAAATATCCAAAGACTAAATAATCAAACTATTTAGTTGTTGTCACCGAATATGAACCAACAGACTCCCCCTTGACAATAGCTTCACAGTGTAACTTTGTCTTCAAACAGTTTGCAGTCTTTTGGTCTTTGGATAGCGCCAGCTACACACAGTTTCTGACATCAACAGACTCCCCCTTAGCTGATGCTTCCAATCTCCAAAGTTTTCATTCGTTGTAGATCAATTGAGCTAGCAATCTTTGATTAAGAAAGTATCTCCAAACTCTTCATATCACTCTGCAATGTAGTAGAAGGATCCTACCATGCATCTTCACACATCTTCACATCACTCTCAATCCGCACTTTACTTGTATTCTGCACTTCATTTTGATAACTACATTAATCTATTTAGCAACACAAGCAAGGAACTCGAAAAACCATTATTTTTTTTCACATTCAAGATAAACCAATATTTTACTCATCATGCAAAAACACAAAACCTGTCAATTCAAAATGGAAGTCTATTAAAAAGAAACTTTTTGGTTTTTTTTATAAATAAAACAACTAAATTAAACTCATAAATATATACAATACATCTTTTTGTGAGAATCATGTGCAAGAAGATCATAATAACAAAATCAAACTATTTACACACTGCCTTCTTATACTTGTATATTTTCTTTGCAAACAGGCGGAATTGAAGACTCGAGAGAGTATCCTTAGGGAAGTGACTTCCCGTGCTACTGAAGCTGAGGCGCGGGCGAGGCAGGCTGAGGAGGATAGAGATGGGCTAGCCACCTCACTTGCCCAGGTCACTAGTGATCATGCTTGGATGCGGCAGCATGGTATTGGGCATGTAAGTATCTTGTGCCTGTTTATTCCTTATGTTTGCCTTAGTAATTTTATTTCTGTCATATGATTAGATTGTGGGGGCCATCCTTGATGCCCCTGAGAACGCGACTGCGATTGATGACATGAACGAGTGCGCGCGTCAAGCTAGGTTCAAAGCTGGTTATAATAAGTGCTTTAATGATGTGAACCCGTTCTATGCGAGCAAATTTACCGATGAGGGTCCAGGTTTCACGGTGTGGATACCGAAGCTGCTTTTGATGCCGCGGTAGATGCATATAATAGTCTAAGTTGGGTATAATAAGTTCTAAAAATTATACTTTTATTAATTTACACTTGATAGTGTAGTGATAAAAAGAACCAATTAAAAACATTGTAAAAACAAGCATAACAATTCTTTGTAATTTGATTATATATACACTTTTACACTATAATCCCTTTACCCACAAAAGTGAGTTTTGAGCCTTTACCGAGCATATAAACACACATCTATACTAATTTTGTAATTTTTGTTTCTTGTGTGAATAGCCCGTTTGGTTCTTACAAATCTTGAACTTGCCAAAGCAATACGTTCCAAGTCCTTACCGACACAAATCCAAGTAAGTAATGATGGAGGCATTAGGATCAAACCCTTTTTTCGTTTTAAACCTTTATTTTTTTTCTTTTCTTTACCAAAAACACCCCCCCCTAGATAAACCCCTTTAAGACTTAAACCTTTCATTTCTAAACCAACAAAAATACATACTTTTTTGCAAAAACACCCACATCCGCAAACCTTTTTATTTTTGTAAAGAGATCGGTCATAAAAATTATAATTATGGCTTAGTTTCAACTTTGGCAAAAAAAAAACCAAAGTACTTTTTAAGCCTTTCGCCATTTTTACCAAACACACCTACCAGAAACATAACCTACCCTTCAAAGCCCTCTTGATATTTACAAGGATTAAATGTCAAAAAGGAGGAGGTTTGATTGTTTGGCAAGCCTATAGTAGGAGTAAGTTCAAAACCAGGCACGAGCGTTTTCACTTAAACAACTTCGGCCGAGTGTTGAGTGACCACTTGTGAGCTGTGTAAGTTTGTATATAACTAAATAGAATTTTATATAGGTATGTTATGCCCAAAACATCACTTAAACAATTCAACCAAGTGTTGAGTGACCACTTGTGAGGTGTGTAAGTTTGTATATAACTAAATAGAAGTTTATAAAGGTATGTTATGCCCAAAACATATATTTTTTCTTAATTTGTGTTTTAATAAATCATGACGAATAAGATTGTAAATAAAATAAATTTAGAACTTGGATTCCTGACACTCTAAAGATAAGCCCAAAACCTTCTCTTTTACCTATTCCGTTTGGGTGTGTAAACCACATTATAAAGTTTTGCTTGAGGACAAGCAAAGAATCAAGTGTGGGGGTTTTTGATGTGCGTAAAATACAGCATATAAATTATATCAAATACGGCATAAAATCAACCCATTTTCGGTACTAATGTTGGAAAAATCATGTTTCTTTGTTCCTTTTTAATTTAGAGGGTCAAAAGAGCTTAAATGAATAAAAAAAGCAAATTAACAGCAAAAAACCAACATAAATACAAAGAAGAAGGATTGACACAACTCGTCAAGCCCCCGCCCACTTTTAAACCAACAAAATAACAAGATCAGAAGCTCTGGCACAGGGTCGTGCCCACCAGGCATGGGCCGTGCCCACCAGGCATGGGCCATGCCCAAGTCAAGATTCTCTGCAGAAGAAAAACAACAACAAAGGACAAACCAGACCACCAACACGGGGCCGTGCTAAGGCAACACGGGGCGTGGTCAATTCTAAGATTCGGAGAATTTGAGATAGTACAGCAAGTACAATGGCCACAGGCGGTGCCGTTGACACACAGGGCTGTGTTAGTACAAGACCTGATACTGCTGTTAATGAGGAAGAGAGAGAAGGACGGCCACGGGGCCGTGCCAGGCGGGCACATGCCATGTTGATCGTCTGACTTTAGCTATAAATAGGGGTGCTTGGTTCCATTCCAATCCATCCCTTGGCAAGGCACTTCTCTCACACTTGCCGCCACTACAACACCACACCCACCTCCATTATCCATCTTCCATCATTTAGAGTGTGTAGTAATCTTGGGATCCAAGATCGATCGTAAGAGTTCTTGTCAAACGGAGGCCATGCTTGGCTAAACTCTTACATCACTTAGTGAAGACGGATCTTTTATGTATTACTTTTTGATATCCAACCTTTGGCTCCTTTTTATTTTGGTATGTATTAATAACTTTAACAACTAGTTTTTTTATATTGAAGGCGAATTTATTTAACCATTCTTCATGTGTCGTTGATTCACACATTCGTGTCTTTATGGTCTATATAAAACACATTAACTACTTGGAAGGGGGTTAGAAGGGTGGTTGGGTAATTCTATGTCTCGTTTAGTGTATAGATCCTGCGAGAACCTGGTTCAAGCTTAGTACAACTTCATGAGTGGGCGGTACTGTTCACCTCGGGAGAAGTAAAAAAACCGCTTGAATCCCCTATCTATAAACTACTATTAAAACTTTAAACCAACCCTGCGGGACTAAATCATTGCTGACTCGGACCAATGGGTTGAGGGTAACGCTGTCTGGAAGGGGGCCTACCACTTTTCGCATTAATAATTTACTTAATTATCTTTCAATAATCTGACCTTGCGGGACTGTATCCCTGCTTAATTATCTTTCAATAATCTGACCTTGCGGGACTGTATCCTTGCTGACTCAGACCAATAGGTTGAGGGTAACGCTGCCTGGAAGGGGACCTACTACTATAACTTAAAGATAATCTCTTAAACTGCCCAAAGTGCAGAAATCATTAAAGGATACATAAAAGAGGAGTTGGAACCAAGTGATTCCTTCTTGTCTATTTGTTTTTCCTTATGTTTTATTTTTTCTTTTTTAGTTTATCATTTTATAGCTTTCAAAACGTTTTTCAACAAAATTTGGTTAGATTAGACGTTAACGATAAGCCGATATTAAATGCTCTTGTGTCCTTGGACGACTTCGGTATCTTGCCATCACTATACTACGTCCGCGATGGGTGCACTTGCCCTAACGTGTGTGTAGAGTGATAGTATTATATCCTGTTTTATAAATTTAAAACTTGATTCGCGAGTAAAAAGAGTTAAAATATATTTAAAAATCATACACACCCGCACATAAGTCAAAGACATTCCAATCACTTCTAAATACCCAGATGTATTCCTTGCCCGGTCTGCCACCGAAGAGACAAGTCGAGTTCAGGATCGATATCTTGCCTGTAGGTGCTCCTGTAGCAAGAGCTCCATACCGATTAGCACCGACAGAGATGAAGGAGTTGAAGACTCAACTAGATAAGCTATTAGAGAATTGCTTCATTCAGCCTAGTTCCTCACCTTGGGGAGCTCCTATCCTGTTCGTCAAGAAGAAAGACAGTTCAATCCGAATGTGCATTGACTACCGCGAGTTAAACAAGATAACGATCAAGAATCGTTATCTACTACCTAGGATCGACGATTTGTTCGACCAATTGCAAGGAGCTAGTTATTTCTCCAAGATTGATTTGAGATCTGGTTATCATCAACTGAAGGTTAGGAGTGAAGATGTTCCAAAGACTGCCTTCAGAACCAGATACGGCTTACGAATTTCTAGTGATGCCTTTTGGACTCACTAATGCTCCAGGAGCATTCATGGATCTCATAAATAGAGTCTCCAAGCCATATTTAGATAAGTATGTTATTTTCTTTATAGACGACATACTTATCTATTCTCATAATCAGAAGGATCACGAGAAACATCTTCGATGCATTCTTGAACTGCTAAAGCAAGAAAAGCTTTATGCAAACTTCTCTAAGTTCGAGTTTTGGCTTAGAGAAGTCCAGTTTCTTAGACATGTGATTAGCGAGCGTGGTATCCAGGTGGATCCCGCCAAGATTGAAGCCATTATGATTTGGGAAGCACCGAAGACTCCGTCTGAGATTCGTAGTTTCTTAGGACAGGCCGGTTACTATAGAAGTTTCATTGAGAACTTGTCAAGAATAGCCACTCCTTTGACTGCTCTGACCGGTGAGAATGTCAAGTTTGACTGGGGTCCCATACAGAAAGAATCCTTTGAGATTCTAAAGCATAAATTGAGCAATGCTCCTATTTTAATCTTACCTGAGGATATTGAAGACTTCGTGGTATATTGTGATGCCTCGCACACCATAATGGGTTATGTGCTTATGCAACGAGGCAAAGTGATTGCATATGCATCACGACAACTTAAGGTGCATGAAAAGAATTACACCACCTATGATTTGGAATTGGGTGCCATTGTATTCATACTTAAGTTGTGGAGACACTATTTATATGGCACAAAGTGTATTATATACATTCACCATAAAAGTCTCCAGCATATGTTCAATCAGAAGGATTTGAATATGCGACAACGTTGTTGGATGGAGACTTTGAACGATTACGATTGTGAGATTCGTTACCATCCTGACAAGGAAAATGTCGTTGCTGACACCTTGAGTCACAAGGAAAGGGTTAAATGTATAAGGATTAATGCCAATAGTATTGAGCTCAGGACTAGCTTGATTGAGAAGCTGCTAGATGCTCAGAAATAAGCGTTATTAGAAGCAAATGCTTCTAATGAAGGATTAGGTTGAACTGTTGATCAGTTGGCACCTTGCAAAGATGGAATCTTAAGATTAAATGATCGAATATGAGTTCCTATTTTTGGAGGAATCAGAGATCTGATCCTCCAGGAAGCCCATAATTCTCGATATTCTGTTCATCCTGGGGGAGACAAAATGTACCAGGATTTGAGAAAGAATTATTGGTGGATGGGTATGAAGAAATCCATAGCCACCTATGTAGCTAAGTTTCTAACGTGTTCGCAAGTTAAATCCGAACATCAGAAACCATCAGGGCTGCTGCAACAACTTGAAATTCCCACTTGGAAATGGGACCAAAGACCCAACATGGAAATGGCACGATTTGGGTTATTGTTGATAGACTGACTAAGTCAGCTCATTTCCTGCCAATCAAGGAGACTTATAGTTCAACAAATTGGCCAACATTTATGTGGACAATATTGTGTCCTTTCATGGCATGCCGGTATCTATTGTATCTGATAGAGATACTAGATATACATCTCACTTTTGGAAAAGTTTCCAACAATCATTAGGCACAAGATTAAATTTCAGTACGTCTTACCATCCACAGACTGATGGACAGAGTGAGCGTACTATTCAGACTTTGGAAGACATGCTTAGAGCATGCGTGATTGATTTAGGTGGTAGTTAGGATGACCATCTACCCCTAATTGAATTCTCCTACAATAATAGTTATCATACTAGCATCAAGGCCGCTCCGTTTGAAGCCTTGTATGGGAGAAAGTGTAGAACGCTCATTTGCTGGGCTGAAGTTGGGGAAGCCCAACTATTAGGATCTGAGATAGTCCTTGAAACCACGGAAAAGATTGTGCAAATCCGTAACAGGCTCAAAGCTTCCCATTATAGGCAGAAGAGCTATGCAAATAAGAGGCATAAACCTCTAAAGTTCCAAATAGGGGACAAGGTTCTATTAAAAGTATCACCCTGGAAAGGGGTGATGAGATTAGGAAAGAAGGGCAAGTTGAGCCCGAGATATATTGGACTATTCGAGATAATCGAATGTGTGGATTCCGTGTCTTATAAGCTTAAGCTACCTGAGGAGCTCAGTAGAATTCACGATGTGTTCCATATTTGTAATTTAAAGAAATGTCTAGCCAATGAGTCGCTAGCAATGTCGCACCAAGATGTGCAAATTGATGAAAACCTGAGGCTCGTTGAGAAACCAATTTCGCTCGAGGATCGACAGGTTAAAAAGCTCCGAAGGAAAATGATTCCTATTGTGAAAGTTAAATGGGATGCCCGTCGTGGCCCCGAGTATACATGGGAGGTTGAGCCCAATATGCAACAAAAGTACCCCTATCTTTTTGAATAAAATCTCGAGGTCGAGATTTCTTTTAAGGGGCCGAGGATGTAACACCTCGGAAATTAGTGTCGAATTATATAATGCCACATGTCCGATAAACTCTCATTTTATGAAACTTTGTTTGGCGAGAGGGACCAAATATGTAAATTATGGAAGAATATTTGTGGAGGGACCAATTATATCAACATGCCAATTTATTGGCATGTGAGTGACGCTTACGGACCGTAAGCCATTAGTGCTTATGGACCGTAAGGCATGAATTATATTGCATCTGGCAAGCGGTTACGGACCGCATGACATTAGTTCTTACGGTCTGTAAGGAGTACAAAACCAGGGGCGCTAAAGGGGCTTATGGACCGTAAGCCTAAGGACCTTACGGTATGCAAGACAGGCACCTGGCAATTTTTTTTGGAGGCCTAGGCAGCCTGCATGCCATGCCATGTTGCTCGCGAATCTGACACTCTTGCTCAGTTTGTGTGACAACTCGGACTTTAGACTTGCTTTGATGTAACGTTACGTGCTTGTGAGAACTGAATTATATGAATTAATGAATGTTTTGTTTATGTGTATTATGTGTGCATGTATGTATTGAACCGCACGGCACTTGGAAACCCGAATCGCACAACACCCTTGGACCGCACAAGCCTATTGGGCCTTACACTTGCTTGCGGACCATTAGAAGTAGCCGAGTGGGCTCGGCCCACTCCCCTTATGCGCAAACAAACAAAATACTCCTTGGGGACTTGTTTTCTCATTAGTTGCAAAACACACACACAAGTCACAAAACCCTAGAAGCTCTTGTCCTCTCTCTCGTTTCTCTAGAACCCGACGGCACAAGGCAACCGGAGATCACCCTCCTGTCGGATCACTTCCTTCTAGTTGGATTCTAATCGGTTAGTGTTTCATATTGATGTTATATGTGCCTACGATTGGTTGATTTTGTATGTGTTGAATCGGATAGTATGAAAATAATCATATGCCTATTAGATGTAATCGGCCACCATGTTCTATATTGAGATTGTTTTTGATTTGATGTTAACCGGCTATAGATTTTCATGAAACGGATGATAAAGTAGATATAAAAACCGATTAGATGTTAACCCGGATATTATATCCTGTGATTGAATCATTGTTTGATAATTGAACCTTAGATTATAATGATCAAATAATTCGGGTTATTGTTCATGTCTTGTTAGGGTTCATATGGATTTAGGAATGATTGCCTTGTTTGATCGAGATTTAGCATGTGTGTAACTGATTTGGTTGTTGAGTTGATAATCATATGGAAACTGTTAATTGTTTGTAACTGATAGCATGAATCACGGAATTTGTTTACTGATCACACAAGCAGCACACACGGGACCGAGGTTGCGAGTCCGGATTGCGACTCGAGACCATAGCAGCACAAATCGAAACCGAGGTTGCGAGTCCCGTTGCGACTCGTAACCGGACCATGACAAGCCGAGATCACCATTGCGACTCGTAATCTCTAATTGCGACTCGAGATCGCTGGTTGCGACTCGAGTCCCGTTAGTTCGTACACTGTTGGACCCTGCACTGTCACGGGCCCAATTGATTGGGCCAAATAATTGGACTTATGCAATTGACTGTTTAATGTATTGGACCATAAGTATATTCGGTTGGACTGCTATATCGTTGGGCCGAGTACTATTGGGCTTGTTAGAATCGTACAAGTAAATGTGTTGTGATTGTTTCATGTATTGCTTAACTGTCAAACGTTGCCATGATTTACATGTGATAGTAACGTGTTAACTTATGAGAATGCATACGTGTATTACCTAAGTCAAATCCTGACTTGAATAATAATAATGATAGGACGTGGTTGACCATTTACTTGCTACCTGTACTCTTTGTGTATCTGCCGAGCAAACCAAGGTGAGTTCACACAGCCAAGGCATGGGATTCCCGGGTTGGGAATTGGGTTGGAAATGTTGATATGGAAATGATTACTCGTACTTACGCATTCACTAGACTATAGACCATCGTCCTCAGGATAGTCAGGACACGTTACGTAAAGCCTACGTAACCCAGTAATTGCCATTTGTCTCCCGGGTCGGGAGGACACGTTACGTAAAGCCTAAGTAACCCAATACCATCTACTGTCTTCCGGGTCGGAAGGACACGCTGCGTAAAGCCTACGTAGCCCCCACGCGTACCACTGTCCTCGGGGAAGGGCACGTCACGTAAAGCCTACGTGACCCAGTACGTATTCCTGTTCTCGGTTTAAGAAGAACACATGGTTGCACTAGTCTAGTAAGTACCATAATGGGAAGCCCCCATTATAAAGGATAAACATGAGAATCCCTCACCTGTAGTATATACTTGTATGGGAAACCCCCATAAGATGAACATATGCATTATTATACGAACTTACTTTCTGTGAACTCGCTCAACTAGTTTGTTGATTATTTGCTGCATGCCTTGCAGGACCTTAGGTACTTTATGGAGCTTGCACAAGGAGGAGCGGGTCGTTGTGGACAAGGATTCTTGAATGCTTACTAAACACTTATGATATTTCATACGTTAACACTTATGATTGGGTTTTACTTAAATGTTTCCGCTACATATACAATGTTTGGTTTTGAACATCAATTATGTCTATGGTTATTATTAAATACTATGTTTGATATAATTGGTGGCTTGATCCTGGTCAGTCACGCTCTCAAGCGGTGATACTCCGCGTGTGGATTTTGGGGGTGTGACAGATTGGTATCAGAGCCATTGGTTATAGAGAACTTGGTTTTAATATGGGAAAACATTTTTATTAAAACCAGACTATAACCAGAACAGTGCTCTCAACGATCCACAACGACGCTTCGCTCCACGTGCAAGACTCGACATCCTAGGTAATAAGGTTTATGTTTATTGCCTGTTTGCTAGAACTGCTTAGAACTTTGCTCGCATTACGTTTAGATACACATGATACTATAGCATGAGAATCCCTACGTGCTTACACTTTTCTGTCATCGCCCTACTCGCGAACCATTCTCACCTACGCTACTTTTATTATGAAGATCATGTCTGGACGAATTAACATGACACAAGCCCAGCTAGAGGCTCTCGTTCAAGCTCAAGTTGCTGCGGCAGTTGCAGCAGCTCAAGCAGGTAGTATATCCTGCAGTATAGGCACACACTAGGATCTTTAGATCCTACATTAACTCTCGTATTTAACTTCGTCCTATTCGTACACAATAGGTCAACACGCGCAGCAGCCTGTCTGCACATTCAAGAACTTCATGGACTGTCGTCCAAATTCCTTCAGTGGCACCGAGGGGGCAGTGGGACTCCTCCACTGGTTCGAAAAGCTAGAGTCAGTATTCGAGATGTGCGAGTGCCCTGAGGCTCGCAAGGTCAAGTATGCAACTGGCACCTTGGAAGGAATCGCGCTAACCTGGTGGAACGCGCAGGTGCAAATTCTGGGGTTGGCAGCTGCTAACGCCACACCCTGGAACGATTTTAAGGAACTTATCAAGAGGGAGTATTGTACACGTGAAGATATTCACAAGTTGGAAGACGAGCTGTATAATTTGAAAATGGTTGGGTCAGAGATTGAAGCGTATACTAAACGGTCGAATGAACTGGCTGTGCTGTGTCCAACTATGGTGGACCCTCCATACAAGCGCATTGAGATGTATCTCAAGGGATTGGCGCCAGAAATCCAGAGCCATGTCACATCGGCTAATCTCGACAACATCCAGGATATTCAGCGTCTCGCTCATCGCATCACCGACCAGGCAGTGGATCAGAATAAACTGCCTAAGCGTGTCAACGCTACTGCTACAGTCACTCCTTCAGCTACTCCTGCTACTACTAGCGACAGCAAAAGAAAATGGGATGGAGATTCCAGTAAAGGTTCAGCAACTGTTTAGTCTCAAGCTCAGCAACAGAAGACTGATCACTACCAGAGTCCTGGTCAGCAATCCTCTGGTAGTCATAGACGGGGAAGATATCAGGGTTTTCACCCCAAGTGTCACAACTGCAACAGGCATCACAGCGGCCAGTGCAACAAGGGTCGTTGTCAAAGGTGCCTCAAGATGGGTCACGAGGCCAAAGACTGTAGGAGCCCACGGCCTGCAAACCAGAACCAGCAACCGCAACAACCAGCTCCACAGAACCCACAGCAGCAACAGCAGCCATAGCGTGGAAACCGGGGATGTTTCCAGTGTGGGGCTGAAGGTCATTTCAAATGCGACTGCCCTCAGTTGAACCAGAATCGCAACAACAATAACCAGGGCAACGGGAACAACAACGGTGGGAACAACAACAATAATGGCAACGAGGCTAGGGGACGCGCTTTTGTGCTAGGTCGAGGTGACGCAGTGAACGATCCCAATGTGGTTATGGGTAAGTTTCTCCTCAATAATATTTACGTTACTGTTTTGTTTGATTCGGGTGCGGATACAAGCTATATGTCTGTGAAAATGTGTCAACTGCTAAAACGTGCACCAACACTTTTACCCACCAAACATGTAGTAGAGTTAGCTAACGGTAAAAGTCTAGAAGCCACGCACGTAGTTCAGGGTTGTAATCTTATCCTAGCTGGTCAAGCTTTCTCTATCGATCTCATTCCCATAGTATTGGGTAGCTTCGACGTCGTGATTGGGATGGATTGGCTATCCCAACACCAGGCAGAAATCTTATGCAGTGAGAAGATAATTCGCATTCCACGCTCTGGTCAAGAACCTCTCGAAGTGCAAGGCGACAAGAGTGGTGCAGTGGTTGGCATCATCTCTTTCTTAAAGGCGCAGAAATGTTTACGAAAGGGGCACACTGCCATTCTGGCACTCGTTACAGACGCATCAGCAAAGGAAAAGAAATTGGAAGATATTCCAATTGTACGTGACTACCCTCAGGTGTTTCCTGAAGACTTACCTGGCTTACCGCCTCATCGTCAGGTCGAATTTCAAATCGAGCTCGCTCCAGGAGCAGCACCCATAGCTCGCGCACCATACCGTCTAGCTCCATCAGAATTGGAAGAATTGTCAAAACAGCTGCAAGAGCTCTTGGAAAAGGGCTTCATTCGTCCAAGCTCTTCGCCATGGGGAGCTCCAGTGCTTTTCGTGAGAAAGAAAGACGGTACGTTCAGGATGTGCATCGACTACCGTGAACTCAACAAGGTGACGGTGAAGAACCGTTATCCTCTACCGCGCATCGACGACTTATTCGACCAGTTGCAAGGGTCGTGCTACTATTCCAAGATAGACTTGAGGTCTGGTTATCATCAGCTGAGAGTCCGGGAGGAGGACGTCTCCAAAACCGCATTCAGAACTCGTTACGGTCACTACGAGTTTCTCGTCATGCCATTCGGGTTAACGAACGCGCCTGCCGTATTTATGGACCTTATGAACAGGGTGTGCAAACCCTATCTTGACAAGTTCGTCATTGTTTTCATCGACGACATTCTGATTTACTCCAAGAGTCAGGAGGAACACGAGCAGCATCTTCGCCTTATTTTGGAACTCCTTCGGAAGGAGCAGCTATACGCTAAGTTTTCGAAATGCGACTTCTGGCTTCGTGAAGTCCATTTCTTAGGCCACGTAGTAAACAAGGATGGGATCCATGTCGATCCATCCAAGGTAGATTCGATCAGGAACTGGCCTGCACCACGAACGCCAACGGAAATACGCCAATTCTTGGGTTTGGCAGGTTACTACAGACGGTTTATCAAGGATTTCTCGAAGATTGCGCAGCCGCTTACGTTACTGACACAGAAGGGTGTTACCTATCGCTGGGGAGAGCCCCAGGAGACTGCCTTTCAGCACTTAAAGGATAGACTTTGCAGCGCACCTATCCTCTCTTTGCCAGAGGGCACAGATGACTTCGTGGTTTATTGTGATGCATCCATTCGGGGACTTGGATGTGTGTTAATGCAGCGCGACAAGGTTATTGCTTACGCTTCTCGTCAACTCAAGGTTCATGAACGGAACTACACGACGCACGACTTAGAGCTGGGAGCTGTTGTTTTCGCGCTTAAGATATGGCGACACTACCTGTACGGTACCAGGTGCACGATTTACACCGATCACAGGAGTCTCGAACATATCCTTAAGCAGAAGGATTTGAACATGCGTCAACGGCGATGGGTCGAGTTACTGAACGATTACGAATGCGCTATCAAGTACCATCCAGGCAAAGCCAACGTTGTGGCTGACGCCCTCAGTCGGAAAGACACTTTACCACGGCGTGTGCGAGCGCTACAGCTTACAATTCAGTCTAGCCTTCCTGCACAGATACGAGATGCTCAGGTAGAAGCATTGAAGCCCGAAAATGTCAAGGCTGAAGCCTTACGCGGCTCACGACAGCAAATGGAACAGAAGGCAGACGGCGCCTACTATGTAACGGGGCGTATTTGGGTCCCACTTTATGGCGGTCTACGCGAACTTGTGATGGACGAAGCACACAAGTCTCGCTACTCGGTACATCCAGGGTCGGACAAAATGTACCACGACATCAGAACTACTTATTGGTGGCCTAGTATGAAGGCCCATATCGCGACCTACGTCGGCAAGTGTTTGACCTGTGCGAGAGTCAAGGTTGATACCAGAAACCAGCGGGTCTACTTCAACAGCCTAAGATACCTCAATGGAAATGGGAAGAAATTTCCATGGATTTTGTCACGGGCTTACCCAGATCCCAGCGTGGGAATGATACCATATGGGTGATCGTGGATCGACTCACCAAGTCTGCACACTTCCTACCTATAAAGGAAACGGATAAGTTCTCCACTCTCGCAGACGTCTATCTTAAGGAAGTTGTTTCGAGGCACGGAGTGCCCACATCCATCATTTCAGATCGTGATGCACGATTCACGTCAGAGCTATGGCAAGCGATGCATAAATCTTTTGGCTCACGATTAGACATGAGCACAGCATATCACCCTCAGACGGATGGGCAGTCTGAGCGAACGATTCAAACACTTGAAGACATGCTTCGGGCATGCGTCATCGACTTCGGCAACGGCTGGGAAAAGCATCTCCCTTTGGTGGAGTTCTCGTATAATAATAGTTATCACACCAGCATTCAAGCCGCTCCATTCGAGGCATTGTACGGGCGTAAATGCCGGTCACCTCTCTGTTGGGCAGAGGTGGGGGATAGTCAGATTACGGGTCCAGAAATTGTAGTGGACGCCACGGAAAAGATCGCACAGATACAACAACGCATGGCGGCAGCATGCGACCGTCAGAAAGCCTACGCCGACAAGCGTAGAAAGCCTTTGGAATTTCAGGTCGGGGACCGGGTTTTATTAAAAGTTTCACCCTGGAAGGGTGTAGTACGTTTTGGCAAACGGGGCAAACTAAATCCGCGATACGTCGGACCATTCGAAATCATAGAAAAGATTGGCAAAGTAGCATACAAGCTAAACCTACCAGCTGAACTCGGGGCAGTTCACAATGTCTTTCATGTATCGAACCTAAAGAAGTGCCTATCAGATGAAACCCTCATCATTCCTTTTAAGGAACTCACTATCGACGAGCGGTTGCAGTTCGTCGAGGAGCCTGTAGAAATCACGGACCGGGATGTGAAGGTCCTCAAACACAAGAGAATCCCTCTTGTTCGAGTTCGTTGGAACTCCCGACGTGGCCCAGAGTACACCTGGGAACGCGAAGACAGAATGACAGAAAAGTACCCTCAATTATTCGGAACCAATGCAACCACTACTGAGGCTGAAGCTACTACTTCGGAATTTCGGGACGAAATTCCAGATCAACGGGGGGAGGATGTGACACCCCAGGAAAACCAGTGAACGATTGAACTTACCTAGCTTCCTCAGTGAGTGCATACCAAATTTCGGGACGAAATTTCCAATTAGTTGGGGATAATGTGACAACTCGGACTTTAGACTTGCTTTGATGTAACGTTACGTGCTTGTGAGAACTGAATTATATGAATTAATGAATGTTTTGTTTATGTGTATTATGTGTGCATGTATGTATTGAACCGCACAGCACTTGGAAACCCGAATCGCACAACACCCTTGGACCGCACAAGCCTATTGGGCCTTACACTTGCTTGCGGACCATTAGAAGTAGCCGAGTGGGCTCGGCCCACTCCCCTTATGCGCAAACAAACAAAACACTCCTTGGGGACTTGTTTTCTCATTAGTTGCAAAACACACACACAAGTCACAAAACCCTAGAAGCTCTTGTCCTCTCTCTCGTTTCTCTAGAACCCGACTGCACAAGGCAACCGGAGATCACCCTCCTGTCGGATCACTTCCTTCTAGTTGGATTCTAATCGGTTAGTGTTTCATATTGATGTTATATGTGCCTACGATTGGTTGATTTTGTATGTGTTGAATCGGATAGTATGAAAATAATCATATGCCTATTAGATGTAATCGGCCACCATGTTCTATATTGAGATTGTTTTTGATTTGATGTTAACCGGCTATAGATTTTCATGAAACGGATGATAAAGTAGATATAAAAACCGATTAGATGTTAACCCAGATATTATATCCTGTGATTGAATCATTGTTTGATAATTGAACCTTAGATTATAATGATCAAATAATTCGGGTTATTGTTCATGTCTTGTTAGGGTTCATATGGATTTAGGAATGATTGCCTTGTTTGATCGAGATTTAGCATGTGTGTAACTGATTTGGTTGTTGAGTTGATAATCATATGGAAACTGTTAATTGTTTGTAACTGATAGCATGAATCACGGAATTTGTTTACTGATCGCACAAGCAGCACACACGGGACCGAGGTTGCGAGTCCGGATTGCGACTCGAGACCACAGCAGCACAAATCGAAACCGAGGTTGCGAGTCCCGTTGCGACTCGTAACCGGACCATGACAAGCCGAGATCACCATTGCGACTCGTAATCTCCCGTTGCGACTCGTAATCTCTAATTGCGACTCGAGATCGCTGGTTGCGACTCGAGTCCCGTTAGTTCGTACACTGTTGGACCCTGCACTGTCACGGGCCCAATTGATTGGGCCAAATAATTGGACTTATGCAATTGACTGTTTAATGTATTGGACCATAAGTATATTCGGTTGGACTGCTATATCGTTGGGCCGAGTACTATTGGGCTTGTTAGAATCGTACAAGTAAATGTGTTGTGATTGTTTCATGTATTGCTTAACTGTCAAACGTTGCCATGATTTACATGTGATAGTAACGTGTTAACTTATGAGAATGCATACGTGTATTACCTAAGTCAAATCCTGACTTGAATAATAATAATGATAGGACGTGGTTGACCATTTACTTGCTACCTGTACTCTTTGTGTATCTGCCGAGCAAACCAAGGTGAGTTCACACAGCCAAGGCATGGGATTCCCGGGTTGGGAATTGGGTTGGAAATGTTGATATGGAAATGATTACTCGTACTTACGCATTCACTAGACTATAGACCATCGTCCTCAGGATAGTCAGGACACGTTACGTAAAGCCTACGTAACCCAGTAATTGCCATTTGTATCACGGGTCGGGAGGACACGTTACGTAAAGCCTACGTAACCCAATACCATCTACTGTCTTCCGGGTCGGAAGGACACGCTGCGTAAAGCCTACGTAGCCCCCACGCGTACCACTGTCCTCGGGGAAGGGCACGTCACGTAAAGCCTACGTGACCCAGTACGTATTCCTGTTCTCGGTTTAAGAAGAACACATGGTTGCACTAGTCTAGTAAGTACCATAATGGGAAGCCCCCATTATAAAGGATAAACGTGAGAATCCCTCACCTGTAGTATATACTTGTATGGGAAACCCCCATAAGATGAACATATGCATTATTATACGAACTTACTTTCTGTGAACTCGCTCAACTAGTTTGTTGATTATTTGCTGCATGCCTTGCAGGACCTTAGGTACTTTATGGAGCTTGCACAAGGAGGAGCGGGTCGTTGTGGACAAGGATTCTTGAATGCTTACTAAACACTTATGATATTTCATACGTTAACACTTATGATTGGGTTTTACTTAAATGCTTCCGCTACATATACAATGTTTGGTTTTGAACATCAATTATGTCTATGGTTATTATTAAATACTATGTTTGATATAATTGGTGGCTTGATCCTGGTCAGTCACGCTCTCAAGCGGTGATACTCCGCGTGTGGATTTTGGGGGTGTGACAGTTTGAGACACCTCAATACCACCTGCTAACATCTTAGAAACCCCCTGGACACTTGTCTTGATCTTGTGCAATCCTTTCTAGTATAAATAACAACCTTTGTTGAACTTGGATCCTTGTTCATTTCAATATTTCTCCTCTATCTGCTTTTGGAGTTGTTCCTGATCAAAAAAGGACCTCCTCTGAGTTTAATCTTTCTCTTGGATCATAAGTAAGTGCTCATTCTGTAACAACTGGCAAATAACCGTAATTCCGTACAAACTAATTACTATTTCTATTTCTTAATCTCATGCATTTAGCGTAATTTAATTACGTAACTGTGTCGTTTATTAGATCACAGTGTTAGGACAAGAAAACAATGCTAAAACATATGTTGGTTTTCGTCGTATTGCGAAACCAATCAAACAAAGTCCTAAAAGTGTTGGTAGAAAGTGTTGCGCGCACTATTCACTGTTACACTATTCAATGCAGCAAAACCGTGAAAACAGAACAAAACAGTGAAAAACGACACACGGATTACATAAATGAGTCCATTTATATAAGGAAACACTAATATGAAAACATATCTTGCAATAATACAAGACTTTCTGGTTCAGCGCACTAATCGCTAAATCGTCCGTTTCGCTAAAAATTAAACAATTTTAACTCGTCCGAACTAACAATTTAGCATTTCTGAGACTCCGGAACTATGACAAATGATAACAAACATATGAAAACAACATGAGAATATTATTGGGGTGTCCAAAAAATAAGTTTTCGGCGCTACACCGCAACCCCCATAACTTGTCCGTTATGGAACTGACAAGCTAGTTAACCATATTTTGGTCGCCAAAACAACCAAACGGACAACATGGCGAACTAGTTAAGCTTAATTTGGAACTCGAAATCACTTCATACATCATTTGGTTGCGGGATAACAACTTGCGGCAAACCTTCATCGGTACGAAATAAAAGTGCCATTAACTAGCTGACGCCTAAACGGAAAGCATTTAAGGTATCAAAATACAACTTACACTAGTCTAGCGAACTAGTTAACCATATTTTGGCATCGTAAACACCTTACATAAACGCCATAGCAACAATAGTGAATTAAAACCATAGCTCCCGGTATTATGTAGTACCTTTCGTATACCATCCGGTATCGAACCGATGAGCGAACTAGTGGTATTTTTACCATCCAAAACTAATACCAACTAGTCTAGTGAACTAGTTAATATCACTTAACATTCTAAACTATTAATTACACCCTACCTTACCTAGTAAACATAATTACAAAAAAACTATACCTTATATTATATATATATATATATATATATATATATATATATATATATATAACAATTAAAAAAAATAAATAAAATCATCACCATCCTCTAATATCTCGGTCAACATAGGGGTCCCATAAGCCCCATACCCACTTGAAATTATGGTATGCAAGCATTCTCATCAAATTCATCATCTTTAACCTTATAATTTAACTAAAAATCATCACTTTTTAAAATTTATCTCACATTTTAAAAAACCTTCTACATCCAACTCCTCATACCTATCTCTGTACTCTTTTTTTATTATTATTTCTTTTTTTTACTTACAATTTTAACTACTATCTATTTTGTCTTATTATATTTTTCTTTTAATATTGATTCTAATAACTTTGTTTATAGAAATTATACTACTAATTATTATTTTTGGGTTTTTCAGGTCGGGTTACTTTAAATACTAATTATATCATCATAAACCAATAAAAAAATTGCTTGGAAAACAATAATCACCATAAATACTAATTATTTTTGGGTTTTTCGGGTCGGTTGTCTCTTTTTCACTCCCGTTTATGATGAAATTTCCACCTTGATCAAACGGGTCAAGTGAAGAGACAAACCACTTACTGCATATTATAATATACATTCACTTGGAAAACAATAATGATCAAATCAAATATCATACCATCCATTTTCACTACCATCAGACTACAAACAACTTTTTAAGATACCGAATCATGCCAAGACCAAAAACACATAAGTATGAGGTTAGACAAAGCTACAAAATATGTGTAGTAATACTTCCTTGTAACACCAAAATATAGATGGTAATATTTCCGTGTAGCACCCAAAAAACGCGCTAGTGTTCGGTTCAAAGCTGATTATCTCAGGCATGGCCCCGCCGCCTCATTACGATTTCCCTTTGAAGTTCTTCAAAATACAGTCGTTGGATTTATGTCATACCACTCACATCCATCATCATAATCCGCTGGTCCGATTCCTTCTTTGCAAGTTCTGTTTTCTCAGCTTCAATTCTTAACTTTTCTGACAGTAACCTCAACCTTTCATCTTCCGCTTTCTTATCATACTCCATCTTCTCGGTCTTAAGGAGAAAATACTCTTTCTCTTGAGCCTGCGCCTCCTCTAAAAGTGTAAACTTCATCTTTCTGAGTTGAATAATTTCCTTAGTTTGCTTACCTTCAGCCTTACGTTTTTTTAAAGCAGCTTTCTTACCTATTGGTCGATCCAATTCGACAACTTCATCTTCAATGACATTTCGCGTGGGGACGAGGTTGTGGTTGTGGTTGCGGTCGCGGTCGGGGTCGGGGGTGGGACCATCGTCTTCCTTTGCTTTGCGGCATCCCGCAAAATCCACTTAGGTTGGTCCTTTAATAGGTTCCAACAATGCTCGAACAGAAAGTTGCACTTTTCTTCTGATTGGTACATAATTTTCGCGTTATCAAACTTGCATTTAAACAAATAAAATACATGTTAGAAGAACAAAATAAAGTATTATAAAATACTATTAAAACAAGTTGAGTGTGGATTATTTTACCTTATCCTGCTCAGTCATGCTGCTTTGATTTAATTGTTCAACTTGAGCTAGGCATGAACAAAAGCTATTAGTGCCCTTTTGAATACAAGACCATCGATTTGATAAGGACTTGATCGTTCGCTCGGTTGTGGTTTCTTTATGTTGCTAAAAGTACTCAAAGATTTTTTTCCATAACTGAGAGTATTTCTGATCTGTTCCTTGAATGGCATCAAGGCTATGATTAAGCCAGCCGGAGACAACTAGCTTGTCTTCTTCCGGGATATAATTCACACCCCTTGTTGATTTCTTAACGCTGATTGGATTAGTGGGTAAGGGTGGAGAATCGTCAAGGCTTACAATAGAGTTTCCATGAAGAAGGTTGGTGTAGTACATACCTTGGTCTTGTGAATCCATACTCAAAGCTACAATAGGATACAAATATCATTTATTTAACCGTCCTTCGCTTTTTAACGTTATTGAAAAAAAAAAGAGCACATTTACTTGCAAATCAATACCACTCACTCTGCAAATATTAAAAAAAAAACTAATGAAACTTTAATATGATAAAGACTTATTGCTGCTTGTTGATTCAGCAACAATATCATCAACTACTTCATGATGTTCAGATCGTTTTTCACTATATAACATGGACATATTTAATATTTCTAAAACTATGTCAATGACTCTTTTACCTAAGAGATCATTTCTCACAATTGGTGAGATCTGTATTTAATGTGTCGTAGATAAAGTCACATCGTATCAAATGGTAATGTGCGTTCGTCATATACCACCGTTTATTTTATTATAAGGATGTTGGGCTATAGAATCCGTATGTCAAATTTCATGTCTCTGGACGTGCTAGTCCGAAGCACCCTCGTTGGGACCGGTTATCCGAATCTAGTGGTATAGACCTTCACCATCTACGCTAAGTGATCCGGACATGGTGGTACAAAGTGGTTATAGGTGGCCCGGTATAAATGTATTTTTTTCATATAAAAGAGAAAAAAAATGATGTAAAGATCCAGATAAAACATATATACAAACACTTCGTTTCAGACCAACTGATACACTAATACACATATTCTATATAAATTTTTAAAAAATTGGTGTCCCTAGGCGCTTGTCTAACTTTGAAAGCCTATATAAGATTCCGAAAATTTTCACGCTAGATCACTTCCGTTTCAGGCCAACTAAGACATGTGTAGTCAAATTGAAGTTGAATCAAATTAAACCATTAGCGTGTGATGTTAATAACTTGATCATAAACGTGTAGCATCTTTTTAGCAAACTCAAATTAAAACATATCATCCTTTAGCCTATGTACAGAGACTAAAATATTATTAATCAAGTTCACTCATATCTCTATTTTCTAATGTTCTTTCTACTTTCTCGAAACACCGATTTGGTTCATATCACAAACCTCACGCAAACGTTCTTCCTCCTTTATGCCTACCCTGAACATAAACCTACTTTTGCCCAAAGGGAAACAAAAACAGAACCATTTAATGCATGATATATCCCCTACACCACACCATCTAACAAAAAACTCAAGATTCTAATTTCAATAACACATTAAAAGCACACAACAATCAAAATCTGCATACGAAACACAACCAAAACAGTAGCATATCAGAAGAACTAAAACAAACACAAATCCCCATTTTAGACATGAATTTTGTGAAGATAAGGCTTGTTACTGACCGGAAATCAACGATCAGTGGTTGATTACCCAAAAAAACTGTTTATTTATGCTTCGTGGAAGTAAAATTCAATCGAAGACGTGGGGTTTGCTTTCTTCAGTTCCTTGTAATTCTTCTGAACAAAAGCCCTAATGATTTTGGGGTTAGAGTTCGAATTAGGGCATGTAATCTGAGATGAAATTGTAAACCATACCTGGTGGAAAGGAAAAGAACGAGGGCAGGAGAAGATGAGATGGACGGGAGAAGAGATGATATAGGCGGGAGCAGATGAGATGGTTGAAGATGGGGGACACAGTAGCTTTCCATACATGAAAAGTTTCTGTAGACTCTTTTTAGAATTTAGGGTTAGAAAAATGAAATAGGGGATAGGATGGAGTGAATATTTAGAAGATTTTTTTAAATTTTAGAGGTAGGGGTTATGATGGTGGATTGGATGTGAATGCTCTAAGAGATTTCATAAGGACTTGTGAAGATCTTGCATAATTCTCATACATCACTACCATTCCCTATCATTCATACACTTTTCAAACACCAAACATAACCCTTTCTCCTCCTCTATATTTCAGCAGCCCCAAACCCTTTTCATATTTTCTTTTTCATCCATTAAATACCTCCATTTAACCTAGTTTAAGCCATTTCAATAAGCATCTAAGGTGTAGCAACAATGGAGGAACATTAGGAGGTGCATGGAAGCTTAAATCTCTTCTTAATATTCTTATTTGGCTTGTGCAAATTTGTAAGCTCTCAAACCATCATATTTAAGCTTCTTATTACTAGTATTTACGAGAAGTACAAGTTGATGATCTTGAAATTAAAGATATACATAACCAAAAACCCTAATCTCAAACATAATAAACACTAGAAAAAGTATATCGTACATTACGGCTTAACGTACTTCACGTACGACAACGTGCGTGATTTGTTCTATAACATGCGTGATTAATGTTTTCAATATGCGTGATTATTGTGTTTCAACATGCGTCATTTTGGAGTTTTGAGTTATAACGTGCGTGATTTTAAAATGAACATGCGTAATTACCTGTCGTACGTGATGTACGTTAAGCCGTAATGCACGTTAACCTTCCTCATAAAAACTAAATATAACTATATTATGTGTTGATTTATTAGATTTGTGATAGCTAGTTAGTATAATCTTGTTGTTTATGTTGATCATGTTAGAACAAGTTGTGTAAAAATGGGATTCTGATGATCTTGATGCTTATATACTGTAGTAATCTATAAGCATGTTATTCTTGCCATGTTAAACTTGGAAATATGATTTAAACATGATTATGTTTAAATCATGCAAGATCATCATCCCTAAAATCATGAGCTTTACATGTGTATATAACCTTTATTATGGTTCTTGAAATATCAAACATGTAATGGACATGAAACTTGACTTTTAAAAACTAATAAACTAGGTATTTATATAAAAAAAAGTGGACGTATAAAGCTTGTTATAAAAAAAGGGGTGATATATAAAAGTCTTGGTTACTAACCTGGAAAATATATATATGTTAAAAGCTCATGAAAGAATGAAAGCATGTGTGATTATTACTTAAAAAAATGGTTTTTGGTAAAGCTTAACAACTTGATGATGATTTGGAAATTGATATGTGGTTTAAATACGTTTTTATAACGTGGAAAACGCCATAATTTTAGGGGAAACTATGGTGAATTTTTCTAAAAATCTAATCGTGATTAAAAATGGGGTTAAAAGGGTGATTAACAAAGTTAAACGCGATTAGTGGTCTTAAACGTCATTATGGAAGCTTTGATGAAAATGGTTAAGTCCTAAATATTCAAGAGTTCTTATGAACTTGAATATATATATTCACAAAAATAAATGGGTGAAAATAATAACCATATCTAATAATAACTTTTGACAAAAATTATATATTTTGGAAACTTATCAAGTATATGTATTTTGTGCTATGTGTATGTACTTAGATACATTTAGGGTGATCAAAATAATACACCCATGATACCAAGAAATATTTGTAAGAAGCAAGTACAAAAAGGCACAGAAGTACATTTTTCCTACATGTTTCCCAAAGAAATGCAACGAAAACGGACATAAATAAATCCTAAACATATTGTGTCCATAAGCTAATAAACGGACGAATTAATAAAACGGACAATGGATGAGCTCACAAGAAATATATATTAAACAATCACAACGACGTGTCTAATAATATATTTTGGACAACTGGGCGAATGTACGAATATATATCACCAATAACAATTCCGAAAAGTTGAAAGAAAAATACAAAATTTCTAAGTATTCTTTAATAAAAGAATGAAAATTATAGAAATTGTAGGATCGTATGATGACCCGAACAAGTCGTTCAGAGGAGTTTTGATCTGTTTCAGATGCGGAAAATAAGAAACAGACTTCGAAACAGCTTGTAATTCACTTTAAACACGTTTCTAATTGATTTAACAACGATTAGAACCACAGGATAAACCGGCAGCACCTCGGTATCCAAATCCACAAAAGTTGCTAATGATTCCGCTCGAGTGACTATTTATAGGGACCTGATTCCGCTTGAACATGCTCAAGCTGAATCTCTAGTTCAAGCGAAATCTCCACAATAAACTCAAGCGGAATTACATATCTTTGATTTCGCTTGAAAGTGCACATGCCACTTTCAATCGAAATTACTTCAAATATACCTAAAACCTCCTATTTTCTCGAACAACGTGCCCTGATCTAATCAAACTAGTACAAGACTCGATACAAGACGAAGTCGACAGATGCATGTACTAACAGACTCCCCCTCAGATGTTGACGAGTCTTAAAGTGTCGAGTCTTCACATCTTCAGTCTTTATCAGTCTTTGGGCTTTTAGAATCTCTTCTCTTCCAGTTTCTTGACCTGGCTCTTCCCTATTCATCTCTAGTAGATTCCTCTTCTTGAATACTAATAACTTCCAGGATCAGAGTCTGGCTCTTGAGCTTTCTAATTCTCTTGATCAGATCTCTTGATTCCTTAAGTTAATCAGCATCATCAGCTTCAGAATCGTCATCTGTTTCTCACAGGTTCAAGATCGTTGCCTGGCTCATATTGTGCTTAGAATCGAAACCTGGCTCTCTCCAATCATAAGCTTCTCAGGATCGATTAACCCAACTCTTTCTAAAACCTGCACAGACTCTTCCACACAATAAATTCCACAATTTTAACACTTTTAAAAAATAAGATGTATGCACCAACACACAGAAAATATGTGACCACTTGCAGAAGACTATTCAAACATTTTTAGGTTTAACAAACTCCCCCACAAAATAGTCATCATGTTTAGCACTTGGAATTTTGAAAAACAGCTCTTCAACACCAGTTGTCGAAAATCTTTTTGAATTTTTCAAAAATTATACTAAAACACACTTAAAATCTTTTTGGATTTTTATATAACAGATAATAAAATGCAGTAAAGAAATATTTACAGACAATCTTTTTGTGAGTTTGTGTAAGAGGATCATATCAGTTTTTGAGACAAATCACCAACACCGTTAAGCTTCATTTCATTTTAAGTTCTAAACGATTCACCTAGATTGTCAGTATATTGATCCACTTAAATTTTCACACAAAGTTCAACTGTTTCGAGATACGAGATTAATGTTTTTAGCACTTAAACTTATTCGTGTGTCCCACTTCTTGAATATACTCCCGTATCCAGATCCCAATATTCAATCTTACAGGTGAGTATACCTAGATGATATCTGTAAGGTGTTAGATGCGAAACGTGAGAGCTCAGGTCAGAACTTCCGTTTAGCAGAGAGATGACGGCTCGACTTTTGGTGTGTCCCCTTTAGAGGATCTTATCTTCAACAACACATGATTAGCATTTTTCAATGTTTCATCATTTTTTATGCTGAGGGCGGCGCTATATTTCAAGCATTTGCAGAAAGTATTATATGGGGACTAGGTCAGAATTTCCATTCAGCAGAAGTCCCGGGATAATACCCCAGATATCACTGAGTATAAAGACCTAGTATCTCAGAAAGAGGGACCTTTCAAACAAGATTTAGGGGGTTACCCATATATCCAAGAAATTTTTAACCACGATATAAGCAAGTTTGAATTTAGGTTTATATCTCGTCACAATCTACTAAACGAGCAAAACCTACTGGCATATCCACAGTGAGATTGTTTATCACATTTTTAACTTTCCAATTCTTTAGCATGTTGTGACAGTCCACTGATGTACTATCATTTCCTCTTTTTCACAACAAAACTCGTTTTTTTTGTCTTTTTCAAATTTTCTAATGTTTTTGGATTTTCTGAAATTTACTCCCCCTAAAATGCAAACACATTTAAAGAAATTTGAAAACAAACTATACAGAAAGTTTGACAACTGATATCAAATCGCCTCAAATGGCCATTCACTTGGCATAAACAATCAGAACTCCCCCTTTCAACAAACTATTTTCTCATTAAGATTTCAAAACACTTAAGTTTGTTTTAATCAAAATGATTTTTCCGGAAAATAAGTTTAGTTGATTTTACCACTTGTAGGGTCGGGTTCATCATCTTGTTCATATATATAGGTGTGGTGTAACATGGATTCATAAAATAGGATGAAACATTTCATCTAAAGAGAAGAACATACAAATTCCATCATGGGCAAAATTTGCAGCCTAGGCAATAACGCCAAATGCAAACTAGAATTATGTAAAACCGATAAACATTTGAGGGTCAGATTGTTCACCACTTCAAGTGTGTGATAGATGCAGAATAAACTAGTTATTTAGTCTTTGCGAGTGCTGGAGTCAAGGAACTTGGCATAACGTTCTGATTTTGCTCCGCTTTTGTGATCATAGTACTCGACCACTGCAGCTCCAGCTAATGCAGCTAGAGTCAGAGCCTGTGCATGCAACCTAGCGTGAATGATCCGGACACTGGTTTTTCATACCGGGCTGAGACCAATTGTAAGCGATTGATCCAGCAATTCCACTCAACCACAAGCATCCGACGGAACGAAGCTTATGCCCGACAATCCACTCTCTGGCGGCGTTTCAGCCATGTGAAGTACGGTCGGTGTGTGTGGAATTAGACCGAGAGGAGAGAGATTGGCGTGGCTAGTGTTTGTAGAGGAGATGAAAGTGGAGGATAGAGAGGGCCGGTGAAGAAGTCCGGTGAGTTTCGCCGGAGGAGTTGGTTGCTGTTTGTTTCTTCTGGTTTTTCTTTCAACCGCTTGAACACTGCCTTTGTTGTACATCTTCACATCTTGTTGACCACTTGGATTATTCATCCTTGCAATCTTCTGTTGTTCAAGATCTTGACCCTCAATCTTCTCGATGAACTGAGAAATCGTCAACCCGTCATATTCTCCGGTGTTTTTCAAAATCATCAAATATGTACCCCATTCTTTCTGAGGTAAAGCGTCAGCTAACTTGTCAACCCATTCCTCTCGATCTTTGGTTATGCTCAACATAGACATAGATCGCACTAAGTGGCAATATTGTTCGATCAATTTCTTTGTATCTTCTCCTGGAAAACTTGTAAAAAGATCAAATTCTTTCTTGAGCAATGCCTTTTTACTCTTGATCATCTTTTCACTACCTTCAAACTTGATTCTAAGAGCATCCCAGATTGATTTTGAAGTTTTGTCGTGTTGAAGCAACACTAAGATGTCTTCTTTAATGGCTTGCTGAAGTAGACTAATCATCATTTTTTCAGCTTTGTACATGTCTCGTTCTTGATCACTAAATTCTGAAATCGTTTTTTCAACTTGCAGATCAGTACGTGGTAGAACATACCTTTTCAGAATACATTCCCATGATCTCAGATGGTTAGCTTGAACCCAGTTTTCAAATCTATCTTTCCAACTGTAATACTCCTCAATGCTCATTAGCTTCGGGGGTTTTTTTGTAATGTTCCAGTTTCGTTTTCCAAATTCATGTTCTAAGCAATTGAAGTTGAAGTAGTCAGGGATGTGGCGAACACGTTGTAAAATTCTTCACTCATGATTCTGAAACACGTTTTTCAAAAACAGCACCTTTTTCAAGCGAAATAATCAACTCAAGCGGAATACCAACTGTTCAGTTTCAAGCGAAATAACCAGCAACCAATTTCAAGCGAAATACCCAACTAACAGTTTCAAGCGGAATATCCAACTTGGAGCGGAATCACAGATTTGAAGCGGAATCTCTAGTTTTGCTTGAACTTTCAAGCGAAATATCAACTTTCGAGCGGAATCACACAATGTTGAAGCGAAATCACAGGTTTCGCTTGACAATCTCAAGCGGAATAAGCAATCTCGAGCGGAACCACAGATGTACGTTCAAGCGGAATAAGAACTAAGGTCCATTTTAGTCATTTTTAAGTTGAATTTTATGCTGAAATTTTCAAGGGTTTGTTAAAATGCAGTTTTACACAATATGTGAGAAAATTAGCCGATTTTAACCGTGAAAAGTTGTTAATTTTGAAAAGAAGGGGTAGAAAAACTGAAATTATGAGCTGAATCGGTAAGAACTCCTCCTCCGGTGCTGTGATACCAGATGTAGGATCGTATGATGACCCGAACGAGTCGTTCAGAGGAGTTTTGATCTATTTCAGATGCGGAAAATAAGAAACAGACTTCGAAACAGCTTGTAATTCACTTTAAACACGTTTCTAATTGATTTAACAACGATTACAACCACAGGATAAACCGGGAGCACCTCGGTATCCAAATCCACAAAAGTTGCTAATGATTCCGCTCGAGTGACTATTTATAGGGACCTGATTCCGCTTGAACATGCTCAAGCTGAATCTCTAGTTCAAGCGAAATCTCCGCAATAAACTCAAGCAGAATTACATATCTTTGATTTCGCTTGAAAGTGCACATGCCACTTTCAAGCGGAATTACTTCAAATATACCTGAAACCTCCTATTTTCTCGAACAACGTGCCCTGATCTAATCAAACTAGTACAAGACTCGATACAAGACGAAGTCGACAGATGCATGTACTAATAGAAATTACATATTTAGTAATTTTTTTACAAAATGCAAGATTGTTAAATATATGGACTCCTAAAAATCAAGTTGGGCTAGGCCCAAATTACTAAAATACATGGGCTAGGGCCCAATGATAAAATATTTGGGATAGGCCCAAATTACTAAAATACATGGGCTAGGGCCTAATGATAAAATATTTGGGCTAGGCCCAAATTGCTAAGATACATGGGCTGGAGCCCAATGATAAAATATTTTGGCTAGGCCCAAATTGCTAAGATACATGGGTTGGGGCCCAATTAGAGGTATACAAATTGGTTTTTTTCAAAAACCGGTTTCGGTTATTAACAGAACCAGTTTTTTTCATCCAAAATGAAAACCGGTTTTGTTAATAACCGGTTTCGGTTACTAACCGGTTTTTCAAGTAAAAAAAAAATAACCGGTGTAACCGGTTGGGATCGGTTTTTAACCGGTTTTTGCCAAAAATAACTGGTTTTTAGCCGGTTTTTTTTAAAACCGGTTTCGGTTATTAGCCGGTTTTTCATACCAAGAATCCTAACCAGTCTATAACCGGCGGTTCGGTTATAAAACCGGTTAAAAAAAACCGGTTTCGGTTCTAAAACCGGTTTTTTTGTACACCTCTAGGCCGAATGATAAAATATTTGGGCTAGGCCCAAATTACTAAGATGCATGGACTGGGGCCCAATGATAAAATATTTGGGCTAGGCCCAAATTGCTAAGATGCATGGGCTGGGGCCCAATGATAAAATACATGGGCTAGTACCCAAATTACTATAGAAACGTTGGTTAAAGCCCAATGACATAGAAACGTGGGATAAACCCAAAGACAGGGTTTAGTCCTAATGACATAGGTTCAACCCAATGACACGCGTGCGAAGCACGATGACATGTGCAGGGCGAAGCCGTTCACATATAATTCAATACATATAAAATATATGCATGCACCTATGAAATCTATATACATAACAAGTGAACGAACAAACTACCAACACTCTAAAATACAAAGTTGTTCCAAAATGACAAGTGAAAACATAATAAGAATTCAAGATGAACAACTTGTACGAGGTCCAATAAGACCTAGGGTCTAATAAAGTTAGTACACGTGTAGGTTAACCACACGTACGGACGCTTACTACGATATCACAATATACGGAACGCAAAATTGTGAGTTCATGTCCCTCCTTTCAATGATTTCAATGTTTTGTTTTTAAAACAATCGAGGGGAAATACATGTTACAACTATGGGTATGTTAGCTATGGGTTTAGATGATAACACAATCAATGTACATAAGTAGAATGATGGCATAGTAACCATTAATCACTTAGTGACCAAGGTGCAAAAGGTGTAGATCTATTGAGCTTGAAACACGCTCCACTCCTGGTTGGTATACCCTGGAGTGCTTTTATGATCCCAGAAATGTCAAAGTTGTCTCGGGTTGGTTGCATACTTATGGTACATTATGTCAAGGGGCTCGCTACCCACTGATAGATCCTTAAACTCCATAAATGCTAATAACATACCAGGATTTCATTACAAGAATACAAAGATTTCATATGATAACAATAACTGCATGAACTCTCTCAACTTTTGTTGACTTTTTAAAACTACATGTATTTCAGGAAACAAGTCTTGAGCCGGTGATACACTACGGGAAACGGGAAAGTCTATGACAACGATAGCCGCTTTTGGAGGGTTTGTATTTTATATCTCAACTTTGTATGGGTATATAGGGGACAAACCATCACTATGTTTATGTTAAAAACAAACTTTCGTGTTGTGTAACATAACTTAAACTATGTCATGTTTAACGTTGTGAACGTTGGTGAACTTGAAACTATGTTGGAAACTTGTAAACTTTGTTTGAAAAACAATATATCTATGGCATCGTTGTTGTTTATTATGTTAACACATTTGGATGCAATGATTACCTTTCTTACGTCACACACAATACGCTTCCGCTAGTAGCAGGGTGTGACACATTCTCTGCTCATTTCATTTTATTGGCTGAGTATTTAGCCGAAAGTCAATTAAATTGACTTTTACTTTGACATTCAGTTAAGACCATTATGGTCCATCCATTGTTCGAATCGAAAATGGCTACGTGATCGTAATAAGGTAGGTGAAAATCCCTCAAAAGGGCACCTCCTGAAGATCACGTTAAATTGGTTAAATGACGGGTCAAAGTTATGTTTAATAAAAAGTCAAAACGTAGTTTTTCGGAATACTTATAAATGTTAAAACACATATTTTTACACCAAATCAGTTGGTAAATAATATTATAACATGTCTAAGCATGTTCAGCCCGTCATTTCTAGTTTTGAGCTTGGTTCACAACCGAAAGTCAAGCAGTTTAACTTCGGCTTCGACTTTTGATTCTGACCCGAATTAGCCAACTTAGCTACTGATTTGAAGTTGCATTATGATCATATTTATGTATTGGATAACCCTCTGAGGTTATACTACTTGATCATAATCAGTTGTCGAGTTTTTATACAAGTTTATGTAATATGCCATAATGTTGACCAAAATACCCTTTTGAGCATAGAATGGTTTTAAAATGCAATGTACATATAATTTGCTAAACCAAATGATGTGGTAACATAATTATAATGTTTTGGCATAATGAAATTATTTATGACTTATCCGATCACCCGATACCGCCTATGCGCGTATGGTTGACTTGTGTAACTTAGTTAACGTAAGTTAACCGAATTCGGTCAAAGTTCCTCAAATTTCTTTCAAATTCCAGAATGTATATTTGTTTACCCATATTATACAAGTCTTAATACTTGTGAGGGTTTAAACTACATTCTTTACGGTCACCGCTTAATCTAGCGTACCGTCCCGTTTTCTTTATATTATAAGTTAATCGGTCCAAGTCTATGACTTAAATAGGATCCGTTAACATTCTAATTGGTTATTATACCATTCATTCCAGACTAGGGCATCTAGTAGATTGCAACCTTGCTAAGTTGTTTTGTTATATAGGTTGTGCTTATATGTTTGTCTTGGATTGTAAAACTTTAAGCCAGGTAAATACTCTTAACCTATTTTTCCTATACGGGCTTAGGATACGGTAAATTATTACCGCTTGGTTGGATATCGAATCATTGACGGATTGGGTCTAAAAATTCTACATAACCCGTTTTAATTCGTTTTGCTTGATTGTCACACCCCAATTTTACCACGTGTCACCGGTGGGCCCGGTGGGGAGTACGTGACGTAGTTGATATCATCATAGTCAAACCACACAATTTAAATGCACAGCGGAAGCAAAAGATAAATATATTACAAATCCGATATGAAGTAATATCCAAGTATTACAAAAGGAAGGTAAAAGATCCACAGGCGGATCGGAAATAAAATAAAACATTGTTCAACAGACTTCAGGCATCCTAAGCTTGCGAGACTTTTATTGATGCTAAGGAGTGGCCAGCCTATTACGCGTAGTACTTGCACTTAGCCTTTTTGGAAAATACGTCAGTTTACACTGGTAAATACAATTTAACTGACTCATTTTGAAAAATGTTTTAAAATTGATTTGAATGCCCGCGGCACAAAACTTTTTATAACTTGGGATAGTTATTTGCTTAATAATCTTGTAAAAGAATTACGTGTCTGTTATGCGTTCAGTTGCCCGGGTCGTACCGGGTTAAAGATTAATAGACACACCACTTAATATAATTCCGCCGTGAGACTTCTCTCGACCGACGATTATACTTTATTGAAATGCACTACGGGTGTACGCCTACACCCGTGTGCGGAGGTCGTGGCCATTCTTTGAATGATGCCAAGGATATCCGGGACATGGTCATTAAACCCCCAAAGGCGTTAAACAAACAAAACAGCGTTTTTAAACGGGTTAATTTGACAACACTTAACCACCGACCAGTTAAGGTCAATTCCCCGACCAAGCGGTATTTTATATACCGTACCCCAAGCCCGTATAGGGAAAATAAGTTAAACGTATTTACCTGAGCAAATTTATACAATTTATCCCAGCCGTATACCACCAAGCAAGTACAGATAGCTTTTACTGGGCTCCTAAATCTGGAACGAAGGTTTTTAATAACCTATTAGAATCCTAACGGGTCTTTAATTAAGCCTATGCTTAGACCGGTTAGTTTTCAAAAGGAAGACACGGTTCAAACGCATGATAAAGCGAAGACCGGTTTAGAATGTGGTTTTGACCCGACAAGCTTGCATGCTTGTTTAATATGGGTAACTTAAACACATTATGGATTTTGAGACAAAAACGATATGGTTTGACCCGTTTCGGCTAATATATGCAAACTAGTTACATACGCCGATCCGAACGCGCAAAGTGCGTAACGAGTAACCAAATGAATCATGAACAGGTTTCCTAAGTTAGTATGCCCTAAATATGTTGTGATATCAGCAGGATACCTTCCGTTATGCCCAAAATGAATTTAAACTCAAACTATGCCCCGTAGGGGCATTTTGGTCATTTTAAAGTTTATAAAAGAGTTTATTATAAATCTGAGTTTCAGATCTGATATAATCAATAAAAATACTTACTTTAATAGTTTATATCAGTAGGGTATTGCATATACGTGAAATTTATTAATTATAACCAAACTATGCACCGAAGGGCATTTTGGTAATTTCACATAAGCATAAAAGGTCAAATTTAGAAATCTGAGTTTAAAACTTTTATCTACTGTTAAAATATGATAATTTATTTAAAACATCAGTAGGTATTAAGTCTTATATATTTAAAATGGTTTTAATACATACTATGCGTTAAAAACGCTTAAAAAGACGATTTAGAGCCATTTCCGGGTTTTCAAAGGAAAGCTGATACGTTTATTATTCAAGAAGGCTCAAAATATTGTATTTATCATATTAGATCAGTAGAAAAAGGTTTGGGGTCAAAAGGATTTGTAAAACTCATTTTGTAGCCCAAAAGGGCAAAACCGGCAATTACCGAATCAAGTCTAGAACCCTATGTTATGCTCAGCCTAAAAAAAAATAAAAATCTTTAAAAATCCCAAGATATTATTTTGTATCAGTAGGTAAAAAGTTTGGTATCAAAAATTGGGTTTAGATAGGATATACGCTAATTACGCCGTTTAATTAAAAAAGGCTTTCTAATTACGCTATTGAGCATAACTCCTAATCTAGACTTCAAACTGATGTCAAATTTTAGGGACAAGTTTATAAATCAGTAATAAAGATTATTGTCCTCTCACATTTTCAAAATTCTCGTTTTAGGGCCAAAAGGGCATAACGGTCAATATTTAGGCATTTAACGGAAACAAGCATGAACTAGGATTTCTATGGAACCAAGTTTTATAACCTTGGAGGGTTATACTAACCTCTAATATGGTCCTAATGGAATCCTAAGGCATATCTAAACTAAGCTAAATTGGGTCAGAACTGAAAGTCAAAGCAAAAGTCAACTTTTGCGACTTTCGGTTCCAAACCAAGCATATACTTAGAATTGTCGGGTTGAACATGCTTAGACATGTTCAACTAATATTTACCCAGTTATTAAAGTGAGAAAACTGATTTTATGATTTCTTATGTTAATAGTTATGAATTTATTTAAAACTAACCCATTTGACTTTCATTTGACCCGACAATTTAACTAAGTAAACGTGGTAATTAGGAGGTGCCCTTTTGAGGGTTAAACACCTACCTAATTACAACCTAACCAATTGTGCAAGTAAACAACTAAACAAACAATGAACATGCAATAAATGCGAAAGTGGAATCTCGGAAACTCGAGTTGTCACATTATCCCCAACTTGAAAAAAATTTCGTCCTGAAATTTAGCATGCGGTTACTGAGGAAGCTAGGTAAGTTGCATCGTTTACTGGTTTTCCTAGGGTGTCACATCATCCCCCCGTTGATTTGTAATTTCGTCCCGAAATTCTGCAGTAGTAGCTTCAGCCTCAGTAGTGGTTGCACGGTTTTCGAATAACTAGGGATACTTGAGTTCCATTTGATCTTCTCGTTCCCAGGTGAACTCTGGGCCACGACGGGAGTTCCAACGAACTCGTACAAGAGGTGTTCTAGTGTTCTTGAGGACCTTAACATCCCGGTCCATGATTTCAACAGGTTCCTCGACGAAGTGCAACTGTTCGTCGATAGTGAGTTCCTTCAAAGGGACTATGAGGGTCTCATCTGACAGACACTTCTTCAGATTCGACACATGGAAAACATTGTGAACTGCACCGAGTTCAGCTGGTAAATTTAGTCTGTAGGCCACTTTGCCTATTCTTTCAGTGATTTCGAACGGTCCAACATACCGCGGATTGAGTTTACCTCGTTTACCAAAACGAACCACACCCTTCCAGGGTGAGACTTTGAGTAGCACTCGATCCCCAACTTGGAACTCGAGTGGCTTCCTGCGCTTATCAGCGTAACTTTTCTGACGGTCGCGAGCTGCCGCCATGCGTTGTCGTATCTGTGCAATTCGTTCAGTAGCATCAACTACCATTTCTGGACCTATGATTTGACTATCCCCCACCTCTGCCCAACAGAGAAGTGACCGACATTTACGTCCGTACAATGCCTCGAATGGAGCGGCTTGTATGCTGGTGTGGTAACTGTTATTGTACGAGAACTCCACTAACGGGAGATGTTTTTCCCAGTTGTTGTCAAAATCGATAACACACGCCCGAAGCATGTCTTCTAGGGTTTGAATCGTGCGCTCAGACTGCCCATCCGTCTGAGGGTGATAAGCTGTGCTCATGTCTAATCGAGAACCAAAAGGTTTGTGCATCGCTTGCCATAGTTCTGAAGTGAATCGTGCATCCCGATCCGAAATAATAGAGGTTGGCACTCCGTGCCTTGAAACAACTTCCTTAAGATGTATGTCTGCGAGGGTGGAGAACTTATTCGTTTCCTTAATAGCCAAGAAATGAGCAGACTTTGTGAGTCGATCAACGATCACCCAATTAGTATCGTTTCCACGCTGGGATCCAGGCAGGCCAGTAACGAAATCCATGGAAATTTCCTCCCATTTCCACTGCGGTATCTTTGGTTGCTGAAGTAGGTCTGATGGTTTCTGATATTCAACTTTGACCCTTGCACAGGTCAAACATTTGCTGCCGTACGTTGCGATGAAGGCTTTCATGCTTGGCCACCAATACGTAGTTTTAAGATCGTGGTACATCTTATCCGAACATGGATGTACCGAGTAGCGAGACTTGTGTGCTTCATCCATCACAAATTCTCGTAAACCGCCATACAGTGGGACTCAAATACGCCCCGTTACATAGTAGGCGCCGTCCTCCTTTTGTTCTAAATGCTGCCTTGAGCCGCGTAAGGCTTCAGCCTTGACATTTTCTGGTTTCAATGCTTCTACCTGAGCATCTCGTATCTGTGCAGGGAGACTAGACTGGATAGTAAACTGCAAGGCTCGTACACGCCTAGGTGTAGTATGTTTTCAACTGAGGGCATCAGCCACAACATTGGCCTTGCCTGGATGGTACTTGATGGCGCATTCGTAATCTTTAAGCAGCTCGACCCGTCGTCGTTGCCGCATGTTCAATTCCTTCTGCTTGAAGATATGGTTGATACTCCTGTGATCGGTGTAGATAGTGCACTTGGTACCGTACAGGTAGTGTCGCCATATCTTAAGCGCGAAAACAACAGCTCCCAGTTCTAAATCGTGCGTCGTGTAATTCCGTTCGTGAACTTTGAGTTGACGTGACGCATAAGCGATAACTTTATCCCGCTGCATCAATACACAACCAAGTCCCTGTATCAATGCGTCACAATAGACCACAAAATCGTCCGTGCCCTCTGGCAATGAGAGAATAGGTGCACTGCAAAGTCTATCCTTTAAGTGCTGAAAAGCGGTTTCCTGGGGATTACCCCAATGATAGGTGACACCCTTCTGCGTCAGTAGAGTAAGCGGCTGCGCAATCTTTGAGAAGTCTTTAATGAATCGTCTGTAATAACCCGCCAAACCCAAGAATTGGCGTATTTCCATTGGTGTACGCGGTGCAGGCCAGTTCCTGATCGAATCTACCTTGGATGGATCGACGTGAATCCCATCCTTGTTTACCACATGGCCTAGGAAGTGGACTTCACGAAGCCAGAAGTTGCATTTTGTAAACTTGGCGTACAGTTGTTCCTTTCGAAGAAGTTTCCAAGATAAGACGTAAGTGCTGCTCGTGTTCCTCCTGACTCTTGGAGTAGATCTAAATGTCGTCGATGAAGACAATCACGAACTTGTCTAAATAAGGCTTGCATACCCTGTTCATAAGGTCCATAAAGACTGCAGGCACATTCGTTATCCCGAATGGCATAACTAGAAACTCGTAGTGGCCGTAGTGAGTTCTGAATGCTGTTTTGGAGACGTCCTCATCCCGGACTCTCAGCTGATGGTGACCTGACCTCAGGTCAATCTTGGTGTAGTAGCTCGACCCTTGCAACTGATCGAATAAATCGTCGATACGTGGAAGAGGGTAGCGGTTCTTCACTGTCACCTTGTTTAGTTCGCGGTAGTCTATGCACATGCGGGAGGTACCGTCCTTCTTTTTCACGATTAACACTGGAACTCCCCCAAGGCGAAGAGATAGGTCGGATAAATCCCTTATCCAAGAGTTCTTGTGGCTGCGTCGATAGTTCTTCCAATTCCGATGGAGCTAAGCGATACAGTGCGCGAACTATAGGTGCTGCCCAGAACTGTAGTAATGAGGTCGATAGAGAACGTCTGACCAGCGAGGATAAGATTACAACCCTGAACTATGTATGGCCTCTTAGAGTTTTACCGTTAGCTAACACTACGACATGTTTGGGTGTTTAAGGGAGTTGGTGTACGTTTTAACATTTGACTAACTTTCAAGGACATATAACTGGTATCCACACCCGAATCAATCAAGACAGTAACATAAAAGTCGTCGAGAAGAAACTTACCCATTAATACGTTAGGATCGTTCCTTGCGTCACCCTGACCAATCACGTACATGCGGCCCCGGCGTCATTGTTTCCATTGTTTCCCCTAATGCTATCCCCATTGTCGTCCCTGTTTCCATGGTCGTGGTTCTGAGTCTGGTCCTGGTTTATTTGCGGACAATGTCCCTTGTAGTGATCTTTAGCATCACACTGAAAACATCCTTTAAAACTCTGTTGTTGCTGCTGATTCTGTGGAGATTGAGGCGGCAGTTGCTGTTCTTGAGTTACAGGACGTGAGCTTCGACAATCCTTAGCTTCATGACCTATTTTAAGACACCTCTGACAACGACCCTTGTTGCACTGACCGCTGTGGTGCCTATTGCATCTGTTACACTTTGGATGATTTCCTCGATATCCACTCTGCTCACGACTACTAGAATAAAGTATCTAATGTCATAATGTTTAAATCAAGCATTCACGATCCTTGTCCACAACGACCGCGCCTCCCTGTGCAAGCTCCATGTATACCTAACGACCTGCAAGGCATGTAACAGAGAGTCAATAACTAGTTGAGCGAGTTCACAGAAAGTAAGTGCGTAATAGTAAGTTCGTTTGTAACGTGTGGCTCTACTGGGCCGATAGTATGTTCTATTGGTGGGGGCTTCCCATGTTGCACATACACTAGACTATTCGTAACCATAAGTGTTCTTCATAACCCGAGAACAGTAGTACGTACAAGCTTTACGTAGGTCTTACGTAAGTATCCTTCACAACCGAGGACGGGGGTACGCGGGGGTTTACGTAGGTTTTACGTAAGTGTCCTTCCTGACTCCGGAAGACAGTAGCATGTGTGAGTTTACGTAGGTTTTACGTAAGTGTCCTTCCTGACTCCGGAAGACAGTAATATGTACTGGTTTACGTAGGTTTTACGTAAGTGTCCTGCTTAACCTGAGGACCATGGTAGATAGTCTAGTAACCATGTAAGTACGAGAAATCGTTCAATTCCATCATTCAACCCATTCCCAATCCCCGGGAATCCCATGCCTTGGTAAAGAGTGTGAACTCACCTTGGTTTGCTCGGTATGCTAAACTATGTGCTCACGAATAATCAATCACGTCCTATAGTATGCATGTATATTAAATCAGTTCAAGCTCTCATGCCATTTATGTCACGAAGTGTGTTTAAACAGTTATCACATATCACGTATGCAGTTTAGTCAAAATCGCACCAATTATGCTTGACAGGATTAACAGGCAGTTAACATACTTCATAGAGTTAACGCACTTAACAGAACTCTTACACTAGCAATGTTACATGTCTAACAGAGTTATCTTGCTTAACAGGACATATTAGTTAACAGCGTTAACAAAAGTTAAATGCATATCCTTAACAGAGTTACATATTGAGAGTGTTAAATGACTTAACTAAGTAAACAACTTAACAGAGGTTTAGAGGCTTAACAGAATCAACACATTTAACTGAGTTACATATTAAACAGATTAACATGCATGACTTAACAGAGTCAACATCTATCAGAACTGATAATTAATTGTGTTTGCTGAACGAATAGGGTTAATAAGTTTTAATAGAGTTATTTGACAAACAGAATTAATCAACTCAACTTAACTGAGTTAATAACTAATAATGTCATCTACTTAACAAGGTTAACAAGGTTAATATCTTAACCAAATTCGGACCAATGATTCTTATATTAAACTCGGACCAATGCTTATGTTAAAACTCGGATCTCATACGTTAACTCATGCAAAGGTCGGACATGTATGTCCATCACAAAAGTCGGACCTAGGGTCCTTGTGTAAAAAGTCGGACTTAGCATGAACAACACCAAACTCGGACATCATGGCTTCAAAATCTTCGGACCCCTTGATACATTAACAAAGTTCGGACCCCCTTGCATTGAACAAAACTCGGACAGGGGCCCCCCTACAAACTCGGACATATTAACCCTTGACAAGAAAGTCGGACACCCTTCCCTTATACAAAAGTCGGACCAAAGGGGTTCCCTTATAAAAATTCGGACACTTTGTGTTATACATAAAAGTCGGACCTTTGTGTCCTTAATAAAATTCGGACTAATCACTCATCCTTACACAAGTCCGGATCATGTAATGGCATTAAAGGTCGGGCTATGTTTAAGCATCACAAAATTCGTACATATGCCTACCTTAATCAAAAGTTCGGACAACATAATACTTAAATAATTCGGACTATTCATCATCTTAACAAAGTTCGGACTTCATACCTCTCATGCATGTGAATATTCATATGCAGTGTAACAGTTACGTTTTCACAGACTACGATCAAAAACCCTAATCTCATGCTTTTGTATTGCAGTAATCAAATCAAAAATCAACATTCTATCATAACAGGCATCTTAACATTCAGCAAATGATTACACAACTGATCATTAACCATTTCACAACAATCAATCCTATAAACACAGAACCATCATATGAAGAACTAGGGTTTTAGCATGAATCAATCAATCGATGATTAACAACAAACAATCATTAAACAATTACCTTGAATTGCTTCTAGATGGATTGGAAGATCAAACTTGATGCAAGATAACTTGTGAAGCCAAGAATGATGAGAAGATGGTTGTAGGAGAGGAGAGGAGAATGTGAAAGTACGTATGATGATTTTTGTGAATGATTAGGGAGGAGGTTAGGGTTAAGAGTGATTGGAATTTCACTAACTACTCTACTCACCCCTAAGTATCATCTTTTACATAAGTACACCCATCTCAATATAATTTACAGTTTCATCACCAAGTTCATGTATTTGTCACATCTTTCGTAAATAACACACAACCATGCACAATCACAATATACTCTATCAAACCAAAACGTATACAATTACAACGCAACCAATTGTGCAAGTAAACAACTAAACAAACAGTGAACGTGCAATAAATGCGAAAGTGGAATCTCGGAAACTCGAGTTGTCACAATGGATATAAAACATCCATCTAATATTGCTGAAGCAGTCTCTAAGGTACCGTTGGCCAATCCTACTTTATACTTAACGCTCAGAGTTTTAACAGGCAGATTTAAAGATTACAAAATCCATTGTCTATGAAAGACTTATCTGAACCTGAATTAAATAATACTCCAGCATGAGCGTTATTGATAAAGAAAGTACCGGTTGTGACATTGTCATCCTGAATAGCCTCTTGAGCATCTATTGAGAGTCCCCAGCTTTGGTCTTCTTAGCCTCTTCAGGCTTCTTGGTTTTATTCGGGCAATTAGTCCTGATATGCCCCTTCTTGTTGTAACCATAACAGGTCGCATCTTTCAACTTCTTGCAATCCTAGGTCTTATGCTCCTTGGACTTGCAGATTCCACAGGGTAAAGGCTGGGATTTAAATCTGCATTTCCCGAGGTGGTATTTCCTACAGGTTTTGCATTTGGTCTTTTCACATGACTGCTGGCTGTCCTTCAAGTCCTTTCATTCATGGGTCTTGTGATTCATCTCTTTACAGATGACACATCACCTGGTCTGTTCATAGAAACGTTTTCTGAAGTGCTTTTTCCCGTAGGCTTTAAATTCAGGTTTTGCCTTCCTTGGCTTGGACTGGTTATAGCTTGAACCGGTCTTACCCTTTTTATAACCTTATTTGGGTATCATCGCACCTTCGCTTATGATCCTTCAACGCATGGTCCACAAGGTTGTTTACGGCTATATCTATCATAGCCTGTAACTCGGTGCTTGTTGAATTCAGTCTCGCATCATCATTCTGATCAACTGGATGATTGTGTGCTTCAGAGGAGTCAGCCATTGCGAAGTTTTGAAGGCTACTAACTAAGTAGTAATAATTTATTTAATTATATAGAGAATTGTCGAACTTGATACATGGTGCGAACAAACCATTTAGGCCAATAGATAGTATAAGTTTTATTTGATTATGTTTTGCCTAGGTTTTTAAATAACCATCTTTGGCGTTCACACAGAATCTAATCCTTCTTATTAGACAGAGGATATAAGTCACAACTGTCAATGTCGTACAGACACTTTATACAGCACAAAGGCTTGTTTCAAAGGATTCTTTAGATGGCACAAAGCCTTGTCACAAGGACAATCTAAAACATAATCAATGATTCCTTTGGATCGGAAAATTTCATAACTCATTACCTTTTGACAGGAAGTTATGAATAACTATCTTTATCATGAATACATCTTTGCTCGAAGGCATACATCTTAAAAGGATGTTTGACGTATACCTCATGTTCGACGATTATTAGCCATGATTCATTCTGATCATTTAGGCTAAATAAGGGGTTTGGAAATTCCCAATATAAGGATGACAAATGTGATTTTATCGCATCACTGTTGTCAGGAGTGTTAACATGTATATCAAGGAATTGAATCTCTTTTAAACAGGTTTTACCATCATAGCTAGGTCTTTACTGACATTCAAGCTAGGTTATACCTTTTAACATTCTTTTAAATACGTTCACTGGCAGAACAAGAATGATATTTATTTTATTCAGGATTTTCATTATAATTATCCTAAATTTATTTAAAATATAACTATGGCACAAAAGGCCTAGTCACGAAGACAAATTTAATTTATAACCAGGATTCTCACAGAATCGAGGTATTAGGGTCTGAATCCAAGTTCATTATCTTTTCTAGACAGTGAGTTGCAGACTTCTACTGTCTCTTAGTCCCAGAGGACGTTAATTATTACCCGTAGGCACTTCATCCTTAAAGGATGGCTATTTACTTATAGGCAATTTTAAATAAATCCCAATTTTCAAAGATGGCCTGTGTGATTTATACTGCATCACAATTCGCCTAGCATGTTAACATACTTTCAGATGTTAACAAAATTTGGAATCTTTTGGACAGGTTCTACCGTCTTGGCCATGTCTACAATGACAAATGGCTAGGTTTTACCCCTAAGATTCTCTTTTAATATTAAACGCAGATCAATCCTAAATTGAGATGTTAACAAGGATCTGAATCTAATTGAGGAACTACCATCTTGGCCTTGTCTTAGAACGACACCTGAGCTAGGTCTTGTCCTTTTTAGATTTTGCCATTTTACTATAATGGTAGATCTTATAATGGGAATGTTATTTTAAATCTAACTGTTCCCATAAATTTAAACAAATACATGGTTGCCCTAAACGGGATTTCTACAAAAATGACTTGCCCAACAGGGGCTAATCAGAAAATAACAAAGGAACAAATCAAGGACCAATTAAAACGAATTGGGATTAGTCCTAAGTTCTTGTCTAGACTCTAGAATGTGCAATTGTGTAACTGAGATTAAACACAAAAGGCTAGTGTTTAATTCACTCAGTGTTGGCTCTGATACCAACCTGTCACACCCCAATTTTACCACGTGTCACCGGTGGGCCCGGTGGGGAGTACGTGACGTAGTTGATATCATCATAGTCAAACCACACAATTTAAATGCACAGCGGAAGCAAAAGATAAATATATTACAAATCCGATATGAAGTAATATCCAAGTATTACAAACGGAAGGTAAAAGATCCATAGGCGGATCGGAAATAAAATAAAACATTGTTCAACAGACTTCAGGCATCCTAAGCTTGCGAGACTTTTATTGATGCTAAGGAGTGGCCAGCCTATTACGCGTAGTACCTGCACTTAGCCTTTTTGGAAAATACGTCAGTTTACACTAGTAAATACAATTTAACTGACTCATTTTGAAAAATGTTTTAAAATTGATTTGAATGCCCGCGGCACAAAACTTTTTATAACTTGGGATAATTATTTGCTTAATAATCTTGTAAAAGAATTACATGTCTGTTATGCGTTCAGTTGCCCGGGTCGTACCGGGTTAAAGATTAATAGACACACCACTTAATATAATTCCGCCGCGAGACTTCTCTCGACCGACGATTATACTTTATTGAAATGCACTACGGGTGTACGCCTACACCCGTGTGCGAAGGTCGTGGCCATTCTTTAAATGATGCCAAGGATATCCGGGACATGGTCATTAAACCCCCAAAGGCGTTAAACAAACAAAACAACATTTTTTAAACGGGTTAATTTGACAACACTTAACCACCTACCGGTTAAGGTCAATTCCCCGACCAAGCGGTATTTTATATACCGTACCCCAAGCCCGTATAGGGAAAATAAGTTAAACGTATTTACCTGAGCAAATTTATACAATTTATCCCAGCTGTATACCACCAAACAAGTACAGATAGCTTTTACTGGGCTCCTAAATCTGGAACGAAGGTTTTTAATAACCTATTAGAATCCTAACGGGTCTTTAATTAAGCCTATGCTTAGACCGGTTAGTTTTCAAAAGGAAGACACGGTTCAAACGCATGATAAAGCGAAGACCGGTTTAGAATGTGGTTTTGACCCGACAAGCTTGCATGCTTGTTTAATATGGGTAACTTAAACACATTCTGGATTTTGAGACAAAAACGATATGGTTTGACCCGTTTCGGCTAATATATGCAAACTAGTTACATACGCCGATCCGAACGCGAAAAGTGCGTAACGAGTAACCAAATGAATCATGAACAGGTTTCCTAAGTTAGTATGCCCTAAATATGTTGTGATATCAGCAGGATACCTTCCGTTATGCCCAAAATGAATTTAAACTCAAATAAAGTTTATAAAAGAGTTTATTATAAATCTGAGTTTCAGATCTGATATAATCAGTAAAAATACTTACTTTAATAGTTTATATCAGTAGGGTATTGCATATACGTGAAATTTATTAATTATAACCAAACTATGCACCGAAGGGCATTTTGGTAATTTCACATAAGCATAAAAGGTCAAATTTAGAAATCTGAGTTTAAAACTTTTATCTACTATTAAAATATGATAATTTATTTAAAACATCAGTAGGTATTAAGTCTTATATATTTAAAATGGTTTTAATACATATTATGCGTTAAAAACGCTTAAAAATACGATTTAGAGCCATTTCCGGGTTTTCAAAGGAAAGCTGATACTTTTATTATTCCAGAAGGCTCAAAATATTGTATTTATCATATTAGATTAGTATAAAAAGGTTTGGGGTCAAAAGGATTTGTAAAACTCATTTTGTAGCCTAAAAGGGCAAAACCGGCAATTACCGAATCAAGCCTAGAACCCTATGTTATGCTCAGCCGAAAAATAAATAAAAATCTTTAAAAATCCCAAAATATTATTTTGTATCAGTAGGTAAAAAGTTTGGTATAAAAAATTGGGTTTAGATAGGATATACGCTAATTACGCCGTTTAATTAAAAAAGGCTTTCTAATTACGCTATTGAGCATAACTCCTAATCTAGACTTCAAACTGATATCAAATTTTAGGGACAAGTTTATAAATCAGTAATAAAGATTATTGTCCTCTCATATTTTCAAAATTCTCGTTTATGGGCCAAAAGGGCATAACGGTCAATATTTAGGCATTTAACGGAAACAAGCATGAACTAGGATTTCTATGGAACCAAGTTGTATAACCTTGGAGGGTTATACTTGTCACACCCTGAAATTATCAGAGCAATGGCGTGACTGGACTGGTATCTTCATTGCACAGCGGAAGCAAATAATCTAAGTCTTTTAGAAGATGAACGCCACTAAGTACTCGACTCTTCATGATCATCCTATTCCAACCGCGCCTTGTCTTAGAATGCAACCTGAGAAAGAACATGCGAAAAAGTCAACATAAAGTTGAGCGAGTCCATAGTTTGTTTGTAAAAGATTTGAAATAAATCTTTTGAGTTGTGAAAGATTTGAAATAACCCTTTTGAGTTGAGAAAGATTTGAAATAAATCTTTGGAATAACCGGTTTTTGGAATAGTGTTGAGAAAACGAATCAAAAGTCATTTTCTTGCCAAGTTATATGGAAACGTTGTGTTTATAACACAGTATGTTCATGAAAACGATGTATTTGTAAAGTCTTGTATTTGTAATGTTCGCATAACCGTCAATACCCACCCTGACTTTGACTCCATACCCGCATAATCCTATGCTTTGAATTTTGTATAAAACATGGTATTTAATTTGTATGAACAAGTATTTTCCGTAAGTATAAAATCCCTGGTATGTAGCAATTAAGGAAATAAAGAGATCACCAATGGTTTGCAAGGCCATTGATATGTATGAAGTGCAAGTAGGAAGACTCAAACCTAGCAGATTTATGCGTCGGGCACAAAGTCACCCGAGGTCCGTTCTGTTTGGGCCTGGGGCTGGGCTCGCTACACCCAAATAGATCTACCACTCCTGTCCCTCGGTCTACCCTGAGGATTAATGGCCTCAAGTTTCCGCCTACCCACTCACATGATCTAAGTAGTAAACCCTCCTTAAGCTAACCATACCATGTATAAAAATGTCTGTAAGTGTCTGAAATCATTGTACATGTATTTTACCCCAGTCTCTAAGACTGATCCTCCCTCAGTCTCTAAGACTGATCCTTCCTCAATCTTATCACCGGATGATCCCATCCCTAGTCATGAAAATCATTCACCTTTCGATAATACGCATTTGTTTTGTAAAAACCGGTATGTTTAGTATAAACCTTTCGTAAATCATTTGAGTTCCTCGAAATCCCTTCGTAATATGATTTAGAAATACGAGTTTTGCGTTTGTTCCAAAACTTTGTATGTTTTTGCAAAACGTGCATGTCTTTCCACCCCGAAAACATTTACAAAAACGTAAATAGTAAAAAGTGGGGGTTATGAACTCACCTGAATTTCCATGTGCAAAGCTAGCTACTTACGACTCCGTGATGTCGTTTCCAAAGTGAGACTCGCTAGCGTGCATTCTACAATATTCCTAACACGGAATATCTAATAAGTTTCTAAATAAAAGCGGTAACTAGTCTACGTGTCACCGAGCTCTACCGAATCGTTAATCGAACGATTCAACAGTGTGTTGTTAACTTAATGAAAATGATTAAGTTATTCTTGTTAGTTTGTTTATTGTCGGTAATTAGTAAGTCTTGGAAAGACTTAGTTCTCGTGAGGTTTAAAATATATAATTATTTATATAAAAATACAAATACATCGATAGAATAATGTTAGTCGTCTCGAGATGTCGTACGTGTATATAAAGAATATTTATATGAAAACATCACATAACGCTCCCGTATCATGTATCGCGTCTCCCGTGAAAAGTATCAAAAGATGTGTACTTGCCGTTTAGGCGTATAAAATAAATATGAAGAGTTATATTCATTTTATAGAGGAATCGTCGAGTTGTTATGTTTGAAAATAAATATATAAACCATATTTATTTTTGTAAAAGATTTCGCGTTGTACGACATTTGGAATAAATATATAACTATATTTATTTTGAAAAGAATCCAAATTGTTCGTTGTTTGGAAATAAATATAACCGAATATATTTATTTTATAAACCATCAAGTTTTGTTATTTTGCAAAGCGGTTTGTCGAAATGTTATAAACATGCTTTGTAGGTTATGTAATGTCGTCGAAAGTAAGTATATATTTGTATTTGTTTTCATAGAAAGTTGTTTAGATTTTATAATAAAACGCCTTTTGTGTTTGCGGATTTTCTCGAAAAACGGGCAAAGTTTCCGCTGTTTTTGGACGCCCCCGACAACTAAAGTGTCGTTTTTTTTTGTCAAAATTCAACAATATATTTGTATGCAATAAAGCAAGTTATATAAATATGAATAACATACGAATCTACGAATTTTATATATACGATTCCTTAATCCATTCGGTTCGAGAGCTCGTTTTCACGTATTTACTTAATAAATATGTAAAAACAATGTAATCAACTTTATCTTGAAAACTTTACCACTCATCATGTCGAAAAGTCGAACCACTTGACTGAGTTGACCGAGTCAACCGGGTTGGCTCGCTGAGTTGACCAGGTTTGACCAAGTTGACTCGGTCCAACCGAGTCGACCAAAACTGTTGACCGCACCGAAACCTTGATCTGAACCACCATTTTGACCCGAACCTGCTGAATCCGAAACCCGAAACTGAATCAACTCGAACCGAGTTGACTGAATGTTGACCGAGTCGAACCGTGACACCCGAGCACCCGAACTAACCATCTGAGCTGAAGTTAAAACCTGAAACAAGACCCGCAACATGGCTCGAACCGACCCGTATCTGAGATAGAGTGACCTGTTGACTAGTGACTCGAACCCGTGTCTGAAACCCCGAACCAAAAACCAGCATCTCCATCATCAACATCATCAATTATAAAAAAAAGATAGTAAACAGAGGAATGGGGAATTACCGTGGAACCCGTCGGTCCTCCGACCGCCGCCACACCGCTGTCGACGGTGTTCGTCGCCGGTAACTCCGCCGGTGACATCGGTTTCCCCCTTCCGATCTCCTTTTCTTGCTGCACTCTCTCTCTTTCCGTGTTCCCTCTCATCTCTGAGCATCTTTATCTCCGGAAAAACCGTCGGATAATCAGACCGACCACCGGACACAGGAACCGACCGGATAATTGATCGGACCGCCGGATAATCGATCGGACCGCCGGTTTTTCTCTCTCTCTTTCAGTCTCTCTCTCCGTCTCTTACTGTAGCGCCGCCGCACCACCACCGGTTAGTGGTGGTGGTGGTCCGTTTCTGGATCGTAACAGGGGGGTGTTTTTGTTGGAGAACCACCGCCGGCCGCCGCTGTGGAAAACGACGCCGGTGGTCTTTGCCGGAGCTGAACCGAGGGTGGGGGGTGTGTGGTGTGTGGCTCGCCCGAGAAGCTCGTCGGAGCTCCGATCAAGAAGAGAGAGAGATGGGTACGGGTGGGTGATAGAGACGGAGGAGGAGCGGTGTGTGCGACGGCCGGCACCGGCCGGATTCCGGCTCCGGTTGCCGGTAATATGCCGAAGAGAGAGAGAGAGAACTCATGTGCGAGTTTTGTCTGTGTGTGTATTTGTTGTATAAACAGATAGAAGGAAAGGGGTATTTATGGTGGGAAGCGTGGATATTGTCTAATGTGTTTCCCTTTAGTTCTGCATATATAAATCTATAGAAAATCTTGTTGAGATTTTGAGGATTTTTTTGGAAAGATTTTATACGATTTAGCAAGATATTGTTAGGATTCTAACATATTATGTGCAGGTATAGGTCAGTGGGTTTTGGGTTTGGGCCCAGTGCCCACAAGCCCGTCTCATGTGTAAGTAGTTCGTAATTCCTACGAGACCCGTTGTCAAAATCCTGAACTCTGTTTAACGTCAACAATTAAAATACACCAAAGTGTGGTCGGTTGCCGTTGTTTGCACGCCCGTTCGTCGACTACGGTAATAATCGCGAAAAATTGTATTGTTACCGTCTTCAATCCGTTCTTCGATCCGGTTTTGACTATAGTCACTAAAATTTAATTATGAAGCTAAAATTTATCGTAAAAATTTAATATTTGTCGGCGTTGACAGTATTCTGTACGGTTTCAATCCATTACCGTTTAACGTTTCACAAGCTACTCTGTAAACCACCGTTCGCTCACTGTAAAGTCGAATAAACGTTCCTGGGCATTCCAAATGCCTAATTACATTAATTTGCTTTGTAAACACTAATTATTATTGCGTTAATCCTCTGTTAATCACGTAATTAAGATCCGTAAATTACCGGTTGTCATATTCTCCCCCTGTTACAGAAATTTCGTCCTCGAAATTTAGATTATGTTATCTCTTCAGAATTGTGTTTCAGAAGTTGATGTCAAGGGAAACAAGATGTATTGATACAGTCACTAGTGTGACTAAGTTAACAGGATCCAACAATGAACAGGAACTTCGGCCAATCGAATTCCATATGAACGTTTATAACATGTAAACGAGTTCTAGAAGCAATAACATCCACTGGATGCACTTAGAATCAACCATCTCAAATATAATAGTTTCCATGAAACGCTCGATCGTGGTCAGCACAAGCTGCAAGTTATACCGACGCCTCAAGGTGTCGTAATGAATGAAATAATTCAATAACACCGGTGATCGAACAAGTATCACCTGTGTTTTGCATAAAACGCTCAATAATAATTAGCCCAAGCTACAAGTTTGTACTGACACCACAAGGGTCGTAGTGATTTAAATAATTCAACAATAGCGGTGATCAAACAAATCCACCGTGTTTGAAGTCAAATGAAAGCGTAATAAGGTGAATCTGAAGGTTTGTTTCAAATGACATCATAGAATTTTCAATTGAAAATGGAACATCAAGGAAATAATGTTTTCGATCGGAGATGAAGAAGCAATGAATTTTTCAAAACATTCGATCGATAATGAAAGAACCGTTAATAGGTACACCGAAATATAGAAATAAGTTTGTGTACCACTGTCTTAACACACGATTGTGTTAAGACTGTTGTAATGTGATAAACCAAAGCGGATTTAAAGCAATTCAATAATTAAATCCGTGTATGAGATGTGTAAACGAGTTTAGCACAAGCTTCAAGTTAATGAATACACCACCACAAGGTGTCGAAATCAACAAATGACTTATTGGAGTCGTAGACCAAACAAGTCTACTACGACTCGGAACAAATGAAACTCTTGTTAAAAATTGATTTGAATATGATGCTCCCAATACATTATATGGTGTCTTGAATCGAATATGTGTAATGAACAAATTCAAACAATTGAACTTGGTTTTAGCGTAATCCGACAATATATGTATTGACAAGAAAACTTTAGGCATGGTTACAAGAAAAACCATGTATGTAACTTGTAAAGAAATGATCGTGATACAATGACCATTAGGAGGAGTAGAGATACGAAAATCTACTCAGTAAGTGTGAAATTCGAAATTTCAATAAAAGAAATTTTTGAGGACTTTACCCGGGGTTGCGTGTGATATCCGGTTGTTAAGTGACATTACCATGGAATGTCGAACATAGCGTACTCGTCATTAATTAGGTAGGGGGGGGGGAGAAATGCGGAGACAATCGTCTTCTCCCTGGCGTGATTCGTGTCGTTGCAGGAACGCGTGACAAGTTGTCGTTTCCTGATCGTTAGTTCTCCTGCTGGCAGGAATCTAGCGTCGTCATTAAATTTGCGTCATCGTTCCTTCTCAAAGGCCTCGCCTTGATAGTCATATGTGTCGTACTTCAACCTCCGTTGATCTATAGCTTAAGTTTCACGTATACTTGTGCACTAGCGTCGTGTGCCACGTAGAAGGTGATGTACCCCGACATCCGTTGACGTAAAAATTGAGTTCCATGTATTCTCGCGCGCTAGCGTTTTGTTATGCGTAGGCTGCCTGCTCGGGAAGTTAAAATATCATAGACAATATGGATAATAGTGTGTACCCGAGTTAATATTCGTGGTTCCTACGTGATGACCATTCACAAATAATCGATCATATAATCAAATAAGCATGTTAATCACCAATAAGCAATCAAGTAATTCCCCTAGTCCCACTAGACTCTCCTCCCAGCCTCTCAGACTGAATCTCCTAGTCCAACTAGACTATCCTCCCAGCCTCTCAGACTGAATCTCCTAGTCTCTCAGACTACCTTCCCAGCCTCTCAGACTGAATTCCCTTTTCCGAAGGTCTTAAATGCATGTTTCCTAAACTCTCAGAGTGTTGTGTACTGTATGTAATTGTTTTATGCACCGTGTATGAAATACCATAATAGCGTATGTTTGAAAACAATATTCTGACTGTTTGTTTTTCGGCAACGGTTGGAGACCATATTCGAGTACTAGGCGTTCTATATGTGTTCAACGTCTCAATGGTCTAAGTCCCCAGGGGGAAAGGTGAGGTTAGAGCCTAGGTATCACAACAGAAACCTAATTCGCTGTAACCTATGGCTCTGATACCAATCTGTCACACCCCGAAATTATCAGAGCATTGGCGTGACTGGACTGGTATCTTCATTGCACAGCGGAAGCAAATAATCTAAGTCTTTTAGAAGATGAACGCCACTAAGTACTCGACTCTTCATGATCATCCTATTCCAACCGCGCCTTGTCTTAGAATGCAACCTGAGAAAGAACATGCGAAAAAGTCAACATAAAGTTGAGCGAGTCCATAGTTTGTTTGTAAAAGATTTGAAATAAATCTTTTGAGTTGTGAAAGATTTGAAATAACCCTTTTGAGTTGAGAAAGATTTGAAATAAATCTTTGGAATAACCGGTTTTTGGAATAGTGTTGAGAAAACGAATCAAAAGTCATTTTCTTGCCAAGTTATATGGAAACGTTGTGTTTATAACACAGTATGTTCATGAAAACCATGTATTTGTAAAGTCTTGTATTTGTAATGTTCGCATAACCGTCAATACCCACCCTGACTTTGACTCCATACCCGCATAATCCTATGCTTTGAATTTTGTATAAAACATGGTATTTAATTTGTATGAACAAGTATTTTCCGTAAGTATAAAATCCCTGGTATGTAGCAATTAAGGAAATAAAGAGATCACCAATGGTTTGCAAGGCCATTGATATGTATGAAGTGCAAGTAGGAAGACTCAAACCTAGCAGATTTATGCGTCGGGCACAAAGTCACCCGAGGTCCGTTCTGTTTGGGCCTGGGGCTGGGCTCGCTACACCCAAATAGATCTACCGCTCCTGTCCCTCGGTCCTACCCTGAGGATTAATGGCCTCAAGTTTCCGCCTACCCACTCACATGATCTAAGTAGTAAACCCTCCTTAAGCTAACCATACCATGTATGAAAATGTCTGTAAGTGTCTGAAATCATTGTACATGTATTTTACCCCAGTCTCTAAGACTGATCCTCCCTCAGTCTCTAAGACTGATCCTTCCTCAATCTTATCACCGGATGATCCCATCCCTAGTCATGAAAATCATTCACCTTTCGATAATACGCATTTGTTTTGTAAAAACCGGTATGTTTAGTATAAACCGTTCGTAAATCATTTGAGTTCCTCGAAATCCCTTCGTAATATGATTTAGAAATACGAGTTTTGCGTTTGTTCCAAAACTTTGTATGTTTTTGCAAAACGTGCATGTCTTTCCACCCCGAAAACATTTACAAAAACGTAAACAGTAAAAAGTGGGGGTTATGAACTCACCTGAATTTCCATGTGCAAAGCTAGCTAATTACGACTTCGTGATGTCGTTTCCAAAGTGAGACTCGCTAGCGTGCATTCTACAATATTCCTAACACGGAATATCTAATAAGTTTCTAAATAAAAGCGGTAACTAGTCTACGTGTCACCGAGCTCTACCGAATCGTTAATCGAACGATTCAACGGTGTGTTGTTAACTTAATGAAAATGATTAAGTTATTCTTGTTAGTTCGTTTATTGTCGGTAATTAGTAAGTCTTGGAAAGACTTAGTTCTCGTGAGGTTTAAAATATATAATTATTTATATAAAAATACAAATACATCGATAGAATAATGTTAGTCGTCTCGAGATGTCGTACGTGTATATAAAGAATATTTATATGAAAACATCACATAAAGCTCCCGTATCATGTCTCGCGTCTCCCGTGAAAAGTATCAAAATATGTGTACATGCCGTTTAGGCGTATAAAATAAATATGAAGAGTTATATTCATTTTATAGAGGAATCGTCGAGTTGTTATGTTTGAAAATAAATATATAAACCATATTTATTTTTGTAAAAGATTTCGCGTTGTACGACATTTGGAATAAATATATAACTATATTTATTTTGAAAAGAATCCAAATTGTTCGTTGTTTGGAAATAAATATAACCGAATATATTTATTTTATAAACCATCAAGTTTTGTTATTTTGCAAAGCGGTTTGTCGAAATGTTATAAACATGCTTTGTAGGTTATGTAATGTCGTCGAAAGTAAGTATATATTTGTATTTGTTTTCATAGAAAGTTGTTTAGGTTTTATAATAAAACGCCTTTTGTGTTTGCGGATTTTCTCGAAAAACGGGCAGAGTTTCCGCTGTTTTTGGACGCCCCCGACAACTAAAGTGTCGTTTTTTTTTGTCAAAATTCAACAATATATTTGTATGCAATAAAGCAAGTTATATAAATATGAATAACATACGAATCTACGAATTTTATGTATACGATTCCTTAATCCATTCGGTTCGAGAGCTCGTTTTCACGTATTTACTTAATAACTATGTAAAAACAACGTAATCAACTTTATCTTGAAAACTTTACCACTCCTCATGTCGAAAAGTCGAACCACTTGACTGAGTTGACCGAGTCAACCGGGTTGGCTTGCTGAGTTGACTAGGTTTGACCAAGTTGACTCGGTCCAACCGAGTCGACCAAAACTGTTGATCGCACCGAAACCTTGATCCGAACCACCATTTTGACCCGAACCTGCTGAATCCGAAACCCGAAACTGAATCAACTCGAACCGAGTTGACTGAATGTTGACCGAGTCGAACCGTGACACCCGAGCACCCGAACTAACCATCTGAGCTGAAGTTAAAACCTGAAACAAGACCCGCAACATGGCTCGAACCGACCCGTATCTGAGATAGAGTGACCTGTTGACTGGGGACTCGAACCCGTGTCTGAAACCCCGAACTAAAAACCAGCATCTCCGTCATCAACATCATCAATTATAAAAAAAAAGATAGTAAACAGAGGAATGGGGAATTACCGTGGAACCCGTCGGTCCTCCGACCGCCGCCACACCGCCGTCGACGGTGTTCGTCACCGGTAACTCCGCCGGTGACATCGGTTTCCCCCTTCCGATCTCCTTTTCTTGCTGCACTCTCTCTCTTTCCGTGTTCCCTCTCATCTCTGAGCATCTTCATCTCCGGAAAAACCGTCGGATAATCAGACCGACCACCGGACACAGGAACCGACCAGATAATTGAACGGACCGCCGGATAATCGATCGGACCGCCGGTTTTTCTCTCTCTCTTTCAGTCTCTCTCTCCATCTCTTACTGTAGCGCCGCCGCACCACCACCGGTTAGTGGTGGTGGTGGTCCGTTTTTGGATCGTAACAGGGGGGTGTTTTTGTTAGAGAACCACCGCCGGCCGCCGGTGTGAAAAACGACGCCGTTGGTCTTTGCCGGAGCTGAACCGAGGGAGGGGGTGTGTGGTGTGTGGCTTGCCCGAGAAGCTCGTCGGAGCTCCGATCAAGAAGAGAGAGAGATGGGTACGGGTGGGTGATAGAGACGGAGGAGGAGCGGTGTGTGCGACGGCCGGCACCGGCCGGATTCCGGCTCCGGTTGCCGGTAATATGCCGAAGAGAGAGAGAGAGAACTCATGTGTGAGTTTTGTCTGTGTGTGTATTTGTTGTATAAACAGATAGAAGGAAAGGGGTATTTATGGTGGGAAGCTTGGATATTGTCTAATGTGTTTCCCTTTAGTTCTGCATATCTAAATCTATAGAAAATCTTGTTGAGATTTTGAGGATTTTTTTTGGAAAGATTTTATACGATTTAGCAAGATATTGTTAGGATTCTAACATATTATGTGCAGGTTTACGCCAGTGGGTTTTGGGTTTGGGCCCAGGGCCCACAAGCCCATCTCATGTGTAAGTAGTTCGTAATTCCTACGAGACCCGTTGTCAAAATCCTGAACTCTGTTTATCGTCAACAATTAAAATACACCAAAGTACGGTCGGTTGCCGTTGTTTGCACGCCCGTTCGTCGACTACGGTAATAATCGCGAAAAATTGTATTGTTGCCGTCTTTAATCCGTTCTTCGATCCGGTTTTGACTATAGTCACTAAAATTTAATTATGAAGCTAAAATTTTTCGTAAAAATTTAACATTTGTCGGCGTTGACAGTATTCTGTACGGTTTCAATCCGTTACCGTTTAACGTTTCACAAGCTGCTCTGTAAACCACCGTTCGCTCACTGTAAAGTCGGATAAACGTTCCTGGGCATTCCAAATGCCTAATTACATTAATTTGCTTTGTAAACACTAATTATTATTGCGTTAATCCTCTGTTAATCACGTAATTAAGATCCGTAAATTACCGGTTGTCACAATACTAACCTCTAATATGGTCCTAATGGAATCCTAAGGCATATCTAAACTAAGCTAAATCGGGTCAAAACTGAAAGTCAAAGCAAAAGTCAACTTTTGCGACTTTCGGTTCCAAACCGAGCATATACTTAGAATTGTCGGGTTGAACATGCTTAGACATGTTCAACTAATATTTACCCAATTATTAAAGTGAGAAAACTGATTTTATGATTTCTTATGTTAATAGTTATGAATTTATTTAAAACTAACCCATTTGACTTTCATTTGACCCGACAATTTAACTAAGTAAACGTGGTAATTAGGAGGTGCCCTTTTGAGGGCTAAACACCTATCTAATTACGGTCACGTAGCCATGTTCGATGCGAACAATGGCTTAATCGTTTAAAAGTCAAAGTGTTTATCGCAACCGCTTGACTTTTCGACTTAAAACGCTAAATAATTAAACTAAGCACGAAGGAACACTTACAAAGGGTCCAAAGGACAGAAGGAGGTTCTCAAGAAGTTCAAGATCCTCCAAGAATTAGAGAACAAGCAGAAATGGAATGAGGGGTGAATGAAAGCCAAGATCAAGTGGGTTTATATAGGATTTCAAGAACCGTTAGGATCGTTTCTCGTAACCCGTGCTTCAATCTTGGCCCTCCATGTGTGCCCAAGGTTTCTAAATACAATGGGTGTTGAAAACCAGCTCATGGTATTGAGAATTTTACATAAAAGCCCCTTGAAAAATGACAAAAATGTTGAAATTATGAATCTGCCCCTTGAAATGAAATTTTAAAAGTTGACGCTTTAGGCCCCTCTATTGCGCAAACTTGCGCATCTCATCATTTAATAGCATTGAAGCCTCATTTAATCCATATTAGGCATTCTTGAAAGTATTATTGAACATCACGATGCTTCGAGTTTGCTAAAAGGTCATTCAGAGGTATAATTAAACATATTGACACTTTTAGTCCCTCTAACTTGCAAAGTTGCGCGTATCTTTACTTATAGGCATAAAAACCTTAGATGGCCAATAGTTGGCATTCCCGAGAGTAGAATCAAATATCATGAAGCTCCCGGTTTGTTAAATGGTCACTCAGAGGTAAGAATTAACATGTTGACACTTTTAACCCTTTATTGCGAAAACTTCCAATTAATTACGCAAACGGCTACACTCGATTGACAAGTGGCTCATTTGTGAATATAATCATCGTGAGAGGTTATTTGGAAACTTATTTTAGGTATGCTAACACTTCCAGTCCTTTTATTATCAAAGTTTTCGATTTTTCGAAAAATTAGTCCTTTAAATTCAACATTGGACTTTATTAGGGTTTATTACACATGTCAATACATCATTGGACGTGATTTTACGAGGTGTTACATTGATAACTTAAATATTGGGGGTTAATGCGACCGTTTCCATGATATCCTCAGCTCATTTAATTGCAAATGGCCACGACGTAAGAACGAGGTGTACGCATACACCCAACAAATGCTAATGCTATCCTAAAATATTTTCTTAACCATATTGGGGATACCCTTTATGTGTTAAAGTGGCGTGTCGGTTAACCATGTTATCGGTGTTTAATACCGGGCCCCATATGTATTGACAAGCATGTAATACTGAATACAAGAGATATATTTTATACCAAGTTATGTATGAAAATGCATGTGCCTAGCGCACTTAAAATGTGTAACACCCATTTCATTTCTACTTGAATTTAATGAAAATTCATACAATTTAAACTAAAAAGCGTCTAGTTTAAAACATAAGTTCCCAAACAAGGTTCTAAAGTAACCAAACATTAGTCAACTACCGACTAATTCAAATATTCATAATTTGTTTAGCAAAACGTTTACATCCCAAAAACATTGTCTATCAAAGTTAAGATAACGCAGAAGTTCAAAAGTTCGTGTTCGGTTCTTTAACTACTTGCTTGACCGCCATCCGTAAGATTCCCATTATCACCTAAAGTCAAAACCATTCAAAATGTTAGTTTTGACCATGAATTAAATCATACAAACAAGTTCTAGCATCAAAATATGAAAAACAAAATAAAATTTCAAAAGTTACCCTGCCGCGTGTCGCGGCAGGTTCTAGTCGTTCTGTCGCGTGCCGTGGCAGCTGTCGCGTGTCGCAGGAGGAACAGGAGATCTTGTCGCGTGGCGCGGGGGGAACGGTTTTCCAACAGATGCAGGTTTTTGACCTGCATTTACTGCCAGCTCCGAAAACTCAGAGTTTCAACTTCAAAGGAGCATATCTTTTGACTCGTAAGTCTGTTTTATGTGATTCTTTTACCTAGACGTCTGTAAATTCATTACCAACGTGCCTATTACAATCATCATACCAAAAATTTTAACTTACGGGCCGAACAACTAAAAGTCACTTATGCAATTATTCGGCCCATTCTAACTTTACTCAATTAGCTACCCTTTAACTACTAAATCTATGGCACTTTATACCCAACATCCGGGGCTTATCATCACCCGCATTTCTTTACCAATCTCATGGCTTAATGCTCTTGTGATTGTTATTGCCATTGTTAATTTACTAAAACACTAATACAACAATTTACACAACTAATCGACCCATTGGCTCAGCTTGTGGAATCCTCCAATATGATGTCTACCAAACGGGTTCTTGTTAACTCTAAGCCTATTAATTCAAGTAACGATCATGGTCGCTACAATCAACACAAATTTCCATCCAACAAACGACTATACATAATTTAACAACAATTCACTTAATGTAACGGGTCAAGTTACATACCTTTAGAGCACGCCCTTCAAACGTAAATTGCCACCGGCTTGTCCACTCGACGCTCCGGTATCTTTTCCTATAGAGTTCAATCATGTCGCGGTTAGAACTCTTTTTAATCATGTATCGCATAATTCGCCCAAACACCACAATTATGCTTTTAAAACTTTAAATTTCAGTTTCAAGCCTTCTTTGAGGCGTTTCTACGAACACTAAAAGGGCAGAATTTTATATCTTTTATATTCTAATTCATGGCTTGTCACTTAGCCTCGATTAACATCAATTGAGCTATCACATATAGAATTAAACATCATATTTTCAGAAATCAGTTTCTATGAATCAATTTACACTAGAATAACATTCTAAACCCTAGTGTTCATCATTTTCTCACAAAACCCATGAATGACCTTCAATGTATTCATGAAATTTCCAGAATTTAGACATGATTTCACATGTTGTTGTCTAGGTTTTACTCCTAGACACTATATCATTCCTATTCTATCCAAATAACAATCATGCATCACCAAATTTCGAATTCCCCAAATTCATGAGAATCTCAAATAGAGAATTTTCATCAAATTTTACATACCTTATAACCCCCTTGCAGTGAGGATCACTAATCTCAGCTCGGATTTCATTTTGGATCAGATTTGAACCTTCAATTTAGGAGTTTTGTGTGAATTAGAGTTTTGAAGAGCCTGGTCGCCCCTTCCCTCTTGTCTGGTTCGATATCAACACACGCCAGTGTGTTTGAGTTTTTATTTTTTTTTTTGTTTTATTAATATTATTTTTCAATTTAAACACTTTTGGCCCCTCAACTTTCATTTGTATTCTGTTTTAACTCCTTAACTACTCATAAGTCATCACCTAACTAGGTTAGTGTCATTCCTAGTTAGTTTATTTTACTAAATTATTTGCAACCTAGTTGCAAATTTAAGAGTTTATATTTTCGGGATGTTACAAGTCCACCCCCTTAAAAGGGTTTCGTCCCCGAAACTAAAGTACGTACCGAATAATGTAGGGTAGAGACGTCGCATCTCCTCTTCGGACTCCCACATAGTGTCCGAACCTTTCCTATGCTCCCACTTGATCTTGACTTGATCGATTTGTTTGTTTCGCAAGTGCTTGACCTTTCGATCTAAAATCTCTAATGGACTTACCGCACAATTCAGGCTATCATCCACCTCGATATCGTCGTAATGGATATAAGTTGTTTCCTCTGCTAGACATTTCTGCAATTGCGACACGTGAAACTTGCCATGTATCCTACTCAACTCTTCCGGTAGCTCGAGGCGATAAGCCACCTTGCCAACCCGTTCGATGATTTTAAATGGCCCGATAAACCTCGGGCTTAGTTTCCCCTTTTTTCTGAATCTGATTACGCCCTTCCATGGGGAAACTTTTAACATAACCATGTCGCCTATCTGAAATTCAATCGGTCATCGTCTTTTATCGGCATAAGACTTTTGCCTATCTTGGGCTGCTTTCAAATGGGCTCGTACCGGGGTTATGCACTTTCAAATGGGCTCGTACCGGGGTTATGCACTTTTATCGTCTTTATGTTTCAATTCACGCGGACCCACTTCACCCCAACACACCGGGGTTATGCACTTTCTACCATATAGCATCTCGTAAGGTGCCATGCCGATACTCGAATGGTAACTATTGTTATACGAAAATTCGGCCAAGGGTAGATAAATATCCCAGCTTCCACCGAAGTTGATGATACATGCCCGCAACATATCCTCTAGAGTCTGTATTGTTCTTTCACTCTGCCCATCTGTTTGAGGATGGTAGGCGGTGCTGATGAAGAGTTTTGTTCCCATTTGTTCTTGAAAATCTCGCCAAAAATTTGAAGTAAACCGGGTATCTCTATCCGACACAATGGATACCGGTACTCCGTGACGTGCCACTATTTCGTTTGTATATACCTCGGACATCTTTTCCGAAGTATATGTTTTGCGTATAGGAATAAAATGTGCACTCTTCCTCAATCTATCCACAATTACCCATATAGCATCGAATCCTCGAATCGTTTTAGGTAGTTTGGTCAATAGGTCCATAGTGATATGTTCCCATTTCCAAACCGGGATCTCCAAAGATTGCAGTTTTCCATATGGTTTCTGGTGTTCCGCCTTGACTTGTAAGCAAGTCAGGCACTTCTCCACATAGTTTACCACATCCCTCTTCATTCCGGGCCACCAATAGTTTTGGTTATGCTCAACATAGACATAGATCGCACTAAGTGGCAATATTGTTCGATCAATTTCTTTGTATCTTCTCCTGGCAAACTTGTAAAAAGAGCAAATTCTTTCTTGAGCAATGCCTTTTTACTCTTGATCATCTTTTTACTACGTTCAAACTTGATTCTAAGAGCATCCCAGATTGATTTTGAAGTTTTGTCATGTTGAAGCAACACAAAGATGTCTTCTTTAATGGCTTGCTGAAGTAGACTAATCATCATTTTTTCAGCTTTGTACATGTCTCGTTCTTGATCACTAAATTCTGAAATCGTTTTTTCAACTTGCAGATCAGTACGTGGTAGAACATACTTTTTCAGAATACATTCCCATGATCTCAGATGGTTAGCTTGAACCCAGTTTTCAAATCTATCTTTCTAACCGTAATACTCCTTAATGCTCATTAGCTTCGGGGGTTTTTTTGTAATGTTCCAGTTTCGTTTTCCAAATTCATGTTCTAAGCAATTGAAGTTGAAGTAGTCGGGGATGTGGCGAACGCGTTGTAAAATTCTTCACTCATGATTCTGAAACACGTTTTTCAAAAACAGCACCTTTTTCAAGCGAAATAATCAACTCAAGCGGAATACCAACTATTCAGTTTCAAGCAAAATAACCAGCAACCAATTTCAAGCGAAATACCCAACTAACAGTTTCAAGCGGACTATCCAACTTGGAGGGGAATCACAGATTTGAAGCGGAATCTCTAGTTTCGCTTGAACTTTCAAGCGAAATATCAACTTTCGAGCGGAATCACACAATGTTGAAGCGAAATCACAGGTTTCGCTTGAAAATCTCAAGCGGAATAAGCAATCTCGAGCGGAACCACAGATGTACGTTCAAGCGGAATAAGAACTATGGTCCATTTTAGTCATTTTTAAGTTGAATTTTATGCTGAAATTTTCAAGGGTTTGTTAAAATGCAGTTTTACACAATATGTGTGAAAATTAGCCGATTTTAACCGTGAAAAGTTGTTAATTTTGAAAAGAAGGGGTAGAAAAACAGAAATTATGAGCTGAATCGGTAAGTATTCCTCCTCCTGTGCTCTGATACCAGATGTAGGATCGTATGATGACCCGAACGAGTCGTTCAGAGGAGTTTTGATCTGTTTCAGATGCGGAAAATAAGAAACAGACTTCGAAACAGCTTGTAATTCACTTTAAACACATTTCTAATTGATTTAACAACGATTACAACAAAAGGATAAACCGGGAGCACCTCGGTATCCAAATCCACAAAAGTTGCTAATGATTCCGCTCGAGTGACTATTTATAGGGACCTGATTCCGCTTGAACATGCTCAAGCTGAATCTCTAGTTCAAGCGAAATCTCCACAATAAACTCAAGCAGAATTACATATCTTTGATTTCGCTTGAAAGTGCACATGCCACTTTCAAGCGGAATTACGTCAAATATACCTAAAACCTCCTATTTTCTCGAACAACGTGCCCTGATCTAATCAAACTAGTACAAAGACTCGATACAAGACGAAGTCGACAGATGCATGTACTAACAGAAATTACATATTTAGTAATTTTTTTTTACAAAATGCAAGATTGTTAAATATATGGACTCCTAGAAATCAAGTTGGGCTAGGCCCAAATTACTAAAATACATGGGCTAGGGCCCAATGATAAAATATTTGGGATAGGCCCAAATTACTAAAATACATGGGCTAGGACCCAATGATAAAATATTTGGGCTAGGCCCAAATTGCTAAGATACATGGGCTGGAGCCCAATGATAAAATATTTGGGTTAGGCCCAAATTGCTAAGATACATGGGTTGGGGCCCAATTAGAGGTATAAAATTGGTTTTTTTCAAAAACCGGTTTCGGTTATTAACAGAACCAGTTTTTTTCATCCAAAATGAAAACCGGTTTTGTTAATAACCGGTTTCGGTTACTAACCGGTTTTTCAAGTAAAAAACAATAACCGGTGTAACCGGTTGGGATCGTTTTTTAACTGGTTTTTGCCAAAAATAACCGGTTTTTAGCCGGTTTAACCGGTTTTTTTTAAAAACCGGTTTCGGTTATTAACCGGTTTTTCATACCAAGAATCCTAACCGGTCTATAACCGGCGGTTCGGTTATAAAACCGGTTAAAAAAAACCGGTTTCGGTTCTAAAACCGGTTTTTTTGTACACCTCTAAGCCCAATGATAAAATATTTTGGCTAGGCCCAAATTACTAAGATGCATGGGCTGGGGCCCAATGATAAAATATTTGGGCTAGGCCCAAATTGCTAAGATGCATGGGCTGGGGCCCAATGATAAAATACATGGGCTAGTACCCAAATTACTATAGAAACGTGGCTTAAACCCCAATGACATAGAAACGTGGGATAAACCCAAAGACAGGGTTTAGTCCTAATGACATAGGTTCAGCCCAATGACACGCGTGCGAAGCACGAGGAGATGTGCAGGGAGAAGCCGTTCACATATAATTCAATACATATAAAATATATGCATGCACCTATGAAATCTATATACATAACAAGTGAACGAACAAACTACCAAGACTCTAAAATACAAAGTTGTTCCAAAATGACAAGTGAAAACATAATAAGAATTCAAGATGAACAACTTGTACGAGGTCCAATAAGACCTAGGGTCTAATAAAGTTAGTACACGTGTAGGTTAACCACACATACGGACGCTTACTACGATATCACAATATACGGAACACAAAATTGTGAGTTCATCTCCCCCCTTTCAATGATTTCAATGTTTTGTTTTTAAAACAATCGAGGGGAAATACATGTTACAACTATGGGTATGTTAGCTATGGGTTTAGATGATAACACGATCAATGTACATAAGTAGAATGATGGCATAGTAACCATTAATCACTTAGTGACCAAGGTGCAAAAGGTGTAGATCTATTGAGCTTGAAACACGCTCCACTCCTGGTTAGTATACCCTGGAGTGCTTTTATGATCCCAGAAATGTCAAAGTTGTCTCGGGTTGGTTGCATACTTATGGTACATTATGTCAAGGGGCTCGCTACCCACTGATAGATCCT